>NW_025335409.1:16957975-17091936 GCF_004798865.1 Varanus komodoensis | reverse complement strand
AAAAAAAAGAAGAAGAGAGAAACCCAACCCAGATCACATATTTAAATATTCCCCAATTGATATGAACCAACATAGAGTGTCCCACAATCTTACCTGTGATCTGGTTCATTCATACATAACAGCTGCAGCATCTGATACTGATTCTCATGTGTCATAAATCTTAATGTTACAGGCAGAACTTTCAAGTTGTAGAAAAATGCAAATCATTTCACTATATTCAGCTCACACACTCAGCTGCCAATCATGAAATATATATTAACAAAGGAATAAAAAATCAAGTGATGTATGTGGCAGTGTGAATGAACTTTCCACCAGCCCAGAATATTAAAGCTCTTTCAAATAGAAATTAAAGGTTTCATTGTCCCAAATAGCCCCTTCTGTGGTCTATTTAGCAATTCCTTGTAAAAATTAACAATGCATTAAAATTACATGGAAGACAGTTCACACCACATTATTCAGGTTTTTGAGTTTTATTACATTGCCTTGGAGTACAAACACACATCATTCAATAAAATATACAATTAATAGAGTTATATGATGGAGCTATATGTCCCCCCCATGTGCATCCAGACTAAGGTATGCATATCATTTCTCCTTCCTACTGAAGCTCCCCTAAAATTCTAAAGATAAAGGGATCACCGAAGATCAGGCAGAGATACTTCCTGTAAGTGGAACTCTGCTCATAAAAGGTGCCTCCATCTAATCTTCAGGGAATTTCTTTCCTCCTACTGATTAGGATTTGTGACCCACTATGTATGTATGTATGTATTTATTTATTTAAAAATTTCTATGCCGCCCCCTTTGCCGAAGCCTCGGGGCGGCTTACATGTATCATGGGGGGCGGAAGCATTTCCCAACTTAGAAAAACACAAATGCAGAATAAGTTTGCTACCCTGGCATCATCCCCTTTGGGGTCACCATGCTCCACTTTAGGCTGGTCACCTGCTCCAAGTGACAGACATTTTCAGTCAAGCAGGCAGGCCTTGGGGAAGTTTCCATCTAGATGGCCCTGGACCTTCTGGAACATCTCCCAGGCAATGCCCTAATCCAGTCAGCAACAATGTCAGCCATGAAAGAAAGTCTGACAGGAGGGTGAAAGGCCAGGTTGAAGAGGTTAAATCAGGTGTGGGAAAGAGCTGGCAAGATGATAAAGCTAGTGTCCTCACCTTGCCCTCAGAGAGTCCAGATCTGTCTGTTGTACCTTCATGGAAATGAGGGCAAGAGAAGTCCTTCTTTCTGTGCTCCTTGAAATATGCTAAAGAACACTGAATAATGCTGTGTGCTGACGCTGTAGCCCAGGGTGTCAACAACATCTTCCACTTCAAATGTCCCCATTCCCTTGACCTGAGCTGCAATATTCACTATAGCTGCTGAGGAATGGATTCTCCCAGTAACCACATTATTATGCTGTGTTGTAAAGCTTTTTTTTTTTTTTTTGGTGACTTGGTCATTAATAGGCAATAAAGAGCTATTTGCTTTGCAAAAGATGAGCTCCAGGTAGTGGTGACAGCTCCTAGAACTGCTCTGCTGATATGGAGCAACACAGGTGCCCATACCTTGAAACCCTCCTTGGTGACTTGGCTATGAAGACTGCCATGACTGCCACTTCAAATGGTGCTGCAGGGCTGCTGCTGAAGAAGCGGGAAGTAATTGTAGTAACTGTGACATGAAGGTGTGTTAGACTGGAAGAGAATCAACGTGGAGGGGAGAGGGAGAGAGGAACAGAGAGTGAGTGCTGAATTGCTTCTCTGAATATTGAGGAGCCCAGATAGGGAGTGTAGCAGGCTTTAATACAGCAGGCACTGGCAATGGATCGATTCTCCGCAGAGACATGATTTCCAAGGCCACAAGGATTCTGAACAAAATATGCCAGCTTGAATGGCCTGTAGTTCTTTGCTCTGAATGGGGTCCCTGCAGTGCTTCATGAAGCAGGTAAATGGGGCCTCAGCAACAGGACACATGGCTTGAGCCTTGCTACTTTGGGCACCTGAGTTACTTTTCACCTAGAATTGGCTGTTGAAGTGAAATAATTGGGAAGCATACTTATGACCTCTACTTCACAGTGAAAATCTGCTGTTCATTTGTACTAAGTAACTAATCTTCTTATAATCATACATTTTCTTGTGTGTTAAGTGTATTTCTTTTCACTTCACTTGGTCAAGAGCCCAGAAGGTATGTTCCTTATTTGGTTTTGGCACTTTGGTCATCTTCCCTAGTGGCTGCACAAGAATAACACTAACAAACCCAGAGTTTGGCAGACAGTTCTACTTTTCTGACAAATTATGTATTTGAAATCTCAAACATTCAGCTCTTATTACTTTCCTTTTTCAAACCCCTATATTTTAAGACTCCATTCATCAACAAAAAAGTGACCAGCCTACCTCAGTGGTATTTGTGAATGCATTCATTTCAGCAAGATTGAGCAATCTGCATGTCTGTGGTAGAAGCAGCTAACAGATCCAACTGTAGCCAAAGATTCACAGTGAACCCAGACTAAGTAGCATAAGATTTCCTTGAAAGTAAGACGATGACAATACAGCCAGACTTTTCATGCCAACACCTATCCCCACTCTGAAGTCCTCAACATCAAAGTTTCACATCTCTATCAGTAATGTCAAATTGCATTCAGTCAAAAGGCCAAAGTCAAATCTGGAAGAGCTCTTGAGAACCATATTTCAGTAGCAGATGGGGCAGAAAGCAAAAAGGATGGGGGCAAAGGCAAAGGGGGTGGGAATATTGTTGCTTAAAGTTCGTATTAAGCAGTAGCTTAGTTTGGGAAAGCACTTTCAACCTCATAGAATGGAGCAGGGGGAGGTACAAGCCAGGAAACCAGCAAATGATAGGTAGTCAAGGGAAGGGGCAGGGCTACCTGGGGAACTAGGAGGGGTGGATTGGGTAGATTGGGTCTCCAGGAGGACCAGATTGGTCCTGTGGACCTGAGATTCAATACCCTTGCTCTATATGGTGACTTGTGTGTATGTACCCTGAGGTGTTTGGAAGGAAATGTCCTGTATGTGGCATGACACATCCAGGAGCACTGCCAGTGCGTGTGTGTGGGTATGATATTTGCAACAAGCACCTTGTCTTTTCTCAGGTGCTTAGAGCAGTGTTTCAGAGTCCTAGCACTAGCAGGCATTGGATAGGCAGTCCAGATCACATCCTATATCCGTATCACTATGCCAGCTATCCTTGAACTGTGCTTCTGGGTAGCCCTGGGCTCCAAACAAGTCAACAAGCATCTCTGAAAGGCAGCTTGCTCACCCCCACAGATTTCATACAGCCCCTGACTGACAGCTCCACCCCCATGTTTGCAAGGGCCCTCCTGCCAAGAATTGGGGAAGTGGAAAATTGCTGAATCCCTTGCAATCTGCTGCAATGTGCAGTCAGAAATTTGGGGGTGGGGGATGTACTATTACCTTTTCACTGGCACTGTAATTGGTCATGTTATGTGTTCTCCTGGGTGACTTGCTTTTGCAAATTTACTTGCTGTGCAGTAGGAAACATCACCTATCATAGAAGAACGCGAAATTTGCTCCCAATCCCTCTAAAATATGGAGGTATCTGACGTAGCATGGAGAGGACAGTTCACATGTTCATTGGATCAGGAGAATGCCTGCAGGACCCACTTCCAATCTGTGTCACCAATCAAATCTGCTTGTAGGTTCAGATCTCAGATGAAACATAGAAACAGAGTGAGTCAGAAGGGGTCTCCCGAGCCATCTAGTCTGACCTCCGGCACCAGCCGGCTCCACTCACAACATGCCCACCTTGTGGACGTCCAGCCTATCCTTGAACACCCTCACCGATGGGGCCTCAACGACCTCTCGTGGAAGCCCATTCCACACCGTCGGGGTCCTGACTGTCAGGAAGTGCTTCCTGGCATCCAAATGGAAGGTTGGCTCCCTGAGCTTTGCTCCATTGGAGCGCATCCTGCCTTCCTCTGCAGGGGAGAACAGGTCTCTACCCATCTCCATGTGACATCCCCTCACATACCTGTATGTCGCCAACATATCCCCTCTGAGTCTCCTCTTCTCCACGCTGAAGAGACCCAGTTCCCTCAGTCTCGCCTCATATGGCATCCCCTACAAACCGGCCACCAACCTTGTGGCCCTACGCTGCACTGACTCTAACCTGGCTATATCTTTTCTGTAATGAGGAGCCCAAAACTGAGCACAGTACTCCAGTTGCGGGTGCACCAGAGTTGTGTAGAGGGGTAGTAATACCTCTCTTGATCTAGAAGCCACACTTCTGGCTATGTAACCAAGGGTGGCGTTCGCCCACTTGACCACCACATGACACTGCTGACTCATGTTTAGCCTGCAGTCAACCAGCACCCCGAGGTCCCTTTCACAAGTGCTGTTCTCCAGCCACTTGTCACCTAACCTGTACTTATGACACCTATTCCTATGCCCCAAGTGCAAGACCTTGCACTTATCCACACTGAACGCCATCCTGTTGTCTCCTGCCTACTTCCATAGTCTGTCCAGATGCTTTTGGATCTGGAGTACCTGCTCCTCAGTTGTGGCCACTGCTCCAGTTTTAGTGTCATCTGTGAATTTGATCAGCAGACTGTTCACCGCTTCTTCCATGTCATTTATGAAAAAATTAAACAGGATCGCCCCAGGACAGAGCCCTGGGGGACCCCACTTGTCACTGGCCGCCATCCTGATGATTCCCCACTAATGCTTACCTTCTGCTTTCGGTCAGTCAACCATGCCCTAATCCACTGGACAGTGCTTTGGTGTATCCCAAAACTCCTCAGTTTCTTCACCAGGATATCATGGGGCACTTTGTCAAAGGCCTTGCTGAAATCCAGGTATACCACATCACTGCATCCCCTCCATCTAGCCGTCTCGAAACCTTGTCATAGAATTCCAGAAGGTTTGTCTGGCAAGACCTGTTTTTCTGGAAGCTGTGTTGTGTGGCTGTCAGCCTCCCTTCCCTATCTAGCATCACTAGATCTCTCTCTATTATGAGGCTTTCCATTGTTTCTCCTACAATGGACAGAAGGCCAACCGATCTATAATTCCCCATGTCCCTTCTACTACCCTTTTTGAAAATTGGGACCACTGATGCCACCCTCCAGTCCTCTGGAACTTCACCCGTTCACGACGTCTCAAAGGTGGAGGCCAGCAGGCGTGAGAGAACCCCTGCTAACTCTTTAAGTACTCTTGGGTGTACCCATCAGGGCCTGGCGCCTTTGTAATGTCCAATGCCCTGAGGAGCCCCTCGACTTCAAGGGGGTTGACTCTAATCTGTGACCCTAAGTCCCCAGCCTCATCTAATCTCCTATGCGGATATCCCCCGTCCTGCTTTGGGGAGAACACAGAGGCAAAATAGTCATTTAGCATCTGTGCCTGTTCCCTCATATCAGTCACTGGATCTCCTTCCTCCTTATTTAGTGGTCCCACCACTTGTCTCCCCTTCCTCTTCCTATTTACATGCTCAAAGAAGCCCTTTTTGTTGCTCTTGGTATTCTTGGCAAGTCTCAGCTCATAATCAGCCTTAGCCCGGCGAAGAATCCTTCTGCAACGGGCCTCCTCCTCCTGGTATACCCTTTTGTCTATTTGCCCCAATACCCATTTCCTACGGAGGTTCCTCTTTCGTCTAATCCCTCTAACCACCTCCTTTCGCATCCATGGCAGCACTCTCCTCCGCCTCTCCACCTTACTGGCTAGAGGTATCGTCAAGTCTTCCGCCTCCAAAACCTCCCTTTTGAGTGCTATCCACCCCTCCTCAACTCGCTTACCTTCCAGTAACCTATCCCAGGAGACTTTCCCCAGTCTGGCCTTCAGTTGGCCAAAGTTGGCCCTCTTGAAGTCCCAGCTTCTAGTGCTCAACCTGCTGCACATCCCCAGTCCCCTGATCTCAAAGCAAAGGATGGAGTGATCACTCGCATCCAGAGCTCCCCCAATCTGTACTTCATCTATCAGCTCCTCCCTACTGGTCAAGACCAAGTCTAGGATATCCCCCCCCCCCTCGTCGCCTCTCGGACCCTCTGTGTGAAAAACCCTCCCTCTGTAGCTTCTAGGAAGTGATGTGACCTGGCTGTCACTGCCAAGTGAGTCTCCCAACTAATATGCCGGAGATTGAAATCTCCCATAATTACTGTGTCTCTCCCCCGAGATATCCTTAGAATCTGGTCTGTCAGACCATCATCAAGGGTCTCAAGTTGACCTGGAGGGTGATAACGTAACCCCACTGTCAGGTCTCTTTCCCTGTCAAAACCCCTAAGTTTCACCCAGACTGCCTCTACCAAATCCCTATCTGTGCTGCATTCGATCTCACTGCATCCTATCCCTTCCCTGACGTATAAAGCCATGCCCCCTCCCCTCTTTCCCTTCCTGTCCTTTCTAAAAAGGTGATACCCTTCTATGTTCACATTCCAGACTTGCCTTTCATCCCACCAAGTTTCTGTGATTCCCACCAGATCATACCCTCCTATTCCCAGGAGAGCTTCAAGCTCTTCCTGCTTATTTCCCATGCTCCGAGCATTGGTGTCCATGCACCTCAACTCCTTCCCACTGCTTCCTTTCCTTGGAGTCCCCAGCCTCCTCCACCTTCCTCCCATCCTCCCTGTTACCTGGCCCCTCTCCGTAGGAGTCCTGTCAGTCCCTGCAGTATCTCTAAAACCCTGCTCCCAGAGCCCTGATCCTCCCCTTACACTTCTCCAGTGCAGACACGTTACTGGGGGGCCTGAACCCCCCCCCCCAGCTCAGTTTAAAGTCTTCCGGACGAAGCTTGCTAGAGCATCTCCAAAGGACCTTTTCCCCATCCTCGTGAGGTGTAACCCGTCCCTTGCCAGAAGTCCATTGGCAAGAAAACGAGTGCCGCCATGAATGAATGATAGCATTTGGGAGCAGCTCCAGTGGGCCTGATCCCTCTTTCCTTGCTATACTTTCATTCCTATATGCAGTTTTTATGGGATTGCTTGCTCCAATACAGACTTCTAACAATTTAGGCATAGAAGACGATGCACTTATTTATCTTTCTGAAAGACGTATGAGTGATGAAATGTTGAAGCACAATTCAAATAAGCTTGAACTAGGTACCCTAGATATGTCTGATGTTTCATTTCTGCTTTGGAGAATCCAAGCTAGAGTGAAGGATGGCTTTGAATGATCAAAGTGTCAAAGGTTCAAGTCCTGATAGTCTTAGTTACACAAACACTCTTCGGCAACCCTAGATTACAGGTAAAGGATATTTGAGATGATGAATGGTTGCAAAACACATCATTAGCCCTCCATCCAAAGGCCTCTATCAGAAGACATGAGTAATTGATACTAACAAAGGACAGAATGGAGCAATATTGTCAGAAAGACCACCCATCTGGGACTTGATTCAAGTTTATTTTCCATGCTGTTTGGTCACTCAGTGGAGGAACTTGCACATACCCTGACACAATTTGACAAGGATAATAGATTAATTGTAACAGCTTTTTCTCCTCCAGAATAAAGCAAGCCACACAGAGAATAAAATTTAAACTTTACTGGCTGCTCTCATTATTTTTAAGGGAAGAAGATCTTGTCATTATTTATCAAGAGTTGTCGTTATTTCCACAGTAAATGCTTAGTTTGCTGTGATCAAATGGGCCCAAAGTATGACCAGCGTTGTATTGTTCACACTTTGGACCCATTTGACTGCAGCGTGACTAACAATGCAATGGTCTGGCCAGTATCTTGTTCTCTTGTACTCACTGAACTTTTTTGCCATGCTTAGCCCTGGCCTAGGATGCAAGCTGAGCTGAGATCAAGTCCACAAAGTATCGAGTGACCCCCTTCTTTGTGCTGAGCCATTCTCGTGCAAAATATGGAAAGCCTGCAGCCTGCAAGTCATGTGTACAGGAAAAAAAATTCTACTTGCACAACACGTGTGCAAGCCAGTCGCCCTGGTTGTATCTACACAACAGTTAAACTCACTTTCTGCTGGAAGCTTATGGAAGTGTTCAGCTCCAGTTGCATTTAGGGCAGAGAGAAAGCAGTCCACAGAGCCAAGCTGAGAAAACTCGATAGATTCCAACCCCAAAATGAGATGCCTCAGATGTCACCAAGAGTGACTGATGTCACTGAGATCCAACCAGGTTTTGTTTGCTTGTAATTGGAGGCATCAGAAACAGAAGCAGTTCTAATATACATTCAACAATGTACCAGGGTGACTAATCCATCCCAATATATTTGGAAGAGGTCGTGTAGAAAGTCACCATGTCATTTGTTTTTCCAAGTGATCTCAGAAAAGTTAACAATGAAGCTTCAGTAAAATAGATTCCACCTCACTTACATGGTTCTATTAACTCTTGGTCTGATGGGAAACAGAGAATGATAATGGTTGTTGGAGGCCAGCTTGGTCCAAATTTAGGTACATGTGATTGGTCTGGTGGTTGGAAAACCACTCAGCTCCTCCTCCTCACAGTAGCCACACCTGCCCATAAAAATGCTGATGCTTGGAGCCCTTCTATTGATCAAAAGTAGACCCAGCTCCAACCCCACATCCCCCATTATTCATATTCATCATTTACTAAAATTATTTTACTTGCCTTTCTCCCAAGGACATGACAGGAATGAAAGTTACATTAAAAGTCTCACAAGATGATAAAAGTTATCAAAGGCCCTGGAGAGAGGGTCAGGGCTCTGGGAGCAGGGTTTTAGAGGCACTGCAGGGACTCACAGGACTCCTACAGAGAGGGGCCAGGTATCAGGGAGGATGGGAGGAGAGAGGAGGCTGGGAACTCCAAGGAAAGGAAGCGGTGGGAAGCAGTTGAGGTGCATGGACACCAATGCTAGGAGCATGGGAAATAAGCAGGAAGAGCTTGAAGCTCTCCTGGGAATAGGAGAGTATGACCTGGTAGGGATCACAGAAACTTGGTGGGATGACAGGCAAGACTGGAATGTGAACATAGAGGGGTATTACCTTTTTTAGAAAGGACAGGAAGGGAAAGAGAGGTGGGGGCATGGCTTTATACGTCAGGGAAGGGATAGGATGCAGTGAGATAGAATGCAGCACAGATGGGGATTCGGTAGAGGAAGTCTGGGTGAAACTTAGGGGTTTTGACAGGGAAAGAGACCTGACAGTGGGGGCATGTTATTGCCCTCCAGGTCAAATTAAGACCCTGGGTGATGTCCTGACAGGCCAGATTCTAAGGATATCTCAGGGGAGAGACACAGTAATTATGGGAAATTTCAATCTCCCAGATATTAGTTGGGAGACTCACTCGGCGGTGACAGCAAGGTCACGTCACTTCCTAGAAGCTACAGAGGGAGGGTTTTTCACACAGAGGGTCTGAGAGGCAACGAGGGGGGGAAACATCCTAGACTTGGTCTTGACCAATAGGGAGGAGCTGATAGATGAAGTACAGATTAGGGGAGCTCTGGATGCAAGTGATCACTCCATCCTTTGCTTTGAGATCAGGGGACTGGGGATGTGCAGCAGGTTGAGCACTAGAAGCTGGGACTTCAAGAGGGCCAACTTTGGCCAACTGAAGACCAGACTGGGAAAAGTCTCCTGGGATAGGTTACTGGAAGGTAAGCGAGCTGAGGAGGGGTGGATGGCACTCAAAAGGGAGGTTTTGGAGGCGCAAGCCTTGACCATACCTCTAGTTAGTAAGGTGAGGAGGCGGAGGAGAGTGCCACCATGGATGCGCTTAGAGGGATTAGATGAAAGAGGAACCTCTGTAGGGAATAGGTACTGGGGCAAATAGACAAAGGGTCTACCGGGAGGAGGAGGCCCATTGCAGAAGGATTCTTCACCAGGCTAAGTCTGATTACGAGCTGTGACTTGCCAAGAATTCCAAGAGCAACAAAAAGGGCTTCTTTCAGCATGTAAATAGGAAGAGGAAGGGGAGGTGGACCACTAAATAAGGAGGAAGGAGATGCAGTGACTGATATGAGGGAACAGGCACAGATGCTAAATGACTATTTTACCTCTGTGTTCTCCCCAAAGCAGGACGGGGGATATCCGCATAGGAGATTAGATGAGGCTGGGGACATAGGGTCACAGATTAGAGTCACCCCCCCTTGAAGTCGAGGGGCTCCTCAGGGCATTGGACATTACGAAGGCGCCAGGCCCTGACAGGTTATACCCAAGAGTACTTAGAGAGTTGGCAGGGGTTTTCTCACGCCCACTTGCCTCCATTTCTGAGGCCTCATGGAGAATGGGTGAAGTTCTAGAGGACTGGAGGGTGGCATCAGTGGTCCCAATTTTCAAAAAGGGTAGTAGAAGGGACACGGGGAATTACAGACCTGTTAGCCTTCTGTCCATTGTAGGAAAAACAATGGAAAGGCTCATAATAGAGAGAGATCTAGTGATGTTACACAGGGAAGGGAGGCTGGCAGCCACACAACACAGCTTCCACAAAAACAGGTCCTGCCAGACAAACCTTGTGGAATTCTATGACAAGGTTTCGAGATGGCTAGATGGAGGGGATGCAGTGGATGTGGTATACCTGTATTTCAGCAAGGCCTTTGACAAAGTGCCCCATGATATCCTGGTGGAGAAACTGAGGAGTTTTGGGATACACCAAAGTACTGTCCGGTGGATTAGGGCATGGTTGACTGACCGAAAGCAGAGGGTAACCATTAGTGGGGAATCATCGGGATGGCGGCCAGTGACAAGTGGGGTCCCCCAGGGCTCTGTCCTGGGGCCGATCCTGTTTGTTCTTTTCATAAATGACATGGAAGAAGCGGTGAACAGTCTGCTGATCAAATTTGCAGACGATACTAAAACTGGAGCAGTGGTCACAACTGAGGAGCAGGTACTCCAGATCCAAAAGCATCTGGACAGACTATGGAAGTGGGCAGGAGACAACAGGATGGCATTCAATGTGGATAAGTGCAAGGTCTTGCACTTGGGGCAAAGGAATAGGTGTCATAAATACAGGGTAGGTGACAAGTGGCTGGGAAGGAGCACTTGTGAAAGGGACCTCAGGGTGCTGGTTGACTGCAGGCTAAACATGGGTCAGCAGTGTGATGCGGTGGTCAAGAGGGCGAGTGTGGCTTCTAGATCAAGAGAGGTATTACTACCACTCTATATGAATCTGGTGCACCTACAACTGGAGTATTGTGTTCAGTTTTGGGTCCCTCATTACAGAAAGGATATAGCCAGGTTGGAGTCAGTGCAGTGTAGGGCCACAAGGTTGGTGGCCGGTTTGCAGGGGAAGCCGTATGAGGCAAGACTGAGGGAACTGGGTCTCTTCAGCCTGGAGAAGAGGAGACTCAGAGGGGATATGTTGGCGACATACAGGTATGTGAGGGGATGTCACATGGAGATGGGTAGAGACCTGTTCTCCCCTGCAGAGGAAGGCATGATGCACTCCAACGGAGCAAAGCTCAGGGAGCCATGGTTCCATTTGGATGCCAGGAAGCACATCCTGACAGTCAGGACCCCGAGGTTTGGAATGGGCTTCCACGAGAGGTTGTTGAGGCCCCATCGGTAAGTGTGTTCAAGGATAGGCCGGACGTGCATATGGTGGGCATGTTGTGAGCAGAGCTGGCTGGTGCCAGAAGTCAGACTAGATGGCCTGGGAGGCCCCTTTTGACTCGCTCTGTTTCTATGTTTCTTGTTTCTAAGTGTAAAATGTCATTTGGAGTACAGAAAGTGTAGAACAAATTAAACAGAAGCTCACATGGAACTTGACAATCCATGGACAAATAACCAGGGGCTGAATGAGAGTAACATCACGTACCACTTGAGCACAAATGCCAAGACTGTTCTAGAGACAGGATGCTACTAGGGAGAAGTTTCTCTGCCTTGTATGCACACACCTCCCTCCCTCTGGCACAGGAGCCCAGAAAAGTCCTTCCTCTGAAGATCAAAAACACTTAAGAGCATGGTCGTATGGATAAAGAAAGAGATAAAACTTAGCCACTTTGGTGTAGTGGTTAAGAACAGGGGACTGAGACTCAGGAGCTCTGGGTTCTAGTCCCTAGGCAACCATGGAACTCATAGTCTCAGCCCAAGTTGCCTCACGGGCTGAATGAATGAATGAATGAATGAATGAATGAATGAATGGCTAAGCCCTATGGATTTCAAAGTCCTGCCCACACAAAATAGGCAGGGCATGAGGAATGAAGGTGGTGATTTAATCCCTATTTCTCCTTTTTTAAAAAAAGCAGCTAGACAGGCCTCTGAGATGAACCTCCTGGCTGACATAAGAGGAACTGAATCAGAATAGCAACAGACAGGCTGGAAGATCCATGCTTCTTCCTTGCCTTGTCCTCCATGCCCACCATCCTGTCCCCTTTTGAATTTGTCCAAGGTCTTCTCAGTCAATGGTTTGACTTCAGAAGAACAACGACCACTATGCTTACTGCAATGATATATGGCTGATATGTTGTCAGGTCTATATGAATTAGCTCTGTTAGGTGTAAGGATTGCATGATACTTCAACTTCACATGCTTTTTGTGCTTGCCAGCTCAGCTGCTGGTTGAGCCGTGATGTTTGAGGCGTGATGTCAGAGTTGAAGTCACATGATTGAAGCACCATAATTCGTTGTCAGAGCAGGAGACCTGTGCCTCATCCCCTACCTTTGGTCACACCAGCTCAGCAGCTCAGAAAAGTTATGTTCGGGTTTTCAGCCCCTCTGCAAGCTGATAAAATTAAAAAGCCACATGCAGATCACATCATCCCTTCTATATGTGTTTTTTCAACCTATGAAAGGTTTCTTTTCTTTCTTTCTTAAATACAAGTATTACTGAAAAGATTGACACCTAATGAAGTTGACACAATGCATTTTGTACTATTTGCAAAGGCAGAATTACTCATGTCATTAGCTATATTTATACCTAAACATTCTCCCTTTTATAATGCTTTAATATTTTTATTTGGCTTTATTACTTTCATAAGTGCTAGCATTGCACTATGATTCTATTTTCCAAAGCACTCAAATGCCAGATGGAAAAGGAAATGATAGAAACAAAATAATTATTAAACTATGTAAATGATTATCTTCCCTCTTTCTGACCAAATCCTCCTTCTCTTACATTTTTTTGCTGGGTGACGTTTCAAAGGGTTAAGCCAAACTCCCAATCTAGCAGTTTCCAGCTATTATTCCTCCCACTTCTTTGAAAGAATTACAACCCTTTTGCTACATCTTTTCATTGGCACCTAATGGACATGCTATGGGAAAGTAATGAAAACCTCACTGTAAATAATAAAATGACTTAAGTGCGCTATAGAAAGAGTTCTTATAAGGAAACAGTTCCACTTTTCTGGCTTTCTCTCAGCAACTTCTTCCTGCTGTTGTTCACTGCCAGTATAAGACATTCCTAAAGAGAAAATGATGACCAATAAACACTTTCCCCAATACTAACTTGAGGGCAATTGTCTTCCTCTTTTTGAAGGGAAGCTCACAAAGTGAGGGATCTACTGCTTGCTCAGTGCCAAAGGAACGCCCTTCTTCTTTTGGGCTGGATATCCCACAGACAGCAAATATAAAAGCAGTTGAAACAAGATTTCATGGGACCTCTGTTCCCACAGCCTTTTCTGGCCATCCACTTTGATGAGCCTTAAGGAACATTCCACATTAAATCGTCCAGACACTGTTTTATTTTATTCTTTCTCTCTCTCGCTCACTCTGTGTGTGTGTGTGTTTGTGCACGCGCGCACACTACTTCTTTGTTAAAAAATAAATAAAATCCAACTTTTTTATTTCTGTGTGATTAAAAAGGAAGTGGCAGGAAGGTTTTGTAAAAGATGTTTGCATAAAAGTTTTATTTGTGTGTGCATGTTTTTTGTAAACAAGCAAACAAAAATCAAACTTTTATTTCTGTGTGACTTAAAGGAAAGAGTGTGTGTGTGTGAGATGCTTCGATAACAAAGGTCAGCCTTCAAATTAGTTTTCTACCATTTCAGGAATGGCTACTGTTACTTTCTTTTTGCTGTTGAGCATAGTTCTTTTATCCTAATCTATTTTGTTGGCTTTCTTTTCAGTTTCTAAGAAGGAAATGAGTTGAAACTGCAACAGTGATGAGAGCAGAACAAGGCCGATAAATTACAAGTTTGTTTTAGAGAAAGAACTACGTCAGAGTTCCATTAAAGTTGGATCAGATTATATTTTTAATTCAAATAACATTGTTTCTTTCCCAGGCTAAAATGTCAGAATATGGACCTAGGTAAGCAAGTGCAAAGGACTTTGGTGAGTTTATATGAGGAACCCCAGTGGCGCCTCAACCCTTCCTCCCCATGGGCATCAGCAGAAGACATAGCTGGCCAAAATCATCCACCTATGTCCTTTACAGGGTGGGAGAAGAGCCATCATATCAGATATACAAGCAATTTAAAAGAAGATTTGTGAGTTTGGCTACCCTTACTGTTATGCCTATCTGGGCATAATGGCATTTACTTTAGCAACACCTCTTCTTGGGGGAAGGAGTACTCCAGATCCAATCAATGTGTCCAACAGTGGCGTTTTCTTCTGGAACGAAGTGGTGTGCAAGCAATGCCAAGCTACTGGCATGTCCTGGACATCACATGAGTACTCCCATGTCTGGAGTTCTTTCCTTTCTTCACAAAATACCTGTATGGTAGAAGGAGTTCAGGGACACAAGTGGCTTTCTGAAACAACAGTAAAGCAATACTGAGGGGCATCCAAGCAAGAACTCGCAGTAGGAATGAGCATTGAGGTTAGTCAGTTGGGTCCAGTTTTTCCCTCCACTGCACAGACTCAACTAACTAGACTCTGCCCCACACAATGAAGCTGCCATACTTTCATCAAGGCCCTAGTAATTGCACTAGGAACACATGTTCCCTGCCCCACAATAAATCTACTCTTCTATAACAGAAGTTGTAATTATGTTTTAGCAGAGGCATTATCAGATGTTTCTTCCTGAATTATACATGTTTTGAACCAATGACTCCAAGCTGATAGAAACCACCCAGCTTCCTCCCAGAGAAAGTTTACTTGGATGAAAAAAAGAATAGAAGGGATGTGTTCAAGGCTATTGATCAAAACAGGAACCTGCACTTAAAGTAGACAGAGGGGTTTTCAAAATTACACAAAGTCATCAAACAACAACAAATCTTATTTGCTCTCCTGAAACTGCTGACAACTTAATTGTCCTTCTCTCTGTGATATTTCAATCACAGGTCTCAAGACATCCCTGTAAAAGCAAGGAAGTCAGACAGGTGGCTGTTGGCTCAAATGTGTGTGCAGCACACACTTGCTCGTTATTTTCTGTTTTGCATTAATTTGTTTTATTTGTGCCATGCTTTTCTAGCCCCAGATGGTACTCATTAATGCTTACAGAAACAATTCAAAATGGGTCAAATTGGTAAAATACAATAAATACAACAAAAACACTAATTAGAGGGAAAGTATTAAACACAAGACAAATTCTTGCCCAAGCTGAGGTTACCAGGTCCTCAATAAATGTGTACATGAGCAGTTTAGATACCTACCCATTTGGCAAATCCAATCACATCATGGTAGAGTGAGCCCTTGATCACATGAAATAATGTATGATGGTGACCTTCCAAATACTACTCTGTCCACACAAGGATCAACTTTATAGTCTTCTGGCTCAGGTAAAAGGAAAAGATTAGGTATCAGGTATTATTATCACTACATTCCATTTAGCATAACTACATTGCATTATATTTCTATACCGCCCATAGTCAATGCTATATGGGTGGTTCACAACAATTAAGTCACCCATCCAGATTTCAACCAGGCCTGCCCTGCTTAGCTTCCAAGATCAGGCACTTTAGCCTATTCAGAAGCTATAAGGACTAAAGTATCAAGATATCTCTGGCTTCAGGCAACCCTATGGGTGAATGTCCCTACAAATGCCCTGTCCTTAGCAGCTCTGCTCAGTTCTTCTAAACAAGATCACATCTACAGGCCTCTGCATGGAAGGACCAAAGTAGATGTGATTTAAGATCAACATAAAGCTCTTCCTTGTTTTTCCACTGGCAAAATAATTTCCAGATCCAAATCACTGCTCACGCTTTTCCACTTTGAAATGGATAAGAGATCAGGTCAGTATTTCCATGTGTCACCCCTCCCTGCCAGGAGGAACATGCAGGGAGCTGACAGCTCCCTGGGACTACAGACTCTGGCCTCATCCATCTGTCAGAGAACCACTGGGAGGCTGCACCACCCAAAATAAATGTCAGGGCAAAGGAGAGACCAACCCTGTCCATCCAGAGAGGAAGCAGCTGCAGGGAACCTGCTCTGCCCTTCTCTGCCAGAAAAGATACCCATAAGAACTTTAAATTTGCTTTTATCCTCCTTCATCCTAATCTCTTTTTTTCCTTTATGTCATGTTTTTTAGATTGTAAACCTGATCTGCATAAACCAGTCTGAAAGCCTGTTACCCTGGCTGAAAAATAGAGTAAAAATGCTATTTTAAAAGGTTTTCTTTTAATGGATTTTACTCATAAGTGATAAAGCAGTTGACTTGAGGTAGTTTTTATCAGGAAAACATTGCACAAGGACAAGGGTAAACATGCCTCCATCTCTTCTTCCTCCGCAATCCTTGGCATATGAATTAAAGTATAAACAGAGCAAACAAACAAAACTGGCAGGACGTGCTGTGCATATCTGATGCCTCATATCTAGTCCAGACTTGTAGCACAAATTGGTCTTTGTCACCAGTGCAATTATTAAAGACTTCTTAATACATAGCAGGATGGGTAAGAATTTTATCTCAGCTTGGTTTTGGTAAGAATTTACAAACTTTAGCAATGTTCTTCATGTTCAGAACAAAGAAACACACATTCCTTTTTAAGTGGGGGAAAGCAGAATGGGTCATTCTGTCCTTCCAGGCCCAAGGCTTTGAGTGCTCAGCACTTAAAAATTTGGACTGTCTGGCCTCCTATGTCATCTAGAGGAAACACTGAATTGTATGGCACCCCATCCCTGTCCTGCTCCCCTTGCAGCTGGCATGGAAAGAATTACTCCAGCTGCCTCTTTGAGAGTGAAAATGCATCACAGAGAGAGGAAGGGGTGTATGCTGGGGGAGGGGAAGGTGGCCTCCTTCCCTCTCTCCTGGTGCTTATCTAGTGATCAAACATAAAGGTCCAGATACAACCCATGTCATAAAGTTTAGTGGCGGTGGACATCCCTGCTGTTGCACCTCGCTCCAGCCGTTGGATGCAAAATGGTTTCCAGATCTGTGGCCTTATCTGCAACAAGGCCATTAGTGTCCACCCTCAACTATGTTTGTACCTAATTGGGTTGCTCCCTCTTTTCTCTCACAGGTGTCACAGCAGGCAGATACAAATGTTCTCTCCAGGCTATTGAATGGCATCATGGGTGAAAATTGGGGTTTGATCATTTTTGAAAAGAATTCCCCAACATCTCTCATATTTGGAGAGAAAGAATTCATGGGAAAAAGCAAAGCAGACAGATTTGCCCATCCTTGGGATGCAGCCATATTAGAGTGGCATTATTATGGAATCATGTTTTTAAGAAGCACACTTCAAAATCTATGAATGTACTTCTAAACATTGCTTGTAACTTTATTTAAGTGAGAGAGGAAAGAAGTACCTGTTTCATATCAGCTTTGTGGTGGATGGGATTTATCTGAAAAGGTGTCCCTGCTATCAGAGGTGGGAATTGGCAGACGAAGAGAGAGCCATCTCGGTGGTTTAGTGCCATTTGTAGAATTCCCTTCTCAGGTGGACCTGCTGAATCACAAGGCTATTGACATTTAGTACCAGGCAAAAACATTTCTATCCTCCCAGACCTTGCCATAGATTAGTTTAGCAGTGCATAAAGCAGTGCAGCAGGCAATGAGCTGAAACCAAAAGGAATAAACAAGATATTTTGTGCTCACAGACAGGTTGCTTTGTACCTTGCAGTGAAGGATTGGGGTCCATTTCTCCTACAGTAGAACCTTCAAAGTCCATTGACTCAGTTTTTGATGGAGAAGTGGAGGAGAGGTTAGAATTCAGAGCTGAAATGCCAAGACTAGTGGGTCTAGGCTTAAACCGGGCAGACTCTGAGAACCAGACAGTTTCAGGTGTGGTGGGAAATTCTAGTGGGTAGGCTGAGATGGGTGATGGTGGACTTGTCATCATTATTCCAACCATGCAGCATCAGATTAAGAGGGTGGGCTAAATAAGAAGCATCAGATGTTCCAGGCAATTGCCCAAAAGCAGCATGGCCCACCTTGAAGACAGAGAAGTATTCAGTTTTGAATCAGCTTTGTATTGTTAAACTTCATTTTCCTAATAGTGGATATTCTTTTTGTGTCTTTTGTTACTGAATTCTGCAATACTCTGCCTGTGTATCAGAAAGCCAACAGCTGGTCTGTTTTGACATAATAAAGAGTTTTGTTAGAAAGCCCTCCTGAGCTGCTTGGAAGAAGAGACAGAAGATTGGCTCAGGACTGCCTCACCCAAGCTGTTGCCCTCCTAGTTTGGATGGCAACTCCCAGCATTCCTGACTGATGGCCACGCTGATGGAGTCTGATGGCAAGTTGGAGAAAGGTTCCAGCTTGGGCAAGGCTGTGTTAGCGTATAATTCACAGATTGAAATACAATATTCCTTTTACACACATGGGAGCACATGAAAGTGAGCAGAACCTACTCCAAAACCACACAAGCTCACCTTTTAGCATAGATACTCGTAGAGCAGTATTACAGGCAATTTCTTCTCTGCCCATCATTTCTTCTTACATTAATCCAGATGTGCAAAAAAGGTGCAACTCAGACCCCTACCTTTACTAGCTAAAAAGGGGAGTAAGGAGAAAATAGGCTTTCAAAACAGGCTCTATGGAGTGTCCTATGAAGCCAGCATGGCAGGTTCTTGTCAGCCTCCTATGACATTCTGGGGACTCTCGCTAGTTAGGTGATCTGCCCGGGTCAGTCTTGTTGGGGAAAGGAAGGGACACACCTTCAGCACCTTGATGCTGTGACGTGGAACAGATATGCTGCTGCAAAGCCAAAATCTGTTGCTGCTGGTGTGTGACAGGCATGTCTGTGTGAGAGAGAAAGAGAAAGAGATGATTGAGATTGGGATTGAGATGATTGAGATTGAGAGCATGGCCAAAAGGAAGGAGGAAGAGAGTATGGGGGAAGTGATAGAGAGAAGGGGAAAGAGAAATGTGTATGCACACATGTTACGTTTCCACCACCCCAGCAGACACTTGATGTCACCCAAGAGGTCACAAGAGTTGTGCACTCTGCTCTGTCCCATTCGATAAGCCTTGGTCATTTGCACCTCACGACATTTGCACCGCTGCTCTTAAGAAATGTGTGCGTACGCTGGCTTGAAGTGAATGGGTGGCCACGTGGCAGGAAAAGGGACGCAGTGTTCCCCTAGTTCTCTTAGTCCTCACAGTAGTCATCCTTTTGGAGTGTGATTCTCCCCCACCCCCGGGCAGGATTTTGGTACAAACCAAAGATTTTGGTTACAAACCGAAGGCTACAGGATACAGGACATTCTTTTTTGTAGTTGTGGGGTAAGGATGGGGTCTTGATCAAACAGACAAACAAAATGTCAAGACAAAAGCAATACACCTTTGCCGTCATCTTGATATCACAGTCATTAGGATGACTTTTAAAACATTTCTTCCTGCGTACAAGACAAGTCCACTATTGCCCCTGCTCTTCTGCTGAAGCAGGCAAGCACAATGGTATTTGTGGCAAATAAGTGCTCCCACCTGAGCGCTTCTGAAAACTTGCAGAGAACTGAGATCAAACATCTCTGAATACATAGGTCACAAATCAAATACAGGCGCCAAGAAAGCCCTTTGACACTTTCTTCTGACAAGCAACAGCAAGACTTTCTTGGTGCCTGGTCTGCATTTTGTACCTCTGCCAAAACATCAACAGACTGTGTACATACACACACAAACACACGTGTGCGCAGGCGTAAAGTAATATTTGGCATACAACACTATCTGATTATCCCATAAATTTACTCTTGGAATATTCAGAGTCCTGGCAGGCTGAGCCATTCACATTCAACAGGTAACTCTGGAGGATTGAGATATTCTTGGCTCACATAGTTTCACTGAAGAGTGATCTAAAGCCTGAGCTCCCTGCCAAGGATCTTGTATGATATTCACCCAAAAGGCATACTTAAAACATTGGAAAACTCTAGTTTGGAGCCAGCTATCACTTGTTTCCAGAGTAGACCTTTTAAAGACATTCCTCAAATTATCACTTGAAGCAATGTTCTCTTTTTCTTTACACTGTTGTAAAGAAAACAGTCCCATCATCTGGGGATGAGAGAATGAGCAAATTGTAAGTTCACCTGAATTCTTAAAAAAATCACTGGCAATCACTGTTGGCTTGCTCCTATTTTTATTTTTATTTTTTTACCTTTTTTTTTTTTGGCCCTTTCTAATGGGAGAAATGGGGGGAAACCTTTACTTTCCTTTGCTTTTTTTTTTTAAATGTGCAGTTTTCCCCATTGACTAAATTGTAAAAATGTGTATTATTGGCCCAGTTACAAGTTCCTGAACCAAAACATGGTTCAGAACATGACTATCCATTGATTACACCCTTGCACAATGACAAAAAGTGATGGCAAATTTTTCATATAAAATCCATATATTAGGGTAAGTTTCATTTAAAGATAAATAAGATTTTTGTGTGTTTTGGGGGAAAAAACTCAATCTGGACTGATACAGATGTTTCACAGAATGATTTGGACGGAAAGGACTTATGATAGAATACATGTAAATTTGACGATACAGATAGGTATATCTATATCTATAGAATGATTCCTCCATCTCTACCTGTGGATTGATCTGTAGAAGTTCATAAAGTTCATAAAGCCATTTTATACAACATGAAAATATTTCAAAACCCTTAGTTGTCAGAGGTAGGAGATAGAATAGGGATTAGAGAATTTTCCTGCAGTAAAAACTTGAAGTCAATCCAAATTTTCAAAGATTTAGCTGAGTTAAGAGGAGCTGTTTCCCCATTAGGATTATATTATGCTATAATGAAAATTGTAGAGGTTTCATTTTTTCATTGAAGGCATCCTGTGCTGCAGCAAGAAACAGTTAGCTTGCCCACTGGTGTATATTCTGGCAAGAATTCAGGAGATCCTGTCACCTTTTATTTTCTAATTCATTAAAATAGCTTCATCTGTGAAATGTATTCTGGACCATAACATAATGTCCTAAAAGGCAACACAGAGAAAATGTTAAAATGGAAGAGAATGGCACTCTCTATGCCCACCTCAGTGGGCCTAACATTCAGATTAGTGGTGTGCTCACATAATCTCCAATTCCCCATAAAAGATCCATCTATTTTTCTGCATCATTCCCAGGATGCTTTAAGAATTTCTTCTGGAAGCATTTTAGAGCTTTTTCTTTCTGTGGTAGCCAAGAGCACAACATATCCCCACCTTCCATTAGACACCTCTCTAAGGCTCTGCAACTTCCAGGCTGCCCAAGCCTGTGATCTGATGCCTGATTTTCCATTGGCCTTTCACTGAAACATAACTGGCTGGGGAAGCTGCTGACTATCAGAGAAATAGCTGTCCGGTGGTGCAATGAAAGGCAGGACTTCTCTCACCTTCTGTCAGAGTGCATAAGCACCACACCTCACTTTCTCCTTCTCTCCCTTTGGAAAAAAAGAATTAAAAAGCTATAAACTTTCTATATATCCAAATGATGGGGGAAATGCAAACCAAAATGGTGCAGTGAGCAGGCACACCAACCTCCACTCCCAGCAGCCAACCTTCTTCCCCATCAGTGACAGCTTGGGTGCGGGAGAATGGCACTGCTTGCACAGGGCATGGGGCTCAGTTCTTGGACTCTGGCCCATTGCAAAGCAGGCCCACTTCTTGGAAAGCAGAAACACAGGAATCCAGTGGATTTTCTGCACAGAATGTGTCTCTCCTTCCAACCATATTACTTCAACTCTTTCTGACTTAGTCCTGACATATTCTATCTCATGGCTTTAAGGAACCTAATTTTCTCTTTCCCGCTCCTCATGTTGCCTGTAGCCTTAGGAAATATCTCAGACCTTCCAGAGCAGGGACATTATTTCATTCCAAAGGTCAAGTTCCATTTTGGAGAAGATGTGGACCCTGCATTCCAGTGGTAGGCTGGCCCAGAGACAAAAGGCCAAGGCCAAAGGCAAAGGATGGGGCCCACATACCAAAATTTGCTAGATCAGCAGTATAATTTAGTTTCTAGGTTGCCAGTATGATTAAGCTAATACATTTGGTTTAAAGCTTTTACTGCCAGTAACTTAGGCTTTGGGCGGCCTTTTTATCCTTTGGGGTAAACACTGGTAAATTGCTAAACAATTATGGTTGGGAAAAAGAATGAGGCCAGAAAGAGTGTGGCCATCTGGAGAATCCTGGCGGGCTTGACTGGGTCCTCAGGAGGTCTGGATTAGGCCTCTGGGCTGTGGTCCTGCATCCCTCTTTGAGAGTCAACAAAAAGTCTGAAGCAAGATTGGTCTTCCTACAGAGGAACAACAGGTCATTCCTTCTCCATCAAACATCACACTTCTTACTGTCATCTAAATGTAAGGAAGTCACAGCCTTGAATTTAGAACAGCTAAGCAGGGATGTGATGGACAGGACATTTTGGAGGACTTTCATCCATAAGGTCACCAGAAGACTAGCTGATGGCAACAATGAACGGGTTTGCTTGGAAAAGCAGAATTGCCCTACTAACACACATAGCCTTAGACATTATCCAAATTCTGGGTTGCCTACCAAGGCTTAAAGTGCTTCTGGTGGCAGAGGACCCTGTGGATCTGCCCCTGCTACTCCACTGGGCAGGCAAACAAGAGTCAAGGGGGATGAACCTCTGTCTGCCGATACCGCTTAAATCCTCCTCCATAAAAAAATAAATAAATAAATAAACTGGTAGAGAAAGAAAGCAAAGCATCTTTGTCACACTGCTTTCCTCCTCACCCACATGGGTTGACTGATTTCTTTTTCCCTGACCCATTACAGCACACAGCATGGAAAAGCAACAAGATGTCAGGAACAGTCCCATATTAACAGAAGGAAACATAAAAAGAGTGTGGGTGTGAGCATGTCCATGTGCAACTGTCTCCCTTAGTGCAAAAGGCTTAACTGCAATTCACAGTGTGGGTCTGTCCTACCTAAAAGGCAGGGTGGTAATTCAGTCCAAACTAAATATGAGGAGCAGAGAAAATGACCAGCATGGAACAATGGAACAGATCACAAACTGGGAGGACCCCAGGATTAACCAATTGCTCCCTGATGTCAGGTTGAGAATCAGCAGAAATAAGCATTTTGACATCCACCAGGAAAGGCCAAAGGACAGGATTTAGTGCTATCACAGTTAGATTTGTCAAATAGTCTAAACAGGTGCCTAAGAACGTGTGGTTATCTCTCACATTTAGGAGACCTAAAACAGCCAAGAACTTGAGCTACTCAGCAATAAAGAAAGAAAGAAAGAAAGAATGAACGAACGAACGAACGGTAGTCAGGGAATGATGATACATTATAGAAGGAAGAAGTGGCCTATTTTTTATTTATTTTATTTAGAAGGCTTCTATGCCGCCCCATTCGCTGAAGCCTCGGGGGGGGCTCACAATAATAAATAAAACCCTTATTTAGCCTGGATTAATTTATTTTGATTTAGTTCAGCTTGGTTTAAGAGAAAGCATGAAGAAATATGTAGTACTGGCACACTGGATCTCACTGTTCCTTTTACTGAATTTCTCTGTTTGAAAGAATATGGGCAAATTATGATGCTTTGCCATGTGGACTCGAGTTTGTGCCCCTTTCTAGCTTGCTAGTTGATTATTGAAATTTGTTTTTGTCTTTACAGGTAGGATGTATCCCTTAAAGCCCACTTTATGTGCACTTCAAGCTTCATGCTTTTATTTATTTAAAACATTTCTACTCCCCTTTCAGTCAAAAGAATCACAAGACACCTTACAAAGTTCATTAATAAGATTGCCCTTACTCACAGTCTACATCCTTTCTGTCTGCACTGTGGTGTAAGAGTGGGGGACTGGTTCAGAGTGTGGGAACCCAGGAGATCTGGCTTCTAGTCCCACCTCAGCCATGCAGTTCACTGGGGGACTTTGGACTAGTCACAGACAATCAGCCCTACCTACCTCACAGGGTTGTTGCTTTGAGTGCAAGTTTGAGAGGAGGAGAATTATATAAGCCACCCTGGGTTTTTTTAAAGGAAAAAAGGTGGGCTATAAATATAAACTAATAATAATGATCTCCTGAGCATGCTAGCTACCCCAACCCCTACGGTGGACTGCCCTCTGTTTGAAGGGCTGCCCCATCCAGTTCCATTTGGAAGATAAAGTAACAAGAACTGTTACCCATCAGCAGCTAGATGATTGCAAACTGAACAGGTAAGCAAACAGAGCTCCTGGTGATGCACCATGATAAAATTTACTGTGTTCCTGTTTAATTATACATCATGGAAAGAAACTGGGATTTATACATTTTATACATGACCTATTTATAAATTGAAAACCCAGTTCAGTATGTCAAAAGTTCGAACTGCCCAAATAAGAGCTAGTTGGTTCTAATTAATACAAATCAAAAATGTTTCAACTTACCTGTGTAATACATGTACTATAAGAGCACTGAGAAGGGGGGATTAGTCATTAGTCTGAGTTATCTATAAGTCTATTATCAAGGAAGAATATGAGAATAACACTGGACTAAAGTGCCAAGATTACTTGGGAAATGAACCTAAATATTTGTATATCTTTAATATCATAGGAAAGACTATAGTTGAAGGAAATGGCATTAAACAGTTTATAGATGTCAGTCATAAACCACAAATTACATAATGTCAATAACGGGTTGTTGGAGAAAGAGCAACTTAAGGGGACTGCTTGGATATTTGTGGATCTCCTGTCCTAAGATCAAACTGGCATGAAGAAGCAGAGTGGCTGAATAGTGCTAAGCATCAAACACTAACCCCTAATGAAACTTTATTACTGTTTTTGTATTTTACCAAGGGGAATGCAGGCATGTGTTATAAAGAATTCTTGGTGATGCATGTATGGGCTGTGTGAACTGAGTCTGCCAAAACTTGAGGAAATTCCCAAGGGATTTCCTTTTGGATGGAATACGGGTGCAATTAACCAGTATTTGGATGGAATACGGGTGCAATTACGCAGTACTGGTAGAGCAATTACCCAGCCACTTCAGTGTGGCTAGAGGATAAACAAAGAATGATACTTTTTAACAGCTTTGTGCATTCGTAATTTACTTTCCAGAACTGAATGGTAAACATTGTTTATTTCGCCTAGTGGCAATGCAGGATTGAGAGGGGCCAGTGGCAGGGGCAGAGCACTGCAGTCTGGCTCTTCATAGAGAGTGATCTATGCTTCAATGTTCCCCATGCTCATTGTCTAAGAGTGTGATCCTCCATCCATTTACTTGGAAGTAACCTGTATGGAACTCCATGTGCCTTGCTAGGGAACCAAGACGCTGAGCATTGGAGTACCAACTGTACTCTGCAAAGAGCGAAATCCAGTTCTGTGGCTTTCTGAGCAGAACTTGGGCGAAGCAGGTTTGGAATGTTCATCAGTCCAATATTTACTGATAGCTGTAATGGCCTCTAACCTTTCCCCATTCCCAATTTGAAGCAGAAAACCCTGAGCTAGACTCAGGCTTCGAGAGATATAATTTATGTCCTGACATACCATATGCTGAGCTGGAGGTTGTGATCTAACACAGTGACAGTTGGATATAATCTTTATTAGTTTTACCTTTGCAAAGGTTAAATGCGTGAATGAAACCCGCATGAGCCGACTTAACTCTGATGCTGCAGGATGATCAGAACAGGGTGGCAAAAAGGAGTTTAAAGAAGCACAGAATGGGGCCTCTGGTGACCTGGATTTTGATGTGATTCAACACAGAAGCACATATGGCCTTTCAAGATTTTCGGCGTGTTTTCCTATGAAGCCCCTGTTGGAAGATATGCGCACAAATTATGGTAATACAGAGCAGTTGGCAAAAGGACCAGCAATGATATCTAATAAAGGATATAATGCAGCCAGGATGCTGCTCTAAGAAACCATCTGTTTCTACAAGATACGTAAATTTATTGGTGTGCCCTTGCTGGAAATGGGTGTGTTTAGAAAGAGGAAGGAGATTTATGAAAGGAAGAAAAAGCCTTCAGATCTTTCTTTGCATTCTAATACATTTTCTGTTATTAACAAGTCTGTTACCAGCAACACTCCTCAGTATTAGTCTGAATCCCTAGACACTCTGAATGCATAGTCATAGTAAGGAATTGGACCAACTTTTTTTTTAAGAACTTCTATCAGTTTGTAATTGTCTTATTCTGATGTTCAAACCAGATGAAAGTCAGAATGACTTTGTCTAAACTGGGGACTCTAAAAAAGAAACACATGGGGAAGATATTTCAGAGCAAAACTTTCCTTTGATTGGCAGAGTTAAGTGTTTGGCCATTCCACTACACAAAGCACAAAGTAGACACCAGTTGCAATTGGTTACTGTGGCTACAGCAGGGAAAGAACAAGGTCTTTGCTTGCAGAAGGACAAAACATCTCAGCGCAGGGGGTCTGACCCCCGAAGTGAGCATAGGAAATTCAAAGGAAGAATGCATGATACTTGAAGAAAGTGCAGATGTTTGGTATTGAGACCCAGTGTGGTGTAGTGGTTAAGAGTGTGGGACTGGGACTCCGGCAATCTGGGCTCTAGTTCCCACTTGGCCATGGAGCCAACTGAGTGACTTTGGGCCTGCCGCAGACTCTCAGCCCAAATGTGCCTCACAGGTTGTTGTTGTGGGGATGAGACTGAGAGCAGCAGCAGGATAATGATATAAGCCACTTTGAGTTCTTTAAAAAAGAAAAAAGTGAAATAAAATCAAATAAATAAAAACAAATCAATCAATTTTGGCTGCTTTATATGCTTTAGCCAGATGGACATATATATGAAATTAGTGATAACCTAAAGATGGAGGAGAAGGAGATGAAAAGATACTGACTGAGAGGTCTAAGTGTTCTGTAGGATGTTCTGCTTCATCTTTGTCCCCAAAGGATGATGCTACTCTTTCTGCATGCAAATTTAAGAAACGTTCTTTAAGCCAGGGAATGAAAAACAGGAGACAGTCTGATAAAGATTAGGCACATGCCTGGCCATCTAGGTACGATCCACTGATTTGGCCTGAAAGCCTTTAAACCCTGGTATGGTGGTGAAGCTCAGTATTATTATTAGTTATTTGGTGCCCATCTTCTGCAGGAAAGTTGGGCTCAAGATGTAAAATATATGAATGTGACAAAAATGATGATAGCGTATTTGTTATTAGAAACTGGATGCAAGCCACTGAGCTTTCTAAAGGAAGAATGATATATGTGACAGAAAATAAATGATAGTGATATAGAACTATAGACATAACAGGTACCAGGAATGTTTGCTGACATAAAGAGTTGGAATTTCTTGGTAAAGTAGTACCATTCTTTTGTAGCTTTGAAGGATTAAGAGATGAGCAAACCCCAACAGCAACAGAACCAAGTCTGGTGGGGTTGATTTCCCTCTTTCTGAATACTAGTATGAAGTAGGGCTGAGAAGATCAGGTCAGAATATGGCCCTATCCACTTGCTGGACTTCTTTCTGCTGTTCAGTGTTGCCCAGGAAGCAAGCCAAGCTGACATCAAGTCTGCAAACAGTCAGGAATGCTAGCATAATATGCAAATGTGGATATTTGTGCAAAATATGCACATCACACAATTCTTTGTGCAAACTATGGAAAGTCTGCAAGTCACATGCATGAAAGCCAGATGTGGTTTCCTCCTACCAGATGCCTACGCAAATGCTTGAGGTGAGGCGAATTAGGAAACAGCGAAAGTAGACCAGAGTCCAGGAAGCCAAACTGGGAAATGCAACAGATTTCTACCCCCAAACTGGATTGCTCACACATCACTAGTATATAGTAAATATGATAAAAAAGTTTCCCAAAAGGGAAGCCACTGAGTATTGCTATGTTCAGAAATCAGGAAAGGCATTCATGTGCCTCCACCGTGCTGTTCTTCCTCTCTGCCAATTACATTCTTGAAGGGGGACCCCACACGTGAACTTTTTAAGCATTATTCGAAAGTAGAATAAGTGACATAATTCAAGCATGTTTTGTCAGCATCATTTATTTTCAACTTGGAACCTGTGTTTCTTCAGCAAATCACTGATTGTTCTATGGTACATATTGCTTTTATCAGAGAGCCAAGTCCTTGGCTGTATGCATCCACCTCCAGTTTAGGAAATCAGAACGAAAATTTCTTCTCATTTGTCAACAGCTGGTTACCATATTCCAGCTGAAAATTAAGCAACATGAATCTAGATATTGATGCCATTTGCCTGCAGATGTTATATGTGTCTTTTTTTCAATAAAAGGACTCTCTATGTAGTTTAATATCTGCAGAGTATAAAACAATATTTCAGAAACTTCTATGAAAGCAGAACCTGGTGATCCAAAACATACTTTTATTGAAAGGATGGAATTCCCTCCACAATCCAGAGAAAGAAAGAAAGCCATTACTGTGGTAAGCCTCCAGGCAAATATTTTGCCTCTGCGCGTTTTGTTTCACTGTTCTGACAAAAACAGGCATAGCTTTTGACTAATAATCTGAACCAGGAAAAAAGAGCTCCTTATATTTCAAGAGTGCTTTTTGGGGGGGAAATGAGTGTTGTGGGGAGCCTTCACCGTATTCATTTAGTATGACTGAAAGTGGCTTTAGGGGCTATGTGACTCCAAACCCTGTTGGCTGTTTCATTATGCATTGTTAGTCAAGAAGAGGGACTCAAAGAGGGATTAAAGAGGGAAAAGCTAAAGAATGACTGTAAATAATACACCACTATAGCAACTTGTTCTGACTTTCCAACCAGTCATGATCTGGGAACATCCTTGATGGCCACAGGGCAAAAAGCAGATCAAGGAATCAAACAACACTTCTGGTTATTCCTCCAACCGGAAGGTTCCGGGTAAGCTTACCAACTGCCCCTTGGGCTTGACGGTGCTGCTGCTTAATGCCAGGTTGGTCCATAATAAAACATCCCTCATCCATGACTTAATTGTGGATGAGGGGGCCAACCTGGCTTGCATTACAGAGACCTGGACAGGAGAGGGTGGGAATGTAGCCCTCTCGCAGCTGTGCCCGCCCAGGTATCTAGTGCAGCACCAGTCATGTCCAGAGGGGAGGGGAGGGGGGTCGCTTTTATTCACTGAGCTTCTATTTCCCTCACGGGGCTTCCTGTTCCCTCGAGACCAGGTCTAGAGTGCTTATACCTGGCACTGGGCGATCAAGACAGATTGGGGACTCTGCTGGTGTACCGTGCACCCTTCTGCCCATCAGACTCCTTGACTGAGCTGACGGAGATAATCTGGGACCTGGTGTTGATGACCCCCAGGATGTTGGTCCTGAGGGACTCCAATCTCCATGCCAAGACTGTTCTGACTGGGGTGGCTCAGGACTGGGGTGGCTTCCATGACAGTCATGGGGCTGTCTCAGCATGTCATAGGCCCAACCCATGTACATGGTCACACGCTGGACCTGGTTTTCTTGACAGGGCAGGACGAGGGTGATTTGAGGGTGAGGAATTTGCATCTGACTCCCTTGTCATGGTCAGATCACTTCCTCGTGAGGTTTGAGCTCGGAGCTGGCCTTTTCCTCTGTAAGGGTGAGGACCCTATTGTTTGGGTCTGCCCTCAGAGCCGGATCTGGATGGATTCCTGAGGGCTCTGGGGGATTTTCCGGTTGATAAAGCTGGCGCCCCTGTTGATGCTCTGGTTGAACTGTGGAATGGGGAAATGGCCAGAGCTATTGACATGATCGCCCCTAAGCATCCTCTCCTGCCAAGCAGAGCCCGTCCATCTCCATGGTATACACCTGAATTATGGGCAATGAAGCGGGTTGGGAGACAACTAGAGCATAGATGGAGGAAATCACGGGATGAATCTGACTGAACACGCTTACATACTCATTATCGAGCCTATGCTGTGGCGGTGAGGGTGGCGAAGGAGAAATTCTTTTTCACTTCCATTGCCTCCTCACAGTGCAGTCCGGCGGAGCTTTTTCGAGTGGTACATGGGCTGATATACCCCAGCCCTAAGAAAGATCCTGTACCACCATCAATGACCCGCTGTGATGACTTTGCCCAGCACTTCAAGGAGAAAATCACTCAGATTCGTCATGAGCTGGACTCCACAATTGATTCAGATCCCTTAGCAGAGACACCAGTGACTTGGTCTGGTCAGGTATTAGTGGATGAATTTCAGTTATTGTGGCCTGATGATGTGGACAAGGTGCTTGGACAAGTACGTCCTACCACCTGCTTACTTGACCCTGGCCCTTTGTGGCTGCTGACCAAAGCCAAACACGGGATTGGTTCCTGGATCCTGGAGGTTATTAATGCCCCTCTGAGGGACAGCTGGGTGCTTGCTCCTTTAAAGGAGGCGGTAATCAGGCCTGTCCTAAAGAAGGTGTCTTTGGATCCAGAGATGGCCGCCAGTTATAGATCGGTGGCCAACATCTCATTTTTGGGCAAGGTGTTGGAATGGGTGGTGGCGGGACAACTCCAGATACTCTTGGATGAAACTGATTATCTGGACCCATTTCAGTCTGGCTTCAGACCCGGGTATGGTACTGAATCTGCCTTGGTCGCCCTGTACGATGACCTGTGCAGGGAGAGAGACAGGGGGAGTGTGTCCCTGTTGGTTTTCCTGGACCTCTCAGTGGCTTTCGATACCATTGACCATGGTATCCTCCTGGGTAGGCTGGCAGGATTGGGAGTAGGAGGCACTGCTTGGCAATGGTTCCTCTCCTACCTTGACGGCCGATTCCAGAAGGTGGTGCTGGGGGACTTTGGCAACTCTGCCATGGAGTACCACAAGGCACCATTTTGTCCCCCTTGCTATTTAAGATCTAAATGAACCCGTTGAGAGAGGCCATCAAGAGGTTTGGGCTGCAGAGTCATCAGTATGCTGATGACACCCAGCTCCACCTCTCTTTTTCAACTAAGCCAGGGGAGGCAGTGGCTGTACTGAACCGGTGCCTGGCTGAGGTAATGGGCTGGATGAGGGCCAATAAACTGAAGCTCAATCCAGATAAGATGGAGGTTCTGTTGGTGGGAGATTCGAGCTCCTGGGTAGGTGACTTGGGCCTTGCCCTGGACGGGGTTGCACTCCCTCTAAAGGACAGGATCTGCAGCTTGGAAGTGCTCCTCGACCCGGAGCTGTCCTTGGAAGCCCAAGTGACGGCGGTGGGGAGGAATGCTTTCCTTCAGCTTCAGCTAATCCATCAACTGCGTCCCTACCTGGAGGAAGATTGCTTAGCAACAGTAACACACGTATTGGTTACTTCCCGGTTGGATTTCTGTAATGCACTTTACATGGGGCTTTATGTCATTATATGTTTTTCGGCACCAGGTTAAGACCTTTTTATTTAATCAATATTTTAATAAGTTTTAATATCGATTTTTATCATTGTATTTCATTAATTGCAGTCAGACTGGGTCATCAATTTATTTATGCTGTTAGCTATCCAGAGACATTAGTAATTGGACGGCATACAAATTTTATAAATAAATAAAAATATATAAATAAATAAACTTTGGGAACACAAGTGAATGCAGACCAGCAAATACCTGAGGGTGCAATCCTATGGCAATGCCCATGACCATTCTAATTCAGACAATTATGGGCATTCTATGGAGGGCAGGAGAAGGATGGAGTCAAAGGTAATCTCTGAACTCCTCCAAACCTGTAAAACAGCTGGCTGCCAACTGTGGTGCTTTGGAGGGGGAAGGAAGGTAGCTAAGGTATTGCCAGGATATGTTGCATCTTACTGGTGCCAGTCTCCTCCCTTCATCAGCCCTTTGGTTGCCCACTGAATCCTTTTGCAGTCTTGGAGAAGCAGCCAGTGCCATTCCTTCCGTGTTGTCTGCAGGGTAGTGGTGGAAAAGCTGCTCCAAGCATAGAGTCCCAGCTCCAAAATTTGAGTTGTTTTCCAACTTCAGAGCTGGGAGTCTAAGAAATCCTGTGGCCCTTGGAATGCTGCCTGGAAGCCATAGGATTGTGCTAGGCTAATATGATTAATGACCAAAATATTCTTTGTGATGTCCTTCTCTGTTATCTTTATGATGTCCTCTGAGCCTAGAAGGGCATGCAGTTATTTCTATGGACATTTGTGAATGTGTCCCCACTGGGCTCCCAAAATGATGTTGGGAAAGAAAAACAAAACCCAGCCCCAAGTGCTTGCCAGCTGTTAATACCTTGCTTCTTATCATGTAAAGAATTGTACAGCCTCTCTGTCAACAAATGAATAACAGAGTTATCAGACTTTTCCTTAAAAACTACACACAGCAAAAGCTGTAAGTTCTGGGAAGAGACCTGGAATATTCCTATTTTTCCTGACCTGCAGCTTTTGTAGCAGCATCTACTGTGGAGTCTGAGACAGCCCTGCAGAAAATGGCTAGTAGAATTAAGTATTTATATGCTGATTGGCAATGATCCCTAGAATGGAAATGTCAGGATCTGCTTGTCTAGATTGAACCTTGAGGCTCATCTTTCTATTTTAGAAGAAAGATAACTGCAGAAAAGTCACCAAACCAGCAGTGGTTTGGCAAAAATAGGTGGTGTCAGTAGAAGGAGATATGGCCATATAAGGCCCCCAGGACTCAAGTTGTGCACTTCTGTAGTAAGTCTAGACCAGGACTGGACAACCTAACAATCTTAGCTGTATGGAACTATGTCCCCAAGAAGCCTGCATGGCCAGTGAGCTGCAATCCATAATTATGGATCTGAATGGGGCTGTTAAGAACAGGAGATTTCAGGGGGCATTTACAGGGTCACCATAAGTTTGAGACACCTTTATGGCACAGAACAACAACTATCCAGAACATCTTAAGGGCACTAGGTTGCCAATACCTCTTCTAGATGTGGGCTGGGCAATTCCTATTCTTCATGATATTCATAGGACTGAACAAAATGATGGATGTTTGATGATAGTATAATTAAAGCAGTTGGGATTTTATTAAGGGTCCTTTAAAATGCACCATTGTTGTTACACACTGTCAAGTCATCTCTGACTTTTGGCAAATGCTCTCCAAAATATCCCATTCCTGACAAACTCTTGTGAGCTCAGTGCTATGGATTCCTTTATGGAATTGATCCATCTCATATTGGTCTTTCTTTTCTTTTTCTGCCTTTAATGTCGTATTTTTATCTTCTCTGTTGACCCTTCTCATGATATGCCCAAAGTACAATGGCTTCAGTTTTATAATTTTTAAATCCAGAGAAAATTCTGGCTTGATTCAGTCTAAGACCCACTTGCTCATCTTCTATCAGTCCAGGATATTTGCAAAGCTTTCCAGGTTTCTAATGCATCAAACTTTCTTCATCACTTTCCATTTTTTCTTTATCACTATCCAGCTAACAACAATTAAGAAGCAGAATTAAGAACAGTAAAACACATTAGAAGCCAACAATAATGTACAACAGCAAATTATCTGTAATCAGAAGCCACTTATAAAAGAGAATGAGTGGGATAAGAAAACAAATTTATGAATGACATATTTAACATTCAATGATAAGAGATAATTAAAAGAGAGATGAAAACAAAGTTCTATTGAACCAACACCTTTTGAAAATGAAAAGCCTTTACCTTGTGGTAGAACTAAGAGATAGAACAAGGCAGACCTCATGAGGGAAGACATCCACACACTTAATTAGGCACGACACAAATGAAAATGAATGCATCTCTTTTCAATATTTTGATTTTCCAGATTTACATTTGGACTACAGAGGAGTGCTCAGGGTTAAAGCTCCTTTGCCTCCATGCCATGGTTCTGATGCTGATCATATCCTCTGAGTCTACATTTGAGTTAGAAAAAGTATGAACATAAAGGGAATAAGATACTATCATCATCATCATCATCATCATCATCATCATCATCTTATTACATCTACATACTATATCCCTCCAAAACATCACAAAATGCTTTACAAGGAGATTAAAATACATTAAATGCATTAAAATGCTTCATTATTCATTGAAACACAAAATAACTATACTACATTACATTAAGATATACAACATATGCATTAATTGCACAATATACATGAAAATACTCAATGTTTTATAAACCTTTGATATAGCATTTTAATGAAAATATTATCACCCCAAATTCAGGGTTGCTAGCACACCTTCTGTACCAAATGCACCAGCGGCAGGTGCCTTAATCAAGTCAGCAGTGGCCCAGGGCAAGCTGCTGCCACTGCTAGCCACTGGGAAACAGGAGGATGTATGCCCCCGTGTGCATCGGGAGGCCCAAGGGCTCAGCTGCAGCACCGTCCAGTCTTAGCAGAGTTACTTCTGAAGGGTCAGTCCAGACTAAGCCAGTGACTTGACAGAGCATGTGCTTTATCACTCCTGAGTTTTGAAAATATCCTTTTGGGTTGTGCATTTCACTCTCCCAGACCACAGAAATAAGGCTGAAAGTTCACTGATTATCACCCTGTGCTCAAACTAGGGATAGGTAAGAATTTAATTTCAATTTAGTTTATTATCAAATATCAATTTGATTTCCATACTGACCAGTAGTCAAGGTTCTCAGGGCAGCTCTCAATACTTGCAAAACATAATATAAACTTTAGCATTCAAAATTAAAAAATCATTTTAACAGAAAAAATCAGTTGCAAGGTAGAGCAATGGGAATGCAAGAGGAAGTGTTTTTGGGGGCTTTGACAAAACAGCAGCAGCTCTGAGAAGGAGAACAGTTTGATGAGCCTTCTGTGTCTTTTCATCCTCCTGGAAATTTTGCTTCAATTTGTTTTTGATTACAATTTGCCACAGAACTTGGCTATTAGGCAGTTTTAAAATGATCTATTTAATTTATATTCCACCTTTATGCCAAAGAATGCTTTTCCATATCTGTCAAATGAGAAATAACTTGTGATGTTAAAAGTTGGGAAAAAGTTGTCTCCTTCTCTAGTTAAGACACAGTTTTGTGGGCCTAGGTAGGTTGTTGGTCACCAGGAACAAGAGTAGAAAACAGCAGTACCCAAAGAAAGTGAAGTATAGTACATCCTTTTTCTTCTCTCTTTCTCCCTCTCAGCACCAGAATGCTACAAGGACTGCGACTCAGAAGGGGCTGTGCAAATTCTCAAAGCTTTGTCATATAACCCACAGCCGCAAGAATTATTGTTTTCCTTGCCATTTAGGAAGAACGATCACAAGCTGGTGCAGACGTCGCATGGTTTGAAATGACAATCACCATCTTGAAGCTATTTCACTCATATCAAAACGGTTTGCTTCATTCATCAATTTTATGGGGTGGCAGCAGCAAATCAAATAGGACAGTCTTGCAAAAACCCAAAGATGCTTTTCTTGGAAGTAGACCCAAAGCTTTTAAAGGAGCTCTATACCATCCATATGGGGTGGGATCAAAGATGAACAGTGTAACCCTATGCATGCCTAATCAGGAATAAGCTCCACTGAGTTAAACAGAACTTAATTCTCATGCTGATGGACTGTTTAAAGAAAGGACTGGGTGCTTAAGGATATTATTGCTCTGCTGAAGTTCTCTGACATCTGCTTGTTTCATGGACTTGTGGTAAATAGCAGGTATGATCAAACCGGTTTCTTGCAAGATTGGTCTGTCTGTCTGCCTGCCTGCCTGCCCGTCCATCAATTTTATATCCTGCCTTCTACCAGCAAATGGCACATAAGCTAACAGCAATAAAAGCCAGCATTTAAAATAAGAATACTGTAAGAATGAGGATAATAAAAGTACAAATGGCAATAGCAATAAAAAAGCACCAATAGGAATTTTGCATATCAAAAGCCTACTTGAATAGATCGGTCTTCACCTGCAATTGGAAAGGTGGCCAAAAAGTCCTGCCAGAGTCCTGGAGTGGCCACTTCGCATCCCCACCAGATGCACCTTAGATGCTGCCAGTAGCAAGAAGAGGGCCTCAATCAGTCACCTCAAAGTCCACACTGGCTTAGATGGGGGAAAGTGGCCTTGGAGTTACTGTGGACCTGAACTGTGCAGTACTTCATGGGTCATAGCCGGTACACAAGTCACCTCAGAAACAGAGTGGAAAATGAGGACATAACAAAGGACTCATGTTAACCAGCTCTGATCACAGCTGAACTGAACTTCCCAGACAGCAGCCAAGGCATTCCTGCATAGAAGACATTACTGTGGTCCTCTAATGCAGCCAACATTGCGGTTTTCTTTATTTGGGCGTGTAAACTAACCTCTGCTGTGAGCTCCCATGGAAGACTACAGCAAGATGTCTAAATACATGAAGCAACTGTTGCAAACATCCTTGCCAGATATCCCTCTGCTTGAACGAGTAGGCCACTTATGCAAACATTATTTTTTTAAAAAGATCATTTCATTTGCAGTAACACTGGCACTTACTAAATCCTGGCATGCAGGAGTAGAAAAACATTCTGATGGATTTCCCTTATTAACCTTTCCTAGTTTCCCTATTCTTTAAAAGCTAAATTTGCTTACACTCTCAAGTCATGCACCAAAATAGTGTTGAGCTCCGCACGACTCTATTGTAGCTCTGTAATCTTGGACAATGGCTTATTTATAGGAAGGTGAAGTGCCTTTTGCCCACACGCAAAATGAGAGGGCAGGTTTCCTGTTGTGCTGCTTCCCTGGAAACGCTGGTCTCCCACCGATGGGCTGTGACCTACCACCAAGTCTTACTCTCGCCCACCCATTGTACCTACACCCTTTTCTTTGTTGATGCTGTTGTTTTACAAGATTTCCTGAGCAAGAGAAGAATTGTGAGGGGAGATTTCATACTGGTGCTTTGGACCATATGACACTGTTTTGACTGTGATGGTGTTTTAAATTTGGTGTTTTCTTTTTTAAAGCACTTTGTAGGGGGATATGTTTAAAGGCAGGAAATAAATGGTTTTATAAAGTTAAATAAATAGTGGTGAAAAAGGAGAGAGCACTGAGAGAAAACAATGAATATATATAGTTGGTCCCCTGCTAGTTAGAGTCAAAAGTGGATCCTGGTTCTCAGAAGGCTGAATACCACTGCTGTGCTCTGTTGAGAGACAATACACAAAGACAGACCCACAAAGGCAATTGAATTCAAGTGGAAACATATTGTACAGAGTTTTACATAACACTGTGTCTGCCTTCCTACCTCTGTCTTGTGAAAATGACAGCACTTCCCATTCTCGGGGCTGATGAAGGCAGGTAAGGAGTTCTAATTCCCACATGGTGGATCTCTCTCTCTCTCTCTCTCTCTCTCTCTCTCTCTCTCTCTCTCTCTCTCTCTCTCTCTCTCTCTCTCTCTCTCTCTCTCCAGCCTCACCCTGATTCCCAGGTCCCTGTATCCATCCTCCCTGACCTCACCTTTGTAACTTCATTTTATAGCTCCCAGCAGCGAATGGCTCTCTAGGAAGTTAATGAAGGCTTGGAACATTCAAACAAGAAAGCCAAAAGCTGTTGTGTTCACACACCATGAAAAGCAACCCTATGTGGATAACATGGACTGCAGGGTTTTTAAAACATGTCTGAATTGAAAATCAAGTAGTTTATACTTTATCATGGCTCCCATCCTCCCTAATTAGTACCCTCATAGCTGGCACGCATCCTATCAGCCACTGTACCTGAAATTTAATTCCAAGGTGAATTACTTCCTGTCCATGTTGCCTGCCTCTTCCCCATTGGTCCAGAGAGAGGCTGGATTGCTGCAGCAGCTCCTTCAGTTGCCCCTCTTTCCAGAGGACTCTGTGGGAGTCGCATACTGGGACTGTGGAAGCCATGATCCTGGATTCAGACAACGTAAGAAGTGATGGCAGTGCAATGAAACCATAAAACAAACCATTCTTTCTTATTGTGCTTTCTAAAGACCAAACTTATCACTTAAAGTTAAATTGAAACTTAAAGACTGGGTTCATACAACCCTGCAAGTACCTGCAGAACCAGCCTGAAGGCCTGGAGACCAGCATAAAAGGTCTTCCTGCACCGCTGCTCTTTGCCACAGCAACATGAGCTGCCCCAGTGACTGCTCTGGCTTCCTGCATTGCCTGGCCTGAATCCTGGTGCCCACCTGACTCCTGCCTAGCTCCAGCCTGTTCCTGCTTCCAGCCTTGTCTCCAGTCTGACCCTGATAACCAGGTTCCTGCACCCATCCTCCCTGATGTCACCTTGCTTGAGAATAGGAATGTCTTTCTGGAACTTGACTTTTGGGCTCTGCTCTTGGATTGTGCCATCTTGGACCCTGTCTGCCTGGACCTATCTTCTCACTGGCTTTTGACTCTGGACTGTTAACAAAGGCGCCTCTTGCCTCTGGCTCTCTGAACCTGCTGCAGGACTTCACCTTGCACTTAGGTTCTGGTCCCGGTGTCTTGACCAGAGGCACTTGCTGCCCATGCCCAAGCCTTACAACACCAACCATGGCAAAGTAGGTGCATGTGAATCAGACTTCGCCTATGTGCTGTTGAGTATTCTTGATATATGTATGGAATTAGTGATGATTGATCCTTTTCCTGTTTCACATCTAAGAATTGGCTTAGTTTTAATAAGCCCCATGGAAATCTCTTAGAGAAGCCTGGATTACATTTTTTTTGTTGTTTTGAGTTGTGTTTTTGAGAAAATTCAGGATATTGATACATCATGGAGAGCTTCCCAACAGCCCTTCCTGTACTCCCTCTATCCCAGATCCTGATAAAATGGGAAAAGTTGGCTGCCTTCAACAGAATTAGGACAGGTGCTGTCTTTAAGATCTGGATGTTCACATGTATCCATTGCCAGTGTGATTCAAGGGAATTGCACTTCAGAATGCCTTCCGTATATTTCATTGCACTCTGCTACATTAAAAACTATAAAATCTCCATGAATCCCATTAGCAGTGGATGCATTGAGGCACAAAGATGCATTGAGGCCCTTAGTTGTGGCCCAGGCTGCCCGGGGACTCCCTTCCCTGGGACGCCGAGGGTTGTTTTTTTTTATTGCTTTGTCTTTCTTTTCTCTTCTCTTCTCTTCTCTTCTCTTCTCTTCTCTTCTCTTCTCTTCTCTTGTTTGTTTGTTTGGTGCTGTGCTGTTCTTTGCTTTGTATTTCCTACAATTTAAATTTATTTTATCCTTGTGTGTGTGGGTTTCTGTCTGGGAGAACTGGGCGAGTGAGGGGAATTGCAGGGCAGACAAGGCGGGGAACCAAGGTAAGGTCTTGGAAGGGATCCCAATGGCAGACCAGGAGATGGCCTTGGCGGGAGTCATGGGTGTTGCTGTCCACTGCAACAGCTGTGACATGCTCGCCCTTTTCCCCCAGGAGAGGCAGGGTTACACTTGCCCTCGGTGCAAGCTGGTGACCCTGCTAGAGGAGAGGTGAGGTGCCTGAGGGCCAACAGAGCTCTCCAGGCCCCCTGGGAGCAGCCTCCCTCTGGATAGAGGGTTGAGGGAGAGGCCACGGGAGGAGCAGCTGCGGAAACATGGAGGTACGTCACCCACAGGAGGAGGAGGCCAGCACAGCCTCCTCCTTCTCCTGGCAACAATCTGGAGCTGGGAAACAGGTTCTCTCTGCTTCGGGAGGCTGGGGCTGATGAAGCCTCAGAGGACCAGCGGGACCCCCAGCGTGGGACCACAAGTCGCTCTGGGGGGCACCAACCACTCCTGCTGATCCATGAGGGCACAAACAACGTGGCCAGGCAGGGTGTGGTTCGGATCACCAGGGACATTGAGGCCTTGGGGAAGAAACTCAGGGCGCTGAAGGCCCAAGTAGCCTTCTCATCGATCTTAGCAGTCTGGGCATTTGGGCCAGGCAGGGACAGGAGGGTCTCCAAGATGAATGACTGGCTTAGGGTGTGGTGCCAGAAGGAACGCTTCAGGTTCCTCGACCACACCACCCTGTTTCTTCCCAATGGACTTCTGGCAAGGGACGAGTTGCACCTCACGAGGATGGGGAAAAAATCCTTTGGAGGTGCTCTAGTGAGCTTCGTCCGGAAGACTTTAAACTGAGCCGGGGGGGGGGGAGCTTCAGGCCCCCCAGAAACGTGTCTGCACTGGACAAGTGTGGGGAGAGGATCTGGGAGCAGGGTTTTAGAGGTACCGCAGGGACTGACAGGACTCCTACAGAGAGGGGCCAGGTATCAGGGAGGATGGGAGGAAGGAGGAGGCTGGGAACTCCAAGGAAAGGAAGCGGTGGGTGCCAGGAAGCACTTCCTGACAGTCAGGACCCTGAGAGTGTGGAATGGGCTTCCACAAGAGGTCGTTGAGGCCCCATTGGTGCGGGTGTCAAGGATAGGCTGGATGTGCACATGGTGGGCATATTGTGAGCGGAGCCTGCTGGAGCCAGGGGTCAGACTAGATGGCCCCTTCTGACTCGCTCTGTTTCTATGATATAATGCTATGGTGGCCATGTGTCTTCTTGTGCAGAGGTCAATGCTCGATTTGAAGGCACCTTTACTTTGAAGGGCTGTCCTGTCCAAGAACCATAGGGAAGGAAAGCAGCAGAGAACCTGAAACCTCCAATCAACTGTTAATTGCCAGACAGTGGACTGAGCACACCACGTAGGATGAATCGTCACCTTCTGTTACACTATGGTGACAGATTCTGCATTTCTATTTAGAGTATAACAATTATGTCTAAATTTACATCTTAATGTGAAATTAGCATATTCAACTATTATGCGAATACCATTTTCTCCCTTTCTTTGGCAGTTCATTTTCTGTAAAACAGAAATAAAATTCAAGCTGATCTTGGTAGGTCGAAGCATTGGGCTGAAAACAACAGAATATAATTCAGTGAGGATCAATGCCAAGTTCTTCACCTAAGGGGGTGGGGGGAGGAAGCGAATGCATCATTACAAGGTGGGGAAAGCTTGACTCAGCAATATGGCAAATGAGAAGGATCTTGGAACTGTAGATCACAAGATGAATACGAGTCAACAAGGTGATGTGGCTCCAAAAAGGGCAAATGCTATTTTAGCCCGCATTAATAAAAGTATCACATCCAAATCCCACGCACAGTTCCATTTCCCATTTGCTCAACACTGGTTGGGTGTCCCCTGGAGTACTGTGTCCCGTTCTGAGCACTGCAATTTAAGAAAGATGCATACAAGCTGGAAAGGGTTGAGTGGGGAGCAACAAGGAAGATCCAGGAACTAGAAATAAAGCCCTATGAGGAGAGATTGAAAGAACAGGGCATGTTTAGCCTCAAGAAGAGAAGACTGAGGGGGGCTATGATAGCACTCTGCAAGTACTTGAAAGGCTGTCACAAAGAGGAAGGCCAGGATCATTTCTCAATCATCCCAGAGTGCAGGACATGGAATAATGGGCTCCAGATACCAGCTGGATAGCAGGAAAAAAAATGGACTGTTAGTACCAGAATGGAACCAATGGCCGAGGGAGGTTGTGGGCTTTCCCACACTAGAGGCATTCAGGATGCAGCTGGACAACCATCTTAGAAGGATGGTGTAACTGGTGTCCTGAGCTGAGAAGGGGAGTGGACCCAATGACCCTTCCAAATCTACTATTCTGTGATTCTGTGATAAATGCGATGTGATGCACAGCATTCTGTCTGAGCATATATGAATAACGAGGGAAGGCAAGATAGAACAACAGCTCTTCCCCAAGTTGGGGTCTTTCCCCTTCCCGTTACTATTTGCTAGGGCAAAAAATTTTTTAAGACCAGGAATTCATGTTTTCTTGCAAAACTTCTCATAAAACTTCCTCCCATTTAAGAAATGAGTCCAAAAGTACAATCAACAGCATAGGATTTTCTCAGTTTTATAAGAGCTCAATTGGTTCTACAGAAAGGCTCATAATTAAAAAGGACCCAGCATACCAGATATTTCACTAATTGTCTTTAATGTTTGACCTGCTTTAAACCTTTTCTGACAGAATGAAATATTTCAGCTTAATTGGCTTCACTTTCCGTGTATGTTTGTGAAACATACTGCAAAACTGATGCCAGAAAACAATTTGAGAACTTGTCCCCATCTCTATTTATTTCTGCTAGATATATTTCTTTTCCACCCCACACAACTTGTTGCTTTTTATGCTTTTCTGCCTTTAATAGTGTCTAACATAGAGAAATTCAGCTTATGAAAGCTTTCTTGGCATGGAGATAATGGTGGAAAACTTCTCTTGTTCTGCATGGCAAGCTGTTATTAAAAATACAAGAGCAGGACCAATTAAAACTCTCTCTCTCTCTCATTTCCCCCCTCCCCCCGCACAACCAGCCATGCCCCTGGTACTACTTCCATGCTCCCTTCCCTTCCCTTCCCTTCCCTTCCCTTCCCTTCCCTTCAACAAAATAATTTATCCTTTTATCCCTTCCCTGTAACAAAATTCTTTATCCAAACCTCACTTTGGTGGCCATTTTGTGAGAGTGCGCACAAAATTTGAACTGGAACTTTCTCAAAATTTCATGTGTGTCCAGAAAGCTACCAACACTTTTGGTTGTGGATTCTAACCATAGTATCCATATGGAAACAGATGGGTTTTTGCAAAATAAGCGCACAAATAAATTATTTTTGTTCCACTTAATATCTATTGAGAAAGATAAATAAATAGCAGAGTTGCATTAGACTCTTGTCGTGGAAGTAAACCTATTCAGACTATTTGGGCAAAATTGCAGTCCAGAATAGTGGTATGAGACTCATATTAAACAAGCTAGATTGGATCTACTCTTGGTTTTGCCATTGTGGGAATAATGTGCAATATTTAACACCAATATAATAGCTGTCAGCTTTGATGAGAAAATACTCACACACAAAGTGAACAGAATTTTTAAAAGGACTGTTTGCTAGAATACAATCCATCTGCATGTGTAAAAGTTCACTATCCTCTTGGCTACAAAACCAGAATCGTAAAATGTCAGGATTGAAGTCAAATTTTAAGATTAACTACTTAGTAATGTGTTGATCATTAGATCCAGCAGTGATAGCTTTGTGCACATGCCTTCCAGGTTGAACATCCTGCTATCGTAAAGGAAAAGGGAAAAAATGTCTATGCGGATAAAAACCACTGGCCCAAAACACAGTCATATGCATCTTTATTTTAAAAAGCAAGGAAACATGCACCAGACTGTGCTCTATGAGATAAACCCAGGCCTGCTATTCCACTCTTTCCATTTGTTGAAGTGAGTCAGATCCAGCAGACGTACTCATCTGTTACTAGATGCCCCCATGTTGTTAGGAGACCATTTTTGCCTATGTTCTTTCCCTCAGATGTGACCTCTCATGTTGTTCTGGACAGTCCTTGAACAGATTTTCTTGGAGTCCTTGGCACAGATTTTCAGGGGAAACCTGGGGAAACTTCAGAACTATGATAAAAGCGAGTGAATCCATAGACACACATATACATATGTACATAGCCACGCACACACGCTGAAGGGTATACTTTCTTGCTACTTAGGAACTCTTTGGGTCACAGCCATAGTAACAGACGACTATGGTATTAGGTTCCCTTTGATGAAGTGTTTGCTGAGGACTCGCTGGTCCCATTAGATTCCCAAATTCCCACTAAGCTGTGTGCTCCAGACATGATATAGTCAATCTCCAGCTCAAAATGTGTCTGCTTCTGTATATTTTTTAAAAATATGATCTTTATGTTTGGATGTGGTCTCATACAGCAGCAGGAGCTGCAAAGAAAAAAAAAGGAATCGCACTACCAGTGGTCAAGGTGTGGGAATATAAACCACCACCAAATCAGAAACTTGTCTGGACCCATTGCCAGTATTATGACTGTCTATGATTTTCTTGGCTTGAATAGATGAAGCTATTAACTAGCAACCCACAACAGCAATAAAAGGCACCCAGACAAGGTTTTCTGCTTCTTACATCAACCAGTCACTAAAAACAAAACAAGGAACAAAGCCTGTACTTGAAAAAGGCCTAAGTAACTTCAAAAACTCCCCGAAGGCTGGTATTTGGTTTAGAAAATATTATTTTATTTGACTGGGAGAAAGTTTGTCTGAGAGAGAGGTTGAATGGAAATGTAATCAAACTATTTTTCCTGTTATTCATAGCAATGCATCTAATGTACCATTGAGATAAACTGGATCTTGGCTCCGACTTTGAAGTAGCTGCACAAATGAGTTCATGAACACAAGAACTGTTTCACTAACTTCCTCCTAAGCAGCCCCTTTGCCTGTGGGAGACATTTGTGGCCTAGGAGAATTAAAATGCCTACTTGTGTGCCGGTTCCTGCTGAGGTAGGCTGGAGACAATTCTAAAATCAGACCATAGCATGAAAAGTTATTTATATGTCCCCACCTCCCTTAAAGAGAAGAAAAAGTATAAGGCTTTGTAAGGGAAGGGAAGACCATATTCACCTATGTCAGGTTAATTCTGTTTGGAAAAATCCCATAAGAAAACTATTTATGATTTTAGTACATAATCTTAGTGAAACTTTATGTTTCGCTTAGTGTAGCTGCACTTCAAGACTTTCATAGTGCGATCCAACAGATGCCCACTCAGAACTAAGTTCAGTGGAGCTTACTACCACGTGACTGGTAAGCCTAAGATTATAACACTGTACTAGAGCTCTCCTCAACCTGCAAAATAGAAAATAAAATATAAAATTGCTGCCCTTCAGGTACATGAGCCCTCAGTCTTTTTTCTTTTAACCACAACAGAGGAAAGATATGAGACTAAATTGTGAGAGCCAGTGTGGCGTAGTGGTTAAGAGCATGGGACTAGGACTCAGGCGATCCGGGTTCGAGTCCCCGCTCGGCCATGGAGCCAACTGGGTGACTTTGGGCCAGTCACAGACTCTCGGCCCAACCAGGGTTGTTGTTGTGGGGATAAGATGGACGGGAATGATGTAAGCTCCCTTGAGCCCTTTGTAGGAAAAAGGCAGGCTATAAATCGAAAAAAAAAAATAAATTCCAAAACTCAGGTTAGTTGTAAATTGAATTAAAAGACCAAACACATTTGCAACCTTGACAATCTTTTCTTAGTTGTATGGAGGTGGGGTGGGGGGGAGAGAGAGAGAGAGAGCGTGCAATAACCTCAAAATAAATAGATTTCATACCTTGGCTGAACCACATCATCTTATTAGAGAAATATTAGCCTCACAAGGTAAAATATTATAATAAAGCTGTAATAGAAAAGATGAAAAAGACATGTGGGATTAATTGTCTTCACATGCAAGTATGACTTCTTTGTCCACAAATGATTTACACCTGTATTTACACTTGCAATCCTACTGCCTTGTACACTTGCCAGGTGATACTTTGGAATAGCTGGCTAAAACAAATGTCTCCAGGTTCCAGTTAAATCTTGAATGGCAATGGGAGATGAAGCAGCCATTGAACTATTTTCTGATCAGATATGCATATGTTTATATTCAAAACTTGCAATAATTTTGCCTTGCCAGTACACTAGAATTTTACAATCATGTCTATGGGTCTCAAGAGAGAACTCTCAATTCTCTTATTATAGCACCAGGAATGAGAGACAATCTGTGAACATACTTTTTCAGACCTGATGGTGTTGAAGACAGTCACAGTTTTCAGAGCAGAGGCTGGCAATACTATACTATACCTTGATGTATATATATGGAGATCCACTATTTTACACTGGCAGGTATGGTTGCCCAACAAGGGGGCTCTTTCCTCCCCAGGAACTTGATTCATGGAGCCAGTCTAGAGATGAATACTTTTAATTGACAGGTTGGCTTGCATGTGTGTGATACGGAAGAATAAAAAAGATTTCATATTACTTTTATCTATATGTAATCCTAAAGATTTTACATAGTGGAAATGGTTCTCCAACAGTGGACTTTGTCATTGTCTTCTGCTTCTTCTTTCTCCAGCAGAAGCTTGATTCAAACAGTCTGCCTACAAATGTAAACTTTCAAGTGATAGGTTGGCTTCTATGTGTGAACCAGCCACTGAAGAGCAAAGAACTTTCTGATCACCTAAAATGTTGTAGTTGATGAAGGCATGTCAAGTATTCAGTGGTGACCCCCCTTCAGACCTTCCCACCCAGACAGAAAGCTCTAGGGTTGAGCAGTTAGCAGATGGGGGCACTGGGAAGAAACTTGAATGCATGGCTCCCTTCCTTTTAGCCTTACTGTGAGCAGACTGAATGCCTTTTGAATCATCAAGCTCTTCATAGTCAACATAACTTAAATACATGTGTGGAGCTGTTGTCTGTACAGTATGGTGGACCTTACCTTGATCCGTAAGTATTAGATATTCTGACAGTTACTGTGTAGTCTCTGGACTGGCTGCTAATGTGGCTAAGGTTGGAGACACATCAAAGCTCATGTTAACAATGATTCTTAACATAAGGGCAGGATTGTATGGGTGAAACCATTCCTTAGACTACCAGGTCAAGAGGAGTTCAAGGCACGAACCTATGGCCTTCCAACATTGTATAAGGTACCATAGACTTATCTGAAGATCCAGTTCTGACATCCTTTGAATGCAGAGTCCCCTGTCTCGCATCCTCCTCACAGTCAAGAGTGGAAAAAACTGCTCTGACTGCCACTTTGAGGTACAAATTGCCTCAGAAAGTAGGAAAGGGGGGGTGGGGTGGGGTTAGGCAGGCAGTGGGCATGAGACTGAGAACGACAGGTTATGCCATTGCCAGGGAATTGAGAAGTGAATTCTCTCTGCTCCAGAATTATTCTTCTAATTCGTGGAAAGGATGGAGGTGGGTTGTAGAGCTTGCATGCTGCTCCTCAGCTTATCCCCCATGTGCTAATATAAGCAGCTGTAACTGAAAACTACTCCTGTGAACCAATATGACATAATGTGGAATGCTTCTGCTTTTCCAGAATTCCCAGGGCTTTCTCTGAAAATATGAATGGGAGAACCAGGAATGTTCGAGCTTGTCAAGATTCTCTCACTTCACTTCACTTCACTTCACTTCACTTCACTTCACTTCACTTCACTTCAGGTTTTTTTTTTTTTTTTTGCTCATTCCTGTTTTTGCTTAGGATCTGGCTGTTTCAATTTATTTGGGTGGGGGAAATGCCCAGTTCTGTGTGCAGTTTTCCAAAGTGTAGACTTTCTGAACATTGAGTAAAGTGTGCAAGTACACTATTTGGGTGGTTGTGTGTGATTGACAGTTTGGGAATTTACAAACATTTTGTTTCCAAAAATTCACTCTCATTTGCTTTTGTATTTGGGTTTGTGAATGGGATATGTTTGGACGATTTCAGAAGCAAAATAAATTCTCATATGCTCCTAGTTGGAAGTGTTTGCTGTAGGTAGGATGCTTGTAAGCCATTTAAGCAAATGACCAGCAATGAAGGCAATTATGTGCATGGTATTTAATTGATGGTGTTCAGTAGTTTTGAGTATACCTAGGGAAAAACTCAACTATATCTACACACACGAACACACAAATTATATTGGTACTCTTTGTGTAATTGTATGAATTGGAGGTGTGAACTACTTGGAGTATGAACTACTTCTTCTGTTGTAAGAAATCTGCACATAGGGTCAGTGGAAATTCTGGGATTCGTAGTTCCAGCACCAGCAGGAAAACAATGCTCATCATGAGAGAGTTGACTGCTGCTGGTACCCTCATCTTCCTAACTACAAGTCTTGAGGACTGGGGAAAAGGGGAGGTGGAGGCACTGGCAGTGCTTGTGGGGTTCTTAACAGAATCAAGGCATATACTTTCTGCTATAGCAGGCAGTCCCCACATTGATTTTGTTAGCAAGAAATTGAGCAACTAGGAGTCTCATATATGAATTCTTGCAATGCTCTTAGCACATATTTCAAATCAACTGGTTTATTTTCTGTTGTAGTACCATAGCCATAGTGGTATGTAAGCATTATGCCTACAATTTCACTGTTTTTTTAAAAAAACATGTTGCAGTTATAAATAACAGAGATGTCCAGGTATCACTTATTTCATGGATTTTGTGTATTCTGGCTAGAAAGACTGCATGTGAAATGTAAGACTGAAACTCTGCTTCTGGATATTGTGATAAAATTGGGGTAGGCAATATTTTGGGCTTTGTGGCAATGTGAGAAGCTGTTGTGGGCATCAACACAAAAATGACTACCACAGAAGTCTGGGCTTAGCAGACACAATTGATGTAGTCCCTTCCCTTAATGCAATCCCTTCCCAGATGCACACAGCCTTTTCTCGTGGCTGAATAGGCTGCAGAAAAAGGCCTTTGCCTGCAGCCCCCCTCCATCTTCATTTCCTAGGAATGTCTCTTAAAGGGTAAGGAGATAAGTTGATTTTTTTCAAGATTGGAGGAGCCGGGTACCTTGGCAGGTGCACTGATGCCTGTGAGTTGCCTGTCACTCCTAAAGAACCTAAGCAACTGTGAGAAACTGAATGTGCTAAATATACATCCAGTTCTTGACTTCCTGTCTAAAGTGAGAGCAAATAGGCAGTAATCGTGCACCTCTTCATGATTATTTTAATTATTTTTAAGAACTCCTACTTTGTAAAAGCAGCTTTTTAATTTGATGTTGAGGTCAAATCAATCCCAGTTAATCCATACCAACTGAACCATGGAATGTGAGGAGATTAAATTCTACAAACAGAAACACAAAGCAATGCTGTTAAAGATCTGTAAGCACCCCCCCATGTTATTTACTGAGAGATCTCAGTGACCCCTACAATCTTACACATAGATGCTTTCTTTTACTTAAAATAGCTTTGAAAGATGAACAGAAAATCAATTCTGAATGGCTAACCCCTCCTTATTCTAATGGTTAAATCAACATAAAGCAGCTAACGTATTGCTAAATGAGAGTTCTATAGTAACTTGAATGCAGTTACTTCCCCTTCCATTATTTTAACCAAGGTTTTTCTGACCCCAGTGCTCTTGAAATGGAATATGTAAAGCACACCAACATGTGGGTGTGCATGTACATACACACGCACAAACACACACTAGGTTGGTCTGAAAGAAGCTCTGGACAATCTACACTATTAGAAGATGACATAAACTATAGCATGATGCAGATTAAGGGGGGAATAGTTAGCATATACTCAAATACCAAGTTTGGAGTAGGAGACCTGCATGATTTTAATTCTCTGACAGGATTATTTCATGGTGGTGTGGATCATGAGCATTTATATTTTCCAAATGTGTATCCCTTAATCCAGACACATATGCAAAAGAGAATAAAAAGTAGCTGTACAATTATTAATCGGAAAAATGTATGCACATGTTCACAGCAATAGCAAATCACAACAACTATTTTTCCAGAGCTGAGAATCAAACTGGGGCTTTGTGTTAACAAGCTGCACACCAATTACATGGCTTTCCCACAGACTTTGCTCCCAAGATGAGCTGAATGCATGAAAAACAAGGAGAGTTAGCATCCATCAAAGCTTTCTTCCATGTTAGGAAGTGGCTAATTTGTCATTTCACACTCAAAAAGGCATGAAAAGTAAAATGGTATGTTTGTATGTGTGCAGGAGGGAGGGAGAGCAGAAAGGGGGCAAGGCAAACAACGGGAGTGTTGCCACTAAGAAGGCTTTGTGGGGACAGCCTGCAACTGATATGATATGTTTGATCTCATTTCTGGGTCTGCAAGCCAGCTTCAAGGAAACTGCAAGACTAAATCCCAGGGTCAGCCTGGCGTAAATCACACCAGCATCGAACCAGATTCCCACTCAGTCAAGATGACTGTAGCTGCAATCCTATACATTCATTGCCCAGGAGTAAAGGTCACTGAGTGGGAATCACCTTGGAGTAGACATGTACATGTATTAAACAGCAAAAAAACCTGAACAAAGCAATTAAGGATTTACAAAATTGTTAAGCTGCCCAAATCTAAAGTGTGCGTTATTTACACATGGACTTTGTTTTCATTTTATTTTAGTAAAAATATAAAAACTTAATTCCCACAATGCACCACTGTCTCTAAAATACACAAGACCTTTGCACAAAGAATACACAGTGGAGTAAAATACTATTTTCTGCCATGAGATAGCAAATTGCTTCCCTCATTTTTCTTGGTGAAGCCAATTTTCTTTCAGGGTTTGAATCAAACAAGCAAATGCAACGAAGCAAAGGAGTTAAAGTGGCATGCTGAGATGAGACGTGGGTGGGAGGGGATCTTCAGACAGTAGTGCTGACAAAAATCCCATGACTTACTAGTAAGAATTGTGTACACACCTCCCACTTACTTCTTAAGAATTTACTGTTTGCTGGCAGTTCTGATTTGAGACATAGTGCATTTCAGCAGATAGCCTTCAAACCAGTTGTTACTTTGACCTAACAAATAAAGCTCTACATTTCTCCCTATAAAGCTAGGATTACATTTGCTTATTATGAATACAACAGTGATATTACCCATGACCTATTCTATCCATGCTGGGCCCAGGAAATGCATGTTTGTAGTTGAGGAAATGAACCCCTGTATGGTAATAGTCAAGGAGCGGGGTGGCATTCTATGCTAGGTGAAAGATTCCAGACTCTTACCAAGGATGGGGCCACCTCTATCCTGAATTTTGGAAAAGGTCTTGGGAGCCATATCCCCAAGGCCAAACGCAACCAGCATAGTGTAGCATCAAGCTCTTACTATGAGTCACTAAGCCTTAAGAGAGTCATCTCAATCTTCTAGAATGAGCAAAAGATTTGTGTTTGGGGGAAAAGGGGTAAGACCCAGGAAAGCCTGATCTGGCCCTTGAGCCAGAGTTCCACTCCAGTGATCTACAACTATGTAGGCAAACTCACTGGATCTGTTCCAGCTCCGAGAGATGCATATATAATTTGTCCAGTACCCCACAGCCTACTTTGAAAAGTAGGTGCCTCTGTGATGGAGCCTAGCAGTTGTTCAAGAAGCTCATGGGATATATTTTTACATGGAAATCAATGGAAAAGCCATTGAACACATTACATAAATTAACTCTTCACACAGTTCAGATCTGAGAATGACTGCATGAAGTTCCTGAAGAAATTTTCCACAACTGCTAGTGTATTCCTCCACAGGGTCTCATATATATTAATGACTATGCATTGACTGGTCCTTCTGAAAAGCAACACCAATAGGGAGGGCCCACAAAACCTAGCAAAAGTATTTTCACTTGCAAAATTGTCCTTTCTTTAAATAAAATATGCAAACTATGAAGACATGAGCCTAGTGTGTTGGCTGGCTGGTTGGTGGTGCCTCCGGTTGCGTTTCTTCTTCATCTCTTGGACATGTTTCCACTTTGGCCCACCTCTGTTACGCTGCCGTTTCTTTTCTCGGTGCCACATCTGCTCACAGTACTCATCAAGGCTGAAGCTGGGACTGCTGAGAAGCTGGATGTAATCCTTATACCGCAGTCGTGACTCAACTTGCAGATCCCGTAGCCGCCCCTCTTCATCTTCTGTTTTCTGAGAGCTTTCCATCTGTCCATTCTCTATGACATTTAAATTTAACTTCACAATGGTTTGCACAAATGTGTGCTCCTGTGCTTTACAATAGTATGTCCCTGTGTCCTTTTTCAACAAGCTGCGAATCAACAGGCCATATTCTGTCTTGATAATTCTTTCATCCGGTTTCAGCTGTTGGATAAAAAACAAAGTACTGTAAACATTACTGAGTTATTTTATCCTAAAAATAGTGGGTGTCCAAGATCAAAAAGGAATATCTGAGACAGATGACCAGAAACAGTATCTAGAGCTCAGGAAGTCTTACTGAGACGTGATGCTATGCAAGATAACTAATCCGAGCAACATGTAAAGTGGTTGATACCTTTATGCCTAGTCACTTCACCTATGAGTGCTTTCACTCAACAGGGAATCAGCTGAGCACTGTGCTGGTTCTTGCGTCCTCAGCAGATGAGGGCCCCATGTGATGCCAGCCACATGGAATGCTGTGGGGATACACTTGCTTGGTGTCCTGTTTACAATCAATTGCACAAGGACAGTGAGCCTGAAGGGTATACTTAGATGTTCCAGTACAGCTGTGATGATACAAAGTCTTCTCAAGCACAACAAGGAAAGGTCAAGTTTAACTAATGGCTGCCTACCCAGACAAGCTACTCGAGGTCTCCAGTGTGATGTCCCACTTGGTGCCTACAAGGCTCTCTGGCCCTATTTAACTGGCATGCTGCAAAGTAAAGCACTATGTGCCCTTGGGATTGAAAAAGTGGGCTTGTGTTTTGGAGCCACATCTCAATCTCTTCCTCTTTGGCACGTTACTTTTCTTTTATTCTTACCAGTCGTGGTCCTGGAGGTGAGCATTTGGTGAATGACCATGCCTGCTATGATAGCCATTTTATGAATGGGCAAGTTTTGCCATGGCAGTCATCTTATTTATTTATTTAAAGCTTTTATATACCGTCCCATCACTGACATCATCTTGTAAGTGCTTTTGACATACCTACTTGTCAAAGGGGTTGTTCTTGGATATGTTAATGGAGAAAGAAATGTTTCCTACTGCATTAATTCTACGCTGCTTGGAATACTGACATTTTTCTTATTCATTATTTGTAGGACTCCATGTAGCATTTCACCCATGCCTAGAAATGATGCAGTCTCTTATCCTCCCAGCTCTTCTTTTTTGCTTGTTTTGTAGATTACAATAATATTAAGGGAACAGAAAGTCCATAGGCTTTGTATTATCCCTTCCCTGTATTGCCCCATGCAATCTTTTCTTCTTGTGAAAAAGTAATATAGAGACAGTTGACTGTCCCTTTCAGAGAGGGTGCAAAATATAATTTCACACAACAGAACTGCAGAAGAGCCAAGAGCAAGAGAATTACTTGCGAACAAGAAGCATAACTCATTTAGTCTATTTTTCTCACAACTGGAGAGAAAAGATGAAAAAAGACACAGAAATTGGAAGATCAGGCCATAAGGTTATTAAACTGCAGCCCATAAGCAGATCTTCCAAACATATCTGACTGATTTCACTGACCACACTTGCCCAATGGTTGGTAAAGCAAACTGAAAGCAGCAGATGTCACAGGCCAATGTTCCCTCCCAGCATCACCAAGCCCATTAAGCTGCCAATGTGGTCTGGAAGTGAGACACTCTGCCCACCATCCTCTTTGGTGAAGGTGCCCAAGCAAGGTGCATTTCTGGCACACGCGTGTCTGTATTATAGTCCCTCCTAAATGTCCCAATACCAGCCCAGGCTAGTTGTGACAGAGCAGTAGAGCAGAGCCAAGTGCCTAATATGACAATCCCATGTATGTTATAGCAGAAACACAGACACTCAAGCACCACTCAGGAATGCAGGTATTTCTCCCTATGTCAATCATTGATTGGCAATTGTCCCAAAGCAAAGAAAGCAAACAGCGAAGACACAACTGAGGATTAGAGATGGGACAGCATATGAGGCAAACAGTGGTTCTGATTTCAATTCATGCCATAGGAACAGAGCAGAATGAAAGGACAATGCTCCTTCTTTGCAGTCTGTGACTTGGCATCTTTCCAGGATCAACCACCCTGCTGCCTGGCCTCCATGGACTGCAAGGGGTTGCGATGCAGGCAAGGATCCACGAATGTCTAGAACTGAACAAAGCTGACAAGTTGGATCTCACCCCTTTCTCCATAGTTAGTTCAATCAGATTTCTGCTTCTCTTTTGCCGTTTTTCAAGATTGCATGAACATGTCTATGTATTTATCAAAATGTATGCATTTTGCATACAGTTTTGTATAATTGTTTCAAATTATATGCATTTTTGCAGGTCAATCTCCAAGAAAAGGTGTTATTTTGTGCAATTTTTGTACTCAAGACATTTTTGCACACCTTTTTTAAAAAATGTGTAAACATGGATCACAGACATAGGAAAAACTGAACATATTAAACTATGTTCTTGTTTGTGTGTGGATTCAGGCAGTGTAGCAAACCAAACACATTTCTCTTCCTTCACTATCAGACACTCACTGGTCTGTCCTTCAACTCACTGTCCCACAAATACCAGGTACAACAAAAGATCCCAAGTTAAATTAGGGACCAGTTTGTGTATAGAGAACTTTACATCAAACTACCAGTGTGACATTCATAAGCAATACTTTTTGTTCTTCAAAATCAGTATTCTACTAGCATCCCATGGCTTAATGGACCCATGTACCTTTCAAATACAATTTGTGCTCAGTTTTTAAAAAAGCATTTTCTGTATTTCAGATTTCACATATTTTGTTCACTGAGCTATTAAAGAGTTTATCTTTTTAAGCCTGTTAATAACATAGAATATGCTGTATTAAAATTAAAGGGAAAAACCACAACCATCTTTTACAGATGTTGTAATTGATGTAGTACAGTAAACATTTCCTGATGTAGAAACTGGGATTTTGATTTTCAGATAGTTTAGCATTCAAGTAATAATTATAGTGGTTGCTTGAGAAAAAATTCACAATTAGTTACTAAAAAGTAGGCAGTTGAACCAAGAGAAGGATGAAACAATGCAATGAAATATATCAGAGATTATTATCTTTCACAGATCTGTTCAAGCAGATGGTCCAGGTCCAGACCATCCTGCCTTTTGCAGGAAGACAAAAAGGTAGCATCTTTTTTTCCTTGGGAAACAAGTCTTGATCATTGCCTTGTAAACTGTACAAGAGTGTATTAACTTATTTTCACAAGTAATTGCTTAATGAAAACCATGGGACAACACGCTTTTGAGCAAGTGGAGCCTTCCTTGTTAGAGAATCCAGATATTTTTTATTCCAGAACAAAGTAGTGTTGGGACTGAGGTGACATCAAAATGAACAAATGAAAGCACTGGAAGTCAAACAGGGGTGTCAAACATCAATTTACAACTGACATACAGCTTGACTGACAAACATCTTGATAACAGGCAGCAAGTACAAACCTAGTTGAGCCTCCTTCTGTCTTTCAGGCTGCATGCTGAAAACAGCTGCATCATTTTAATTCAGATACTTGCCAAACAGTCTCACCTAGTAGAACTGTATGGGTAGGACCCCTTCCTGCTGCAGAATGGCTCCTTCTTTTAACTTTCAGCAGCACTGAGAATCCCATAACATGTGGAAAGAAGCTGAGCTTCATGCCCCCCATGCATCAGCTTTTCCTGGGAGCTGGGGCAACACTAATATGGGAAAAACATGAATATGTGCTGTGCACTCATTCCACATGAATGGGAATGTCCGATGTTACAGGAAAAGACAGGAAGAAGCCACATGTTGGAAGCTTCCAGACTTCTAAAGGTAATATTGGAAGAAGGACAAAGAAAATATAATGATTTGTAAAAAAATGAACAAACCAGAGTAGCTGCAATAAAAGTCAATAGCTGCTCCAGAATTCTCCACTATAAGAACATTCTACAGAAGTCTTCTAATATTTGGCTGACAGTCAAATCTGCAGACTGCTAGTATAGCACATTTCTCAAATGCTCAAGGAGCACTCCATATATGATCTCGGTCTCCATCTCTCTCTCTCTCTCTCTCATTCATTTTTAGATTTACAACTGACAAAGGTCCTTGGAGCAGTTTGCAACTATAAACCCCACAAAACAACAGCAAAATAGCCAGTGCAATAATAAAGCTAATGAACATATCAAAACATTACAAAATAGAGGACATGAAAAACTACTAGCAGTAGATTAAAGATTAAATGTCTACTGGAAGAGAAAGCTTTGAGCCTGGTACCTTAAATGTATACAGTGTGGATGCCAAACATATGTTTCTGGGATAAGCTGCCCAAAGATAGGGACTGGACAGGCACTTACAGGGAAGGCATTTTGCTGGTGGCTGTCCATTTCAGCATTGTGGGTGGCAGCACCCAGAAAAGAGCCTCCAAAGACGATCTTAATAATCAAGAAGGAACGACATTTATCCTTAGAACTAGGCAAGAGACATCTGTAGCATCATCCCCATGCTGCAGACAGCTGAGCCTAAGTGGTATCAGTTCCCAAAGAGAGCCAGTGGATGAGCTGATATTTAAACCAGGGATTTCCTGGCTCACAACTCACTCTCTCAGCCAGTATAACACATACAGCTTTTTGAGGTATTTCTTTAAAGCACAGAAGTTGTCAATAGAAATTGATGGGCAGGAGTCAGCATTGTGCTCTTCTACTGCCACACTGAGGCCTGTGTGATGTAGAATTATTTAAGTAACACACGGCAGTTTGAGAAACCTTGGCACTCGCCTTACCGTACAATCAGACTATTCAAAAACCCAGTGTTAAAGTGAAAACTTTCCTTTGGAAAAAATGCAAAGGCAGGGTGGAAAGAGAAAAAAAAACCTGAAGCTGGAAACCTGCCCAAATGACACATGTGCCTTTCTAGCAAACTTCAGAAGGAATAGATTCAGGAGGCATGAAGATGGCTAAATTAAATTTATTCACAGTGGGCTGGTTGTACACTGTTTCTTTATGTGAAAAGTATGTGGGCAATTCCCCTTCCTCCCTCAACAATATATATGCACATACAGAGCCTGGCCAGCTATCATGCAAACTGAACCACGTTTGGAGACAGATACGTACAGCTGCCAGTGTGCCGCTCCGCTGACCCATCGCCTGCATTACAGACTGCAAGGCAGCTGTTGAAAAGGGTTGTGTGATCAAGTAAGCACTCACGGGGTGCACGGTCAGAGGGCGCTTCAAGGCCTCATTTTTGTCCTGCCAGTCACTTGTAATGGAACTTTGGGCAATGAGATCCAGGTCAGTGGTAACGATTCAGCTAGAGATAAAGGAATGTTGATGCTCTGCTCTTTCCAATCAGATTAGTAAGACATAATGGTGCTTACCTTTGTACCTAGACATGTGCTAAAAGCAAAACTCTGAAAAGGAACTCCCTCTAAGGGTAAAAGTTCAGAACCTGATTCATCAGTTTGTTACTACGTGTTGATCTTCCTTCACTAAGGTTATACAAATTCCTATTGTTTCTTTTGGTAACTATGTACTTCAGTTAAATACGAGGAATCAACCCTTCTCCTTTCACTATTGCTCCACAGGGTGACAGTTTGGGAGCAATTTGGTTTCTTGCTCTCCTAAGACTCCTTCTTTCATATATCCTTAGAGTTGCCAACAATACTTCACCTGATGAAGAATTTGAAACAAATTTGAGGGATTATTTGAAATTATAATGATAAAAGGTTCAATTATTCTAATCTGAGTAATTAGATGGAAAGCAGTGCACACCTTCTAAGGCTACAGAATCTTCTCACACAGCTGAGAATGGTGGTTTTGATACGGTTCCTGTTACGAAGTACTGTGAAAACCTGGAAGGGGGCGAATAGAGAAGTGGGAAATATAAAAATTTGGGGGAAAATATGTACCCAACATTCATATATCTGGTCGTAACGTATGTATGCATCATCTGATCACACTGAATGCTTCTCTCTCTCCCCCTCTCTCTCTCTCGCTATAGTAACTATAAATGAAAAGCTGTTGCACTTGAATGAACACACCTTCTGAAATGTCCCATTTGAATCAATGGAACACACTGCAAGGAAACTGAGCATAAGAATGCAATCTAAAAGTTACAGAATTGTTTGACCATGATTTATTCAACTGAGTGTCAGCCCTAAAGAAATGAATCTTAGGTTCAAGAAGGTTTGCACTGTTATCTCTGCTAATATTTGCAAGCACTTGAGAAAAAAGGAGAAAAGTTAACAGATCTACGACTGGTAGATGGAACTGAAAGAAGAACGTCAATGAGATAAGGGTAGAGGGTATTTAATTCTGAACTTGACAGATATTTGATACGAGGACATATTACTTAGCATGGATGCAGCTGGAGAATATGAGTAGCATAAGAACAATCTGGCTGGAGGAACCGAGTACCATAACGCTAGCATAGTCTTTCCAACACTGTGCCCCCAAAAGTTTCTTGGGAAGCTCCCAGTTAAGAGATGAAACTGGAGGACCATCACCTGGTAAACATCATGGCCAAAAGACATGGATAGATCTAATCATCTAATTTTTAAGCTCTCTTGGCAATCTTATGAGAAAGGGATTCCACAGCACAATTATACTTTCAGTGGAGAAGCACTTCATTTTGTCTGTCCTGAATCTGCTGCTAAACAATTTAATTGAAAACCTGAAGTTTTAATATTAAGAGAGGGTTTTCATGCACAAATCTATAAGACTGCACTTTCCCAAGCTATGAAGTCTCATTTTAAACAAATTAAATATTATTCCTAACCAACCAATACATAGGCAATATGATATGAATCATATAGCATTAACAAACAAGTACATTTAGTTATAAATTTTATAGATTTTTATAATTTAAAAAAATAAAAGGTTCACATATTTAAACACTGCAGTGTTCTTATAATGTGTATGTGTGAATGTTTTGGCATAAACAGTTTCCTCATTGTTTGGACCAATCAGGAGCACGGCCAAATCTTAATGAGAGAACATGGATTAACAATTGGCACCTTTATTCCACAGCCAGTTAAGCTGCATTTAAAAAAAAGCTTGTTTTCATTTCATCTTATATACTGTTTTTATTTATTTTTATATTGCATGTCAGCTGTTAATTTTTAAAAAACTTTTAAACTGTTCAGATGTATAATACTTACAAACTGGGGCATCACTTTTCTTTCTTTCTATTTTATTTTTTTGGAGTGATGATATTTCTGTCAGGCCAGAAGTGACACAGATGAAAAGGTGCTGCTATCTAAACAGATTAAAACACTTTCCAAAATAGATTCCTGCAGATGGTGCAAGATGCTATAGGCCAGGGGCAGACAAAGGCTGTCTGGGCAGCCCAAGGTGGAATCCCTGGACAAGGAAATTCTCTCTGGACCCTATGCTCCAGCTCGCTTGCCCTCCCACAACAGGTACAGACAGTTCGTGTCAGTGGCAATCCTTACTAATGTGGTCTTTGCACTCAAATGACAACCCCCTTTGGAAAAGAAAAACCAAGGTTAATCTTCAGTGCAAAAATGTACTTATTGTATTCTTAGCAAGGCTTTGATTATGTGAAGTCTAAGGATTTCTGGCAAGTGAGCAATCCTCTCCAGATTACCAGCTTGACCTTTGCTACATAGTGAAATGCTCAACTCTCCACACAGAGATTATGATCAACTTTTCCTTAAGCCTCTGTAACTGATAAGAAGTATCTGCCACATCTCAGTCTTAGGACCATTCGCAGATTACATAGAGGCAAGCCAAGGTGTTTTGCTGTATAAGTATACAATTAAAAGTGAAGCCAGTCACAGGCTCTCTGATGATACATGTACCTTTAGAGAGTGGCCCCATCTTCCTCTCATCACTGACTGTTCAGAAAAATTTGCTTGATTCTGAGGAAGAGGCCGAGAAGCAGTGGAGAGAGCAGGAGTTTACTGATTCAAGGTTACTGAGTGAAGTTTCTAACTAGGTAACCCAGTGGCGGAAGGGGCAAAAGGGTTTTCATGGTGTGAGGGGGGCATATACAAGACCCAGTCCTTGACCTGGTGAGAAGCTGATGCAAGAAGCTCACTGCCCAATTAGAGGGGCTCTGGCATTCCTGCTATCCTGTAGCAGGAGGCAGTGGAACCACAAGAGTAATGAAAAGGCGAATCAGAAGAGTTATGAAAGGGAAACTTCCCATTTGGATTCAGCCATTTACATGGGAAGATGCTTCTCCCTCAACTTCAGCAGAAGGCTACAGTTCTATAATTTGTTAAGTTGCAATAAAAGAATTACACTTTTGAGTTTGATAAACAGAAAGACAGGAGGAGAGGGACCATCTCCCAACATGCCATCACATTCACAATTTGCATTTTTTGGGTAGATGCCTGAGCAAAACTGTAATGTGTGATTGGTCCTGAATTGTGCTTTATTGTTTGTGAAGCTTTGAGAGGATGAGAAGATGGCTGATTGAACATGTATTGAGCAATGCTTTGTTGATGTTTCCCCCTTCCTCATTTTGCTGGTATTCTGTTTGCCCAGAGGTTTAGAACTCCTGCTTTTCTCTGTATTCTCCCCCTTCAGGACTCTGGAGTTTCATAAACACCTGGCATTTCATCACTTGCTACTAGATCTTTAACTTTCTCTCAGGTGGTTAATTTATACCAGTTTTTGGTGGGCAGAAGAAAAAAAAATCCTATAATTCAGAGTGTAGCCAAAGAGCTGTATATCACAATCGTACAAAGACATCCATTTAGTTGATCAAAGTTGGTGGTTTTAATTCCTTTTGTAGTATTAGCAAAACTAAGAGAATAATATATACTTTACATAAAATATACTTATTTTTTCAATGAAATTAAGATCACCTTGTATTAAGATATTGTCTTCTCAGAGACCTGCTTAAGGTACTTTGGCTGAACCTGGGTCTAAGAAATAAAACACCTGAATTCAGCATCATATAGATATAAGATATACTCTATATAAATTAAATCCTGATGAAGGACCACTTAGCAGAATACCATTTATCTTAAAGTGTTTTCCAAGCATCCCCACATTTTTTTTCCCCAAGGAAGAGAAGTTTCATAGATAATAGGTGCTACTTCCTAGTAAAAATTCCTACAATTATTGTGGCATTTTCCCCAGATGTCATGATTATGCAGATCACCCCTCAGAGATTCCAGCTCTGTACAAGGACTCTGAAAGAAGGCATTCTCTAGGAGCATATTTATTAATTTAGCATTTGTGTATGCCGTCCCATTGCTGATAGCCTCGGGATGGCTCACATAAATAAATAAACAAACATAATACAAATACAATACAAACCCAGAAACACCCTGGCTGCACAATTAAAACCAATAAATATTATCTAGCATCATTAAAATATTTTTTAAATAAAAAGGTCTTAGCCTGGCACCAAAATACAAATAATGAGGTTGCCAGGCGGACCTCTCTGGGGAGCGCACTCCACAGATGGGGCACCACCGCAGAGAAAGCCCTCCTCCGGGTACTTTGCCTCCTGATGTCTCTCCTGGAGGGCTCCCGGAAGAGAGCCTCTGCTGCCGATCTCAAGGGGCGGGAGGGCAAATATGGAAGCAGGTGTTCCTTAAGGTATCCTGGTCCCAAGCCATTAAGGGCTTTATAGGTGATTACCAATACTTTGAATTGAGCCCAGACTTTGACGGGAAGCCAGTGTAGCTGGTAGAGGACTGGGGCTATATGAGAATAACGCCCAGACCTCATCAGCAACGTGGGTGCTCTATTTTGCACCATCTGAAGTATCCAGACTGTCTTCAAGGGCAACCCCACGTAGAGCATGTTACAGAAATCAATGCGTGCATCACTGTTGCTAGGCAGTCGTCCTCCAGGTAGGGACACAGCTGATCGATTAGCCGAAGCTGAAGGAAAGCGGTCCTCGCCACTACAGTCACTTGAGCTTCCAAAGACAGCTCCAGGTAGAGGAGCACTCCCAAGCTGTGGACCCTGTCCTTTAGAGGGAGTGCAACCCCATTCAGGACAAGGTCCAAGTCACCTACCCAGGAGCTCGAACCTCCCACCAGCAGGACCTCCATCTTGTCTGGACTGAGTTTCAGTTTATTGGCCCTCATCCAGCCTATTACCTCGGCCAGGCACCAGTTCAGTACAGCCACTGCCTCACCTGGATTGGTTGAAAAAGAGAAGTAGAGCTGGGTATCATCAGGGTACTGATAATTCCTCAGCCCACACCTCCTGATGACCTCTTCCAGCAGTTTTATGTAGATGTTGAATAGCAAGGGGGACAAAATGGACCCCTGCAGTACTACATGGCATAGCTGCCATGGCGCAGAGGTAAAGTCCCCGAGCACCACCTTCTTGAATCGGCCGTCGAGGTAGGAGTGGAACCACTGCCAAGCACTGCCTCCTACTCCCGACAGCCTATCCAGAAGGATACCATGGTCGATGGTATCGAAAGCCACTGAGAGGTCCAGGAGAATCAACAGGGGCGCACTCCCCGCCTCTCTCCCTGCACAGGTCATCATACAGGGCGACCAAGGCAGATTCAGTACCATACCTGGGTCTGAAGCCGGACTGAAATGGGTCCAGATAATCAGTCTCATCCAAGAGGGCTTGGAGTTGCCCCGCCACCACCCGCTCCAACACCTTGCCCAAGAATGGGATGTTGGCCACCAGTCTATAATTGGCGGCCATCTATGGATCCAGGGATGCCTTCTTTAGGACCGGCCTGACCACCACCTCCTTTAGAGGAGCAGGCACCCGGCCGTCCCTCAGAGAGGTGTTGATGACCTCCAGGATCCAGGAACCAATCCCGTGTTTGGCTTTGGACAGTAGCCACGACGGGCAAGGATCGAGTAAACAGGTGGTGGGACATACTTGTCCAAGCACCTTGTCCACATCATCAGGCCGCAATAACTGAAACTCATCCAATAATATGTGACCAGACAGTGACATTGGCACCTCCCTTAGGGAATCTGAATCACTAGTGGAGTCCAGCTCGTGACGAATCTGAGCGATTTTCTCCTTAAAGTGCTGGGCAAAGTCATCACAGCGGGTTATTGAGGGTAATACAGGATCTTTCTTAGGGCCTGGATGTACCAGGCCCCGTACCACCCGAAAAAGCTCCGCTGGACGGAACTGTGAGGAGGCAATTGAAGCGGAGAAGAATTTCTTCTTCGCCGCCCTCACCGCCACAGCATAGGCTCGATAATGAGCACCTAAGTGTGTTCGGTCAGATTCATCCTGAGATTTCCTCCACCTATGCTCTAGCCATCTCCCAACCCACTTCATCGCCCATAATTCAGGGGTATACCAAGGGGATGAATGGGCTCTGCCAGGTGGGAGAGGATGCTTAGGAGCGATTGTGTCAATAGCTCTGGCAATTTCCCTATTCCACAGTTCAACCAGAGCATCAACAGGAGCGCCAGCTTTATCAACCAGAAAATCCCCCAGAGCCTTCAGGAATCCATCCGGATCTATCCGGCTGTGAGGGCGGACCCAAACAATAGGTCTGCACCCTTACAGAAGGAAATGCTGACATAGAGCTCAAACCTCACGAGGAAGTGGTCTGACCATGACAAGGGAGTCAAACATAAATTGCTCACCCTCAGATCACCCTCTTTGTCAAGAAAAACAGATCTAGCGTGTGTCCACGTTCATGGGTTGGGCCAATGAAATGTTGAGACAGCCCCATGGCCATCATGGAGGCCATGAAGTCCTGAGCCTACCTGGTCAGAACAGTCTCAGCATGGAGATTGAAGTCCCCCAGGACCAGCATCCTGGGGGTCTTCAACACCAGGTCCAAGACGATCTCCGTCAGCTCAGGCAGGGAATCTGATGGGCAGAAGGGTACACGGTAAACCAGCAGAATCCCCAATCTGTCTTGGTCGCCCAGCACCAGGAAGAGGCACTCCAGACCCGGTCTCGAGAGAACAGCTCGATAAATCAAAGCGACCCGCCCTCCCCTCCCCTCCGGGCGTGGCTGGTGCTGGACCAGACACCCAGGCGGACACAGTTGAGAGAGGGACACATCGCCCCTCTCTCCCACCCAGGTCTCTGTGATGCAAGCCAGGTTGGCCCCCTCATCCACAATTAGGTGGTGGTTGAGGGATATTTTATTATGGACCGACCTGGCATTAAGCAGCAGCACCATCAGGCCCGAGGGGCAGTTGATAAGCATACCTGGAACCTTCCGGTTGGAGGAATAACCAGAAGGAGGAACAGGTGTCAACCATCTGTCCCTCCTTCTATACCAAAATGTTAAACCCCCAACGCCATAATAACCATTGCCCAAAACCACCCCAATGGTGGCACCCATGCACTCCCCATGGGAGCAGCCAGGTGTGAATCCATTAAAACACTCAGAACAAAATCCAATTAAAATACAATAAAAACAATAAAACCCTGCCACCACCCGATTACAGAGGCCCACTCACAGATTCTATGGCCAGCTCAGCCTCCGCACGGCCCCGAACGGTCTCAAACAGCGTCACTGCCCTTCGGCCGCCGGACCCAGTCATGGCCGGCGAGTTAAAGCCGCGGCCCCTCCCCTGCGCCCCACCCCCAGTCCGGCACAGCTGCCACCCACGCTGGAGGGGGGAGGGCAGGAGCAGGGCACGCGGAGCATTTGCCAGCAGGGAGGAGGGCCCGCAGGCCGGCAGCGTCCCAGTCCCGGTCCCACGGTGGACGCTGTCCATCCCTTGGGGCAGCGGCGGGTCAGCCATGGTCCGCCGTGCGGCGGTGGGGTCTTGCGGGCAGCGGTGGTGGTGGTGGACTGTCGGTCCCTCCCGGAGCCGGTTCGGTCGCGGCCGGTGAGTTAAAGCCGCGGCCCCTCCCCCACGCCCCACCCCCAGCCTGGAGCCAGGACTAAAATCAGTAGGGCTTAAAATTAAATCATCACTAACTGGTTCCATTCCACTGGTTCCACTAAGTCTCTGGGCCCAAGCTTATGTGTGAGGAAGGCTCAGATTTGCAGCTATCAGGCAGAATTCCACAAAATTTAGCCACATTTAAGCTCATTGAGAGTCTTTAGAGTTATGTTAGGTTGATTTCAGTGGAACACATGTCCTGGCTCATTTCTTGCATTGGCAGGAGATTGAACCTTTCCACCCTTGTGACTCCATGATCATTTGAGTGGGATGGTGTAAATTGGTGACCTGCAACACCAGGGGATTTGACCCAATGGCCTTCTTGGCCCCTTCCAACTCTACTATTTTCCAATTCTACGTTAGTTTCCCTGCTGGATCAGACCTATGCCAATTTTCTGCTTCTTCTAATGGACAGACATATGTTTCAGGGATCTGACAATCGGGACATAAGCCAAAAATCTTCCTTTCTTGTTCCTAATGTTTTATTCTCAACAGTATGCTGCCTCCATACACAGAGTTGCTAGTGTGATTTTGTTTAAGCCTTTTAATTTTTTTAGTCTTCTGAGTTAATAAACACAATCAGTAAATTCTTCAATGCTGTGTGAAGCAGCACTTACTTTTCATCATTATCTTTCTGTGTGTGCATGTATGAGAGAGAGAGAGAGAGAGAGAGAGAGAGAGAGAGAGAGAGATTGGGATTCATTGGCGTAAAGATTAAGTATGACTTATAGAATCATAATTCTGAAGACTAAAAAAATTATGATTTTAGAACAATTGCCTCTTTCAGCACAAACTGAAATTCTTATTTCTATTTTATTGTTACTATTATTTCTATTTTATTGTACTGTATTAATCTGTTGTAAACTGTCCCGAGACGTATGTGATGGGAGGGTATAAAAAAAGTTTCAAATAAATAAATAAATAAATAAATAAACTGAAAAACCATTATTCTGCATGTTGATTTAGGAAAGAAAGCCTTAAAGCAATGAAAAGTGATAGGGAGCATCAGAGGATTGAAAGGTGCAGTGGAATCAAGTGAGGTCAATGCCACTTGCCCTTTGTCAATAGTGTGTTTAGAAAGCTTCCATCACTACAAATCACTACTCTTCCACTGCTAAAATGCTGCACCTGTCTGTGAGAGCTGAGTGGCTTCAAAGCTTTCTTTTCTTCATTTATCAACATGTGGAAAAGTGCTAGAGGTAAAGGGAAGGATGAAGGTGGTGAGGGACAGCAGAGAGATCTTAAAGGTTGTGCAGAAGCAACAACTGAAAAAGTACTTTTGCTGGAGCAAATCAATAATGCTCTCTTGGCCAATGCTGTTGGCTTTAATCTCTTAAGCAATTCTGGTTATGATCAACTTATGCTATGGAGTCCCAAGACTTGGTCCCATACAGCTACCTTCACAGTGATGATAAAAGAATGCTTCGTGATTAGGGTAAATTCAGGATCTTATGAAGTCCACATTTGAAAAGTAATCAACTCAGTGTGCACTTTCTAGAATCAGAAAATGTTTTTTCTTATTCTTTGTGCTTTTTACATATACAGCTCACAGCTAAACCCTCCTACCGAAAACATATATAAAGCTTAGATCATAGATTTGGCATCAACCTTGCTGAGCTTTAGGTATCTAACAAAAACTTTTCTATTTCAGTGTGTCTATAGCACCACTTAGTCCATCTATTAATTGCAATGGTTTTAATATAGAAATTTATATTGACTTTTACTTGGCTTTGCTTATCATGATTTTATCCTGTTTATTTACCATGATTGTATTGTATTTTTTCCAATGTTAATATTGGTATTTTTATTATAATGGCCTCCCAGAAAGCATGATGCTAACAGGTGGCTTTCAAATAAATCCAATAAATAAATAAATAAAATTACAGAACCCTGAACTGTATTATGCATGCAAGGAGAAATGCTGAGGTTCAAAAGGGGATGGCTTGCCAAAGGCAACCTAATGGCACTGTGGCATAAAATAGGCAATATTTAAATCAGGAACTCCCCAATTCACAGCTCAAAGCTTCTTGGGCATTATGCCAAACTAGCTCTTGTTATTATTGCTCTATGGTTACTAATCCTTAATACAGTTAAACAATGTGTACAGTAACACAGAACTCTTCCTGAGATGCAGCATTCTTTTTTGATAGAGTATTTCTGCCATTTGGTGGTTTTTACTGATTCTGTATCCAGATTCTATATGTTCTGCATGCCTAAAATTAATCTGTAGCTTCAGTGATGTGCAAAATAACATGTTTGTATTTATATCCGTGAGTTCAGTTAGTGTACTGCTTTGAATAACTTGAGTTTTGCATTTTCAAAGGGAACAGTTTCATTGTTTCTTTGTCCAAAATAGCTTTTAGTTTGGTGAGAGACCTGCAGAACTGTGGTTAACAGTACAGATAGGCCCAACTCCAACTAGGTAATGGGCAAGAGAATGAAATACTTATCTAAAGGAATTACAGTCATTTTTGGCATGGGAATTATGAGTATTAAAAAATCTAACTGTGCTTTGATTCAAGGCACTTATAAATAAGATGCTGCATAAACAATTATTTACTCAAGCAAAACCCAGGAAGCTTTTATTAAACATATACTTCAAATGTCACCAGTGCAAAATGGAGGCTGCTGCCACAAAAATGAATGCTGAAATGTGTGTGCGCGCGCGTGTGTTTGTGAAAAAGGAAAGGAAGGGAAAGAAAAGGAAGGGAAAGAAAAGGAAGGGAAGTAAAGTAAGCCCTATTAAGAAAAATCTTTCATCATGTGATTTTTCTCAGCAGTGAATCATAATAAATGTTTAGTAACAGTAGTACTGAACTCAAGGGCAAATGAAAAATTAGCTGATTACTGGTGGAGCAGCTGAAAAATGTGTTCCAACTCACTTTCATCTGCTGGAAGATACGCACAGAGGAAGGGAGGAAAATGCAGGAACTCATGAGCTGTCATTTCAAGTAAATGGCTTGTTACATCCCCTGGAAATGTACATGGCAGTCTGGCAAGGCTGTAGCTCAGTGGACTCTGGGTTGGGGCCAACTGAACACAAGGGGTTTAATATTTTTTTACAAGTTATAAGAGGCTCCTGCTAGGATTTGAGCAGAACCATCTGAGTTTCTTCCAGTCTCAATGCCTATCATGCATGTGACATCGTACAGGGGAATTATGAGGAACACATAAACAGAGAGCATCGGATGTGGGATGGTTCAGCACATTAAAGTTTCACGAACAAATGATGTAAAGGGTGTGACTAATCCCCCCACTTCTCTTTCAATCATTCCCTCACATGCATGCACACGCCAATGCGCAGTTCCTGAAATAAGCCAGTGATGAACTCTCAAAACACAGGAACAAACACGCCAGTTTGCGTGCACAATGCTAAAACGAGATTGCCGGGCAATTGACTTGTGACCCTTGCAAAAAAGCTTCAAACTGCAGGGAGTTCTTCTCCCACCGGCAACAGAATGACCTGGTGACAGCTCCCATAGCACCGGAGATCCTGTTCCCTTCCCACACCCTGCTCTGCCTGGAAGAGGGATTCCAAAGCATGACCTCAAAGGTGACACGCGGGAGGCATCCTGCTGGGCGAAATGCCTGTTAACCTAATCTGGATTTTGCCCTTTCCTTCCCCTCAGGAAACTGCCTTGCATGTCACAACGAGCCGTACAGACCCCTCTATTTCTGGAGTGATGCTCAAAGAGCTGCTCAGAGGCTGCAGCTATTACTTTTAACCATGTATCTCAAGTACAGCATCTTGGAGGAAGATAAAACAAAGAAAGGAGGTGAAGATGGCTAAACAGTTGCACACAAATAGAACAAACCATGGCTGCATGAGACAGATTAGTGATTGAGCCAAGAGTGGGTAGTATTTTTAAAAATGGTGGAAAGGTGGGACAAAAGATAAATTAGATAGGGGTAAGCTACATGTAAAACTTCTCCTGTACTCCAATGCGACATTTTTGTACCAGACTAGGGAATTCCATGTTGATTTCCATACACAGATTTCCTAAAAGGAGTATTAGAATCAACCCACAACATATATGAGCACAGAAAATAGAAATATTTTGGAAGCAGTTTGTGATCATATACATACACACTTTACTTTTAAAGGCAATTTAATTCCCTATCCCATGGTTATCCATTCTTTCTCTAAGGATGTACACGATATTCTTCCTGTTTCATAGCCACAACCACCCTGCAAAGTAGAGTAAGGTAAGGCTCAGTTATTGGCTTAAGATGAGCCCGTGAGCTTTGTGGCCAACTTTAGTTTCAAACACATTTTTGAGAACCACCACAGTTTGCACCCACCAGAGCAAAACGCTCAGTGGTGGGGAAGAGGTTAGGGTGGGTTGACCGCACATACTGGAAATGATAGTGGTTGTAGTCCAACATATCTGGAGGACCCCCGCTTATGGAAGAGTAGCTTTTAAAAAATTAAGGCAGGATATAAGTTTTTTTTAAAGTAAACCAACAGATAGAAGACAGAACTGGAGATGTAAAAGTCAGAAAAATTGGTTTCTCAGCCTTCACTAAATTCCATCTTGAAGTTTGGTGCAGCTTGAGCCCATAAAAGATTGCAAACTTCCCGCCCCTTCCCGTCCCGTCCCGTCCCTTCCCTTCTCTTTTCATGGAAATCTGTGTGCATTTCTTTGTGCATCAATTGTACACGTTACCCTAATTTTGAAATGTGTGCATGCTGTCAAATTTTTCTTTCAGTCCACATATCAATTGTAAACTTGGAGATATTTGGACTTTGACTGCAGATTGCAAGTGGGGCCATGTTTAGCCTAAAATGTGTGAACTGGCCTGGGACCACCATGGCTTGATACTGCAATGACTGTATCACCTCTCCCAACCACAAACTACCCCACACTATGATCAAGAATTGGGATTTACATCTGATTCTCATCTCTGAGGGAGGCTCAGCTGGTGGCAACAAGGAGAAGGGCCTTTTCAGTGGTGGGCCCAACCCCAGTTAAGGAACAAGCTGCAGAACTGAGGCCTGCTTGATAAGGATAATAACTGCCCTGATCATAACTCAGCTGAAACAAGGTCCAGGTGAAACATTTTATTTATTTTATTTATTAAAACATTTTTATGCCGCCCCATTCGCCAAAGCCTCGGGGCGGCTTACAATGTTCTAGGGATTAGCTCTCAGTTAAGTGATCAATGAGGAACAACATCATAAAGTTTTGAGCTTTGTGCATCCTGAACTGTAATCCCCCTTGAAAATCATCCTCTGTTGGACAACGAAGCTGAGGAAAAAAACAACCCTCCCACTGGCACCAACAGACCTGGGAAACAGATTCTGGATCAGAACCTGAGGGGCTCAAATCTAATAACAGCCCTGTGTGATGCAAAAGGATGGGAAGATGGTGGTTATCTCTCAAATGCAACATTTCCTTTGCCTTGAAGGTTCACTGAAATCTGACTGTGAACATTTCCCAAAAGCAGGGTAAGAATTTTCCCAGATTCACACGGCTTTATTAGCCAAGGATTGATGGCAAAAGGGTGGCATGGATTTGTGGTCACCCAGTCCTTAAATTACTTGATTAATGCTTTTGTGATGAAGTGGACTGCACAATACGCCCATCCTGTAAAAGTAGGCACGTGTGGGTCAGGTTCTCATCACTGAGATATCTGAAAGCTCCCCTGCAGACAAGCAGTGAATGCTTGAGTTCCTGACCTTCTTGAGGTTTTTACTTTCCCCCAGTGCCCTTCTTGCCTCTCTTCAGCAGCCAACTGTGTGTGCATCTCCCTCTCTCGACTTCTAGGAAAAATCTGTTGCAAAAGTAGAGAGTAAATAAATGGAGACAGACTGTGGGAGGAGAAGATGGTGAACCACTCCCTGGCCTTCTTGGTTTGTCTCCAGGGAAACATTCAGAACTCTTACTCATCTGAGCCTGGCTTACACATGGTTACATTTCAAGTGATGAGCGTAGTATGTAGTTCGGATGAATGAATTCCAGCATGTATACATTAACAGCGTGTAAATGTCCAAAACATTGCATGTAATATTAGAAGGAAGACCACTGATCGCCCAGGGATTGTTCTCTTGGCCTCCATACTTCATTTAGATATTACCAGGGCATTGCTAAATATATAAGCTGAAACAAGGAAAATATAATCTTTGCTAATTCTATTAACCTTGCCTTTGACCATGGAATTATAGGTTCTCCAAAGGGAAAGTCACACTTAGTAACTGCAACTTACCTCTTCTCGGTGCTCTTCTCCAGAGCGCTGAATAAACCACCTAATGGAAGCTTGCTGGGACTTTGGAATACACTCCAGGAATGTTGAATTGAACTCAATGCCAAAAATCACCTTTTCATCGGTGGTTTCATGACTAATGCCTGGAAAGCAAACATGGTACAAAAGATTAACCTTGCCCTGGTTTCTTTAAGCAATGGGAAAAGATGCCTGATACAGAACAGATGCTACAGGAGCACAGAAACTGTTAAGCAAAACAAAGGCACCTCATGCACCAAGGTTCAATCTGGTGTAAGCCATCCATAACAACAATGCTATTGATGTCTGAATTGGCCACTTCCTTTCATTTAGCTCACCCATGGAATAAGAAAATGGCTTATATTCTTTGTTAAAAGGAATTCTTCTCTTACATATAATGAATTTAGGGACGGTGAAAATACATTGTATTCATTCATTTATCATATGTTTATACTCGTACCTCTCAATAGCCAAAGTTTTCTAGGAGTTCACGACAATTTAAACCATAAAATACAGTACAGAAAATGATATGGTTAAAACTGCAATATGAAAGAAAAGTGAGAACAAGAGTAAGGACCAGCAGCAGTATAACAAATTCAAATACAATAGAGAATGTAAAACAGCCTGAAACTAAAATTCCTGGGGAAATTACCTGGTGCCAGAAAGAATACAATATAGTTATACCCCTGGCTACTAAAAGAGAGTTCATGGAGCCAGCTAGAAAGCCTGCTGGAGATATCACATCTTCTTGGCTTTAAATATGTCCTGACCACCACTAAGACAACTTGTGAGGAAGTTCTCTAAACATTTCACTGGTCTTACTGAAACTAATTTTTTCTTTGTTTGCTTTTTGGTTTTGCTTCCTTTGAAATCTTCCAGTCTTTTGGTCCAAAGAGGAATCTTCAAACTTGCCTCAATATTTTGTTTTGTTTTAGATGCCAAAAGTCAGCCCCAGCTTGGAAGGTATAGAAAGACCTCTCTGCTCAAGTTATATGAAAGCAGAACCTGGTGCTTCTGGGTATCTCTGAGGTCTAGCTGGAAAGTCCTCATTCCAGTCAAGTAGCTTTATAGCACAGGAGTTATAGACAAGCAATCATTGCTCCAGGCAACAAACCACAGTTTCACTCAGTCACTAGAGGAAAAAGAGCTATGCAAGCCTGGCCTAATGCAGGATCACCAAGTTCTCCTGAGTTACCCAAGCTAAAGCATCATGAAAGAAAGAAGCGAGGAACCCCAGTCTGATTGCTACAACTCTCCTGTTTTAAGTAGAACAGGCAACTCTCCCTGATTAACCAGGGATCTCTCCATGAGGTAGCTTCAGTGGCTTCCCTTAGAATGCTGTCTTAAGGCCTCTTTTCATCTGAAGTCCTCCATCTCTGATTCCCTTCACCTCTTTGCTTGGAGTTTGCACTCTCACAGTTTCTGAGGGTCTTACTTGGTTTCCAGTGGAGAGATCAGGCTGCAACTGGGTGGCCTTGTCTTTGGCACTGCTGCTCTTCCTAGTTCTCCCCATCTATGCCACTGGATGGCCATGCCCTTGGCAGCTTAGCAGCATCTTCCACCTCCTAGTGTGACAGAGAATTGGTCCTCATCTCTTCTTAAAGCACATCTGCAAAGGGCTGGAGCCCAATCCCTAGAGAAACTTTCTACTGCCCCTATAAGTGAGGGCAGTCTTAAGGGTGCCCGGTAGTTAAGTGAGGAGAACTAATGTGTGGGTGCAGCAGATGGACTTGCCTGTCCCGTGGAGTATTGCAGCTGTTCTTCAACCTTCCCTGAGTGCACATGTGTGCAAAATAAATTAAATATCACTGTAATCACCTTTCAAAGGAAACCAAAGCCAGGTAAATGCTTTGCCTCTGGAATATCCCCCCACTTGGGGAAGGGAGGAGAGACATAACAATATGTTTCCTAGCTGTCTCCCATCCAGGTAACTTAGAGCAGCACCTGCTTAGCTTCAATATGTGCCTTCAGCCCAAGGTAAAATTGAGTGGAGGGGGGGAACCATTATTTTTGTATATGGCAAGGCTCTGTGACAATAATCAAAGAACAATGGACAGCAGGTAGGATCAGATATTAAAAGAAATGCAAACACAATAATTTTGCTTCAGTGAGTGGCCCCCACTTTAAGAAATGAAAACATTTTAAATTTTATGTTACATTGTCACAGCAATTTCAGTGTAACCACAAGAGTGAATATAGATCATGCATATTTCAAGAGAGCCATACCAGTTGCCAGGGGAGTGAGCCAGACAGTTTGGCAAGCTTGTGGAAAGCTATGTTTGTGGGAGACAGTAAGCTGTTGTTAAGGGGGAGATTGTTTAATTAGCAGGGAAGAATTAGACGACAAGTTGGATAGCTTGATAGCTGGAACGAAGATTCTGGATCTTTGTTGGAGAGTTGCTATGTGGAAATATGCCAAGGGAATGCAAAGAGTGTGTTTCCTGATTTTTCCTCAAGGGAGCTCTGCTTACTTGGCTCTCTTGTCTAAGCAGTCCTCCTTTGTGAGTCTGGAAAGTTCCAGGATGCTCCTCACATTCAGTGATAATACTTACACAGATTGATTTGTTCCCACATAGGATTCTTGTAGAATTGTTCTATCTTTGTGTCTCCTGAATGGCTCCAGTAGTTAATTGTTACTTTGGGTATTTAGCAGGAAGAGTAACACTACCAATTGTATCTGTGTTTGGCATTTTAGCCCCAAGTTGCTTCCACAGATTTTACACCCTTACACATATTTTCTATTTCAAATAGGAATGGAATGAATTTCTGGTGCTTGCCAAGGCAAACTGGCTTCCTTCTGAAGCAACCAGAACCAAAGTCCAACCTCACATTTTGTTCTGTATTCAGGCTTTGGAGGGCCAACTCCAAACACAGCACTGCCAGCTTTGCTTTTGCTAAATAATTATTGGTGTGTGTTTGTGTGGGGGAGATTTAACCAACTTCACGCTCATTTTCACTTACCAGAAATCACTAGCCCCTGCACCTGTCCCTCTGAAACTTTGCAGCTTTCTTACATGGGGATATGATATATGCTGTCTTCACAGAAAATACCCCAGGGGTGGGTAAACAGAACATATCACTCATCCCCCCACTCCCAGTCTGAGCACCCCCCTTTCACATAAGGGGGGGATGCACCTGTTCTTCTGACTTAGAGACACCTTAGAGACACTGACTTAAATGACACCTTTGTCATTTCCAGAAGAATGACAGGGGGGAACATGGGGGGGGGGGAGAACATAGGGGGGAAGCATATCCTTTTGAGAATATCTTCAATATGTAAATGTTGCTGTTGCACAAAATTTCCTGAACTATTCTTCTAAAACAAGGCAGATGCAATCCCCTCAGAAGGAGCAACGATCCCTATACATTTCATCCAATTCTGATGAGAGATAGTTTAAAGCATCTCTAAGCATATACAGAATGATTCGTTCATCACAGCCTTATTATAGTCAGATTGCACTTCTAGCAAAACTGAGCATGAGACTTACTCTTTTAAAAGATAAACTCACCACTTTATGTTATTATTAAGGCTCTTATTACTTTCATTCCACCAGAATCTTTGACTTGCAAGAGCTAAAGACTGCCTCTATCACTATGCACTCCACCTGTTTTTCCGGATACAGGGATAGAAATACAGTATATACTTACTATCTTCAATGTCCCAGCACTGGGTGACTGGATCTCCATATTTTACATCTTGCCTCCTTGCACGTCTAGAAAAAGAGCAGAATGGTTGACATGACTTTTGATGCCTACTGTTATGCCTACTGTTCACCTAACTTTGGATGTAGGTCAGAGCTGGTTCCCCTTTGCATGTTCCTCATTCACTAAATGCAACATCAGGAAGCAGCTTGAATACATGAATGAACCTTCACAGAGCTTACAGTCAAGATAGTACTTTCATATTAAAGGTATTTTATGAGCAGAGCTGGTGGGAATCGGGGGTCAAACTAGATGGCCCAGGTGGCCCCTTCTGACTTGTGCTGATTCTATGTTTCTATATTCCTGATACCAAGGCAAACGGAAAATACTGCCACTCATTGGGCTGAACCAAAGCAGATGTGCTATGGAAGATACAGCTTCTGCTAAGTGGGGATAGCTTATGGCTGTGGCACTGAGGGACAGAGTAAAGGCAGGTGCCCTCTCTCTCCTGCAGGTCTCCTGCGGCTAAGAGCAGCAGGAGCATTTTGGCCGGCAACATGGCATGGGGAAAAGCACCCTTTCCAGCTTTCCAGTTTCCTACTCTAACACAGCTACTTTCAGGCAAAGCAAGAAAGACTATCATGGATTTCTAATATTATGTCTGCTTTGATCCTGAGTGCCATCAAGTGCAAAAAGTCACTAAGCTTCCTATAGTTTTTCAAAGATTTCTTCCACTGGTGTTCAAGAAACGGCTAATGCTAATCTTGGCACATGTCATCATGTATACAAGGTCTACACCACAAATCTGGAGGAGAGGGATCCTCAAAGGTGTTTGGGTTCTGGTAAATGGCCAGCACTTTACATTGCGAATACCAGCCACATCCTTCCTTACAGCCAGAGCTTCTCATGTCATTCTTGCAGTGCAGGAGGAAGAAGCCCGGGCTACAGGAGTCATGCAAGAACCTGCTTTGAGATTCTCAGGGAATGGTGAGGCAAAGCTGGCTGGCATGTGTTTCCTCACCTTTTTGAGGTTGGTGTGTACCGGGAACATGAACTTCCATCCCAGGCACAGTATGGGTCTCTGGCAAGGCAACAGTCAGCGCAAGCCTTCCCATACGTGTGGCATCTGTGCAGTGAGAGCTGAGCCAATCCATCTCTGGAACCAATGTACAATTGTTGCTAAAAATCAGGCAAGGCAAATGAATTAGGAACGTTCTTCCATTGCATTTTTCATTAACATCTTCTGTTATTACAGAGACGCCTAAGCATTTCTGTGGTAAATGCAATATATGGACCAATGGTTAATGAACAAAGCCTAGGAAAAGTTGTTTCCCTGTGTATTCTGTCCAGGCTTCTTTCTAAACAGGGTTCATTAAGTGGTCCATTTCAGCAACACTTTCCTACAGTAGTCGGCCACAGATCGCAATTCTTCCTTTTTTCCAGCAGGTTTCGATCTGTGCTGTAAAGACTGTTTCAGAGCACGGCATTGCATTTTATTGCTGGGTTATTTACTTTGCATATAGCCCTTTCTGAAAAATCCAGGCTGAGTAACATAGTGAAAACTAAATTTCGAAAATCAGAGCAAAGTTACACATAGCTATTAAAATTCACAATATATTGATATGTGAGCCATATTCACAATCTAGTGCCTTTTGTTTTAGACTGTTAATCCCTTTAGCCCTAGCCAGAACGGCCATTGGTCAGGGATTAATAGGAACTGTAGTCCAAATCAACTGGAGGGCACCAGGCTAACTTGTAAGTAACACAGGCAAGTTCAGACTTTTACAAAGCTCCACCAGGAATGCGTTTGATAATTATCTGCCCTTTTATAGAGAGAGATGGGCTTTGGTGCAGGCTACAAAACCAGCCACAGAGCAAGTTGCGTTCAGATCAGGTCTGTGACTGATGCTGTTTGCAGTTAGAGGGTTCTACGAGCAGCATATCCACCTGCACCAAACCATCTTTGTATTTATTTTATTTCCTTAATGGATCTTTTGAGGAATAGAAAAAAAGGATGAAACAGGCAGGGGCAAAACACAGGGCAGTTACAAGTTGAAAATGGTGAGGTCTGGATGTCCTATGAAATTCTGTGCATGAGGCAGAGAAATACCAGTAATACCTTGAATTCTATTAACACTGACTAGGATATGTTCTGATCAAATGGCAATCCCATTTTAAAGGACATTAGTTGTAGTCATTCTGCTCAAGCTTTTATCTTTAAGCAGATTATGAGGATGTTCGGAACAAATGCAACTTACACCTGAGAAAACATGTAAAGGTGCAGGCTACAAAATCACTAGCAATTTCATTGGTACATCAGTGTAAATAATGCATTCTGGATTAGGACTGCTGTCCATAATGGAAAAGAGCTAATGTAACCTCATGACCACTTCTGCTTCAGTTTCCCTTTTCTATTTCCACAAACCATCCAATTCCCCAGCCTTCTCTTGCTCTTTCTATGTTTAATAATATGTACATATAATAATGTGGAAAAGTACACGTAGAGTGAAAAGGAGTGGTAACAGGAGTGGTTAGGCTACAAATATTCAGGGAAGATGAGCTGGGGTGTTATGGTTTGCAAACATAACAAGAAATAATAAAAAGAAAGAAATAGAACAATAGAACAAATGAGATGCTGATAGATGTTTGTTTGTTTGTTTGTTTGTTTGTTTGTTTTAAAAGGCTCGAACCAGTAGTTGCATGAACTAGTTGGAACACAAGCAACATGCAAACATGAAAATGGCTAATTGTGAATACCTGTTTTGGAGACATCTCCATAGTCAAGATCGGCGTTGGATGCTGAAAAGTGAATAGATAAACAATGGTGAGCTCAGTCCTGCTTGCACTTCTCTGGAAGACAAGGCTCTTTTCCACTGAAGTGCCCCTCAGATTTATTTATTTATTAAAACATTTCTATGCCGCCCCTTGCCGAAGCCTCGGGGCAGCTCACAGCACAAATAAAATACAATAAAATACAAAAATAACAATATAAAATTAACAATATAAAATAAATAACAATACAAAAGAAGTTGCCCTGGCCAGATCCCTTGCAATTTTACCTAAGCCTCCAAAGCAGTGCTTCCAAGAAATCTAACTATCTTCTGGGGCTAAGCCAGGAATGCATTTCACCACATAGAAGCACTAATCTGCCTTTAGGAGAGTAAGAAAAAGATACATTATTGGGGGTTGTGTTGTAATTTGAAGTTGTTCATGCCAGCTTTTTAAGAATGTATTTTCTTTAACACTCCAGCCTGATGGTTGCTAATGCCACCCTCCTCTGGATGGGAATTGTTTTATCTAACAATCAGATTTTTAGCTACCCTCCAGAATTCTGGTGAGTGTGCATTCTCCCCACACCGTTTTTTCACACAACAAACCTGTGAGAAAGACTGAGCTGAAAAGCAGTGATGGGCTCAAGGACACATGGACAGGAGGGGTCTCCCTGCTTTAATTCCAGAGTCTAACAATTATGCCATATTGGCCCTAATGGATCAATTCTAGGGCAGGTATGTGAAGAAGGTATATATCAACCTAATGACTGATCTCTGGATGGTTTGTACTAAACTTAGGGTAAGCAGGAGTGGGGTTTTATGTGGAAGAATGGAGTGCACCATTCAGTTCTTCCACTCAAAATGAATTTCTGGGCTCAGATTACTTTAATTCCAACTACACATGTCTCTTTCACCAGACTTTGCTTGATGGATCTCAGTATTCAAGTAAAAGCACATATTAGATGCTGCAAGCCTTCTGTATGACCACCTCTCCTTCAGTGTATCAGCAAATGTATCAGTTTCAGCTTTGAATGCCAACCTTTATGGAAAGCGTGCCACAAATGAAGCCCAAAATAGCACAGAGTGTAACTCCTCTTGTGTGATATACAATACATACCTTCTTGTAGATTTCCCTCTAGTTGACTGAAGTAAAACACAGAGACTCAGCCACAGTCTCTCCTATTTTGGCACAAGAGTGACAAAAGTCTCTTTTGACAAAAGACAGAAGGTGGTCCTCATGGCACGGAATGCACTTCTGTTTAGGCCAATGTTCATATTCTGACTGTATTCACCAGGTTGATCTAAGCCCTGCCAGTCACGAAACATGAGTGCTCAGCCTACCAATGAGGTCCACTTGTGGGGAACATGGGTCAATTAGGATCCTTACCATCAGGACAAGTGAGCAACTAATAAACATGTGAAATATCTCAGGCTACTTCCCCAATTTAGTGCACTCCAGTCATTTTGGAATACAAATCTCATCTGACCCAGCTGGATGGTGAAAGCTGCCCATCAAAACATCTGTTGGCCAGCACATTGGGAAAGATATAGCACCTTGTAGTAAGCATGAAGTGCAGAAAGGTGATGTAAGTCTATCAGACTAAGTTGCAAAATGAAGGCAGGTGTCTCCTGAACTAATCCAGCAATTTTCGCAGCAATGCACATCAATTGCTCCTTATTTATTTGTTACAACTTCTACCATGGTCTTCCTTCAAAGAGGTCAGAATCATCTGTTAGAGCATCAACAATCCCACAGCCACCACTGGGGAAAGATGACCAAAGGAGCAATTATTGGAGTTTTCCATGGCAAAAAGTCATGCTTAAGAATTTGTGAACTGAATCTGGAAACTATCTCTGCTGGAAAGCCAGTGTGTTGGATATGGCGTTGGATGCTGATCTGAATGGTGGGTCTACAGTGCTTGAGCAGTGCTGACACATTCTTAAGCACAAGCCATAACTTGTTGCAGTCACCCCAAAGGGTCAAGAAAACTACCTTTTAAGGGAACAACGTAACTTTTTCTTCAAAATAATCAGTGTAGATAACCTGGAAATTCCATGCACTGAGGACAAGAAAACATCTATCTACTGTCATATGCATGGCTTTTGGGAAAACCTGCATCAGAGTCTATAATTCTTTGTAAAAATATAAATGGACTAGAGTCACATTGCCCCTTTCTATTTTTTTCCCTGTACAAAAAACGAGGTAAAATGTGTAATGTGGAAGAACATCTGCTGAGCTAATGGCTCTGTTCGGTATTAAATCTGATATGGCGCCTTTCCTTTTGACGTGATGTTGCAAATATGCAGCAAATTGGTACACGCTTGGAAATTCCAAATTACTTGGCAGCCTGTTGAGCACTCTTGGTATTTTCAAAGTGATATTTATCATTGGTGTCCATAGCAGCAAAAATATGACTTCGAGAGCTTTAAAACAAGGAGCATTCTATCCCTTTCATCAAAATACATGGGAAGAATTACTTGGATAAAACCTTTTTCTTTTTTTTTTCTTTTCTTTTCACAGAGGAAGAGGCCAAAGGCATTTCACCTGATTTCAAAGCTCTCTTTTTAAGGCTTGCGACAGAAATGTATGGTAAACAAAGTACCTCATTACATCATAATGCAGATCTGATCAAATATTGCTATTTGGGCTGTCTGCCACCACCTCCACTGCTACCATGAGAATTGCTATAAGTTGGATAAAATTATTCTGTTTTCCCTTGAAACTGCTATCCATGGAACCAAGCAGAAACTTCTTAATTCACCTGAAATTTTAGCTTCACCTTCAAATGTCATGCACATTTCAGAGACAATTGGTTACAAGTATCTGGGTTTGGGTTTACCTTAATGCAGAACCTACATAATATTTACTGAAGTTCAAGGAAATCCTAAAAACTTAACAAAAAAAACCTTTTAAAAAATTGAGAGTGACTGATTGTTCTGGGAGTTTTGCATTGTCTGTCTCACACACTCACATTTCTCAACATACCGATCCATATTTTTTGTTTGAAAGTAATGTTCACAGATGGAAACCGATCAAGTTTTACTTTCTTAAAACTGTACTCAGGTGTTGCCGAATCTTACCTTGAATATTTGTAGCTCTTCCAGCACCACTTCCTCCATGTCCCACTTTTCCTTGGTTATGCTCAAAACTTTCAGTACTGTTCCTATATCTGAAAGGAAAGGGCACTGCTGAGGAAACATTGGCTCTGTTTGAGCACATGGAAAACAGTCTTAACATTTTGTATTAATATTTTCCTGCTCCTTCAGATATGATGCCCAATCCAGAGCTGAAACAGCAAAATTGTGTTGATTTGTCTCACAGAGTGGGATGCTGTGATGCCATCAGTCCATGCACCACTTTCCCTTTCTCCAGATCCCTTTCCTTGGGGATCTATGAGAATTTCACCATGATTTGTGTTCGCACAAATTTCATCAAATCACATCCCTAACAGGATGGAGTCAAATGACCCCAGACTAGTTCCAGATTCATTGAATAAGGCTTTGACAAATGATTTCCTCTCACTCTGATTTGTCCATCTGTGGAAGAGGGGCTCTTAACCCACAGGACATTACAAAGCTGAGTACAAAGATGGCAGTAGACCCACATTTATATCAGTTCCCCCGAGAGGTCATGGCTTGAAGGTTTTTAGTGTGCTTCTGAACATGGCCACTGAGCCTGCTTCCCACTCACACTCTGAATTTCACTGAGAAGGAAGTACGCTTTGCTGTACAAATATTATGCACACTGACGCATAATGCATGCAGTTCAACGGCACTGTAATCAATTGTTCCAGGTTAATTTCAGTATATGGCCCCCATGACTATATGTTGTATTCCAAGATTGTACATGGGACATGCGTATGGCAGTGATTAAACAAACAAAAGGTTCTGGAATTGAGTAACTGCAAAACAGGACTGGAAGAAACATCTTATTGAATATAATAACATAGTCCAAGGAGCAGGGAGGGGAGAAGGAGAGCAGCTGGAGAAACTTCAAGGTAAGTAGCATCCTGTTCTTGCTGGTCAGGACCCCTCAGAAGTCTGCTTTCCTCCTCTTCCAAGTTCACTTTTCTGACCCTGGAGAAGCAGCTGGTATGTTTCTTCCCATGCCGGCTACAGGGGCAGAGGTCTGGGGACAGGTTTCTGCATCCCTCTTCTGAGGTCAGAGTGCTTTCTCTGACCTTAGAGGAGTTTCCCAAATGTCTAACCGAAGAAGCCATGTCTTGTCCAGGCTTTCGGTGGCAGCATGGGACTGGGTCTTGAACTAAGTGTTCCTTCATGTATAAATGTGTGAATCTTCTCATGGAGAAAAGCAGAAGCCAGAACAAAGCTAGAATCTTCTTCCTTCTATAAAACTTTCTAGGGAATTTTTGACATGTGAAGCCCCACCTGCAGCTTGAAGTACAGTTGGTTCCTGACTCCTGTTTAATGACAATAGTTACAATCTGACAATAGTATTTGCATCTTGCTACCTGTTTGGGACACCAACTCATAGTGGCACATACTCATAGTGGTACACTGGTGATTCCCACTCTGGAAACAGGCACTTATGGCACCATGTGCCTAAAAATGGCTGCCTTGTGCCTCTTCAGTGTTAAGAAACCCAGGCATGGGATCCCCAAGTATGATATGAAGGAACATGAGGCAGTCACCATATTGCAACTAAGCAGGTCTGGGCCTGGTCAGTGACTGGAAGGGAGACCACTTGGCACCAGCCTGAGCTCCACAATGGAAGAAATAAATGAAATATATAAACAAGCCAATGAATAAGATTTTGGAACTGGCAATGCTTGCAGAAACACAGGACAGGTATCATCCAGAATGCACGGACACATTTGCAATTCCAATTAGCTTCCCAAATACAATCTTCTTGTGTCCCTTCATTAAAGAAAGATGCTTCCTTTGATCCTTGTAACAATGATTCCTGATTCTTCTAACAATGATTCCAGGGCCACATCCATTTTATGTTCATTGCTAGCTTGTGATTCAAAAGGGGCAGAGGAATTATGACTAGACCAAGTTTTTCTCTGTGGGCTTCATGCTGAGTCATTATTTGAGCCTTGGGTCTAACGTTAACCACTACACTGCACTACACTGCTTCTCGCTCCTTGCCTTTGCACAGGACAGGTTTTGCATTTCTTTAATGATTGCATATGCCATGCCATCCTTTTAAACAATTTAGATACAGTCCTCTTTTCTTGTGAGGAAATTCTGGACTGCCACCTACTGACCACATTTTGCTATACAACACGCAGCCAGCTATTGTGGCAAAAAGAATCACTGCTGAGCTGCTTCAGATATGGGCCTGGTGCAGACCTAGTGCTTAGCCATCATGGTTTGCTGCCTTAACTCTAAATCTCACCTTAGCTTGTTGAGCTGAGCCCTATCCCTAGAATGGCCTGCTTTTCACTTTGCAAACAAAGAGACTGGAATGGAAAGGAAAGTGATTTAGCCACACTTTTGCACTGGAGAGGTGCAATGTTCTATTCCTATTATGGGTTGCAAACTCACTTCAAGCCAGGATACCATAACCAGGTGGGTTAAAAAAAAAGATAAACCATGGCTAAATGCCTTGACTGTATATAGTTGTTAGCAGATGACATGATACACAGAAAGGTGAGATTTTCAGCAGAAACATGAATAGGTTCCGAATTTACAGGAAGTCTGTCATGCTATTTGCAGTGGACATACAGATGTTCCCTTGGTGGGAGGGGGTGATTGTAACTGGAAACCACCTCATGGCATTGATTTGGGCCCATTTCAGATCCTCTAAATGCTTCCCATTGCACCACTGGGCCTGGGTCTGCAACATGGTAATGCGGGTGCCAAGGATATGTCTCTCTCCAAAGCCAGATCGGGGGTTTCCTGGTTGTACCCATTCATTCCCAACATAACAGGTGCTGTGTTGTATGCCAGTTGGATTGGGTCTGTACTCTGGAAAACAAGGTGCCCTGGAGTGTGGCTTTCTTGCCCTTGTGGCCAGGAATTTGGGTGGGAGGCTAGCATCTTCTTCAATCAAAAGTCTTTCAGATCACAGCCCAAGCTAGCATCAAGCTCTCCTTGCAAGATGACAAAAATGTGAACAACGTAACAAATGATGTGCATCTCTACCCTTCAGGCTTACCTGTGCCTAGGAACATGACATCATACTGGCCATCTTCAGCCATGACACGATCCACCACAATTTGAGTCAGCCTGTAGTCGACATTGATTTGAGTAAAGACAGGGGCTCCAGTCACGGGGTAGACTGATTTGTGCATCACTGGGTGGCGCCTGATGAAGCTAATGACATCATCAGGGAAATCTCTGGTAGACTTGATCAGCGGGTCGTATGTTTTGCTGGGACACTGAACAATAAAGACACAAGAGAAGAGTCATGTTAGTTGTCCATCTTTGCCGTATGCAGACTTGTAAAACTTTTATTTGGCTGGTTTCCTATAGTGTGCAAAAAAAGTCTTCAAACAAGCCAGTAGAGACACTTTGCAAAATTCAGCACCCACCTTTCTGGGGCATTGATGTCAAGTGCTGGGTCACAACGATTGTGAATAAACTGTTTTTCCCAACCTGGAGACCTCCAAGAGCCCTGATCATCAGTCATGCTAGATGGTGCTGGTGGGAATTCTAATTCTAAATATCTGTTGAGCACCACATTAGCGAAATGGTTGATTAAACCATGGTCCCATTTAAGGCGGGTTCTGCCAACCATCATTTTCATTATGCACTCTTTTTCAGGAGGCTCCCTTTTTAAAACAACAGAATCTTGTGGCATCGTACAGACTAACATATGTACTCTGGCATGACCTTTCATGGACTAGAGCCTACTTCATCAGATGCAATCAGTATTAATGAGAGTTTCAGCTTCTCCTTCTCTTTCTTGACCTGTTACATTTATAATCTCCCTTTTTCTTCTTGTGAAGGACTCAAGGTGGTTTATATTGCTCTGTTTTATCCTCACAATAACAACTCTATGAGGTATGTCAGGCTCAGAGTGAGGGACTAGCCAAAAATCACCCAGGGAATTTCATAGCCAAGTAGGACTAGATTCCAAGACTTCCAGGTCCCAGTCCAATACTCAGACCAGCACACCACACTGGCACTCACATGAAATTCCTTCCAGTATCTTTTACATTCAGCATTTACTGAATTCTCACTTCCCAAATAGAACATGGTGTCAAAATAAATTGTGGCCCAAGTCTGAACATTTCCAAGATTGCAATGTGATTTGCAGACTAAAAGAGAAAAAAGTATTTGATTACATACATACCTTTGAAAATATACATGCATACTTTTCAAAACTGGACACAAACATGCTTTAATCAATGGGAAAAGCATGCATACAAAAAAGAATGAAAGGGAAAAAATAAAGATTGCAATCTGACACAGACATGAAATGGAGCAAAGTTAGAGGCAAAATTTGGAGGACTTTGAATGTCTTGAGTTTTACGTGGGTGCATATCCCTAAATACAGTACATTTTCTGGAGGGTGGTTTGGGGTGAGGAGCAGAATAGTAAAGGTCAAAAGGAAATTAAATGCATGATGCACACAATGACAGTGATAGTATGAACAGTGGCTTTTACAAAACACTTGCTGCTGAAAACAGAAACTGCCAGGAACTAGATGGGTCAATAACACATTATTGTGCATTACATGTTTATCCTGACACCTCTCCCAACCGGCCAAGCATGCTACATGACCCTACCACATAACTAAGGGCACCTCAAGGACAAGTATCATGGCGGTTAGAAAACCTGTATCATTTATTCCAGTACCCTGTGAGCTCCCTTCTTGTCTCTGACAACATTCCATTACCTGGTGTCAAGATGTTTATACTATTACTTTTTGTGATACTGGGGCTAGTGTGAAGATCAGAATGATTTCTCTTTCCTCTTGATGGAACCCTTTGCAATCCACACCTCCCCAGGAAAGTTTCAGCAATGCACTATGTATCTGATGAAATGGACTGCAATCCACAAGTGTATACCAGGATAATTTAATTTTAAAGTGACTTTTAGTTGCATCTGCTGCAATAGACTAACATGCCTGACCTTTGTAAAAAGATCTTCTAATAATAAAGTCATTAGACTGAGAAATACGGAGAAAACAATAGAAAATGGATAGAAGACACACAACTGAAATAAAGAACAGACCTATTAAGAAACTGAAAAGTGCATTCTCACTGCTGGACTTAGGAATGGACACATGAGTTTATTTCCATTCTGCGTCCATTTCTTATGTGTTCATTCACAAGTCTGCCTTGTCCTGGGAAAGTGATGTGCTGCAGTCCTACTTTCCCTTCCCGTGCATTACACTAAGATCATGAGAAGATAATGATATCACCTCACTTGGTTTTGCAGCTCTGCATGGCCCTTACAGTTGCACCCTCATGTGGTGACAACTTGCATTTACCTGACCAGCTGAAAGGGTTGGGAAGCCAACCTGGGAAATATCAGTGCATTTGCCATATGGTTGCCCACTTCACTCACAAGAAATATTTTTCCAAGTAAAACTGTTGGAAAATTGCAGGTCAGCAGGCCATCCAGACTAGGCACTGGGAAATGGAAATAGAGCATTCAAAAATTAAAGCATCCAACATCTTTGCTTGCATCCTTTGAAAGGATGTAGCATTTCATTTGCTTGATTGTTACAAGCCATTTGGGATGTTCACCAACAAGAAAAAGAATGCTCCTAAATTGAGTGTGTTAGCCTCATACAGCTCCCACTATCACTAGGAAAACCTAAAAACAATGCAAAGGTTTCACTAGCATTAATCAAACTATCCATGCATTGCAAGGAATTCTGCCAGCCATAGTAGTATTCTGGTATTCTGTCAGCATCTCATTCTGATTTTGTGGGTAGAAAACATTTAGCACCAGGTTGCTAAAATATAAGCGAACTGCCCACTGGGTCTGTATGTACTCAGTGCTGGTCTCCAACATGCTTGTTAACTATTTTTTCAGTCGTTAATACACACTGCCCTCTTGTGGCTAGTATAGGAAAAGCAACAATGTCCTCATGAAGTGGACTCTAGGCTATGAAAGTTTATGCCATAATAAATGTGTTAGTTTTCAAATTGCCACGAGATGCTTGGTTATTTCTGCAGCCACACTGGTTACCCTCCTGCAAAATATTAAAACATTGTGCTAAGCCCTGTTATGTTGGCTCTTGAGTGACATAAAATTTGTCTACAGCAGAAGAGATCCAGCAGATGCTGCAGCAATGCATATCATAAAATCCAATAATAGGAAGGGACTGCACCCAGTATATAAAAGAATGCGGAGTTTGTTTTCTTTCATCTCATTTGGCCACAGGCCATGATGAAGATGATGATGATGCAAGAAGAAGAATTAAAAGGGGATGCTGAGTCCATGGTATAAGGGTCAAATGAATAAAAGAGAGTTGTGATCCTATTTATCACTTGCATCATTGTCACTGGAAAACAAAGGAAAGGAAAGGAAAGGAAAGGAAAGGAAAGGAAAGGAAAGGAATGAAAACCCTGCTAGAGACAACTGCACGCGGCAGCAACTAGATTCGGTGTGCCTTCTTTTACCAAGTAGTTAATCTATTTCTGCAGCTATAATCGATGTTAAACCTTTAAAGTAGATCAGTGCTATGCAATCTACTTTGTCTCAAATGTGCAGTGGGGGCTTGAAGCTATAGCTTTTTTTCATTTTTAACTGAATTCAGGAGAAGTAAAACAGATGGACATTTATTTATATCAGCCATTGAAATGGATGTATACAAAATATAGGCATACAGCTAAACTGACAAAATATCCAAATGACAAATTGTTCTTGGTGGCTGAAGCAAGTTGACGATGCTTAATTGACAGTCTGATTTTAAGTAATGCATCTTTGGAAGAAAAAAGAAAGAACAAGGATTACAGAGCACAAACAATATAGCATTGCTTTAAAAAAAAGATGACTGTGGGGAATATCAGTTGAACAGCAAGAAAGTGCCTTGTCCAATCACTGGGCTGCTTTTTGCTTTTGGACAAAGTTCCTGCAGAATGACAAAAGCAACTCCTTCTAGGAAAATTAGGCACAGCATTTGCAGCTCTGGCTAGTGGGCTGAAGGGACAGACACTCCAGTTCCAGAAAACAGAACTGAAGCTGGTACATATAAAGAAAGCATCATCCTTTAATATTCCCATTTCCCAGATGCATAATTAAGGCTGAAGGATTGGTTTCATAGGCCAGTGGTGTCACAACAGGATTTAGATTAGGCTCTCAAATATAACTAAACATAGTGTTTTAGGATGAAAATTAACTGGGACTTCATTTGAAATATCTGTTGCTCTTTGACATCTCATTAGAAGTACACAAAGCACATGCTACACCAAGAAAGCTTGCTCCATCCAGCTGATGAATACCATCCCTTTAAGCAAACTTTTCAACTAAGTGTGGACCTCTTATCTGTGGTCCCAGTGGATTAGATCAGTTCCAGAATTTTAGCCTAAAGCTTCTCACAATAACTAGATCATTCCCATATTTCCTGCCAGGTGGAGCTATAACATAATCTGTGAAAGCGGAGAGTCTCCTATCTAACTATTGGATGGTTTATAAAGTGTTTAAGATGCTTCTGTTAAATTTTCAGATTCCCTGTGTGACATAGACCTTTTAAATGGAGCAGAGACATAACTGTCTCTGAGTGCATTCCTTCAATACCAAATATGCCATTTGGCAGGTATCTCAAGCTTAAACTTAGTTAGGGAATCGTGGTTTTGGACAAACTTCAGCACTTAAGATTTGGCACTGTTCAGTGAACATTATGCATAAACGATACTAAGCCAGGAACTGGACCGAATCTTCCCTGTTGTTTGTGTCCATTTTTATTACTCAGACGACAGCAAGAGTTGCTTAAAGGCACTTAGGTAATTTTATGGCAGGGCGCCAATTCTCTAAGTAGAGGCAGGGGTTCAACACTTGATAAGCCAGGAACTTATTTCTGATAGGGATCAGGAAACGGGATAAATTCTACCAGCTGCAGAAAGTATCTGTCTGTTCATGTTTATGCTCAAGCCATCTTAAACATTCAGGATAGGTAACAAATTTGTTTTTTCAACAGCTGAGCTTACATGGAAGCCTGTGGTTTGGAGGCGATGTGAGGCCTGAGCCTGGACCTTCTTGGTCCGCTCACTAGCTCTGCTCTGGGCTGCTGATGCTTGCTTAGGGCGAATGGGCATAATACAGAGCACAGAGAAGTCCATACTGCACAATCTGTTTCTGGATTGCAGGTGAGAAACCACTGGCATGGTTTGGGCCTACATTTGTTTTGTGTGTGTGTGTGTTCAATCGCAAAGTCATGCCCAACCCATCATGACCCCATGGACAACATTCCCCCAGCCTCTCCTGTCCTCACCATCCCTCAGAGTCCACTCAAACCCACACACACTGACTGCCCCAGTGACTCCATCTAGCCACCTCATTCTCTGCCATCCCCTTCTTCTTTTGCCATCTATTGTTCCCAGCATTAGGCTCTTCTCCAGGGAGTCCTTCCTTTTCATTAGGTGGCCAAAGCATTTGAGTTTCATCTTCAGCATCTGGCCTTCTAAAGAGCAGTCAGGGTTGATTTCCTTTAAGATTGCCTGGTTTGATCTCTTTGGAGTCCAAGAGACTCTCAGGAGTCTTCTCCAGCACCACAATTTAAAGGCTTCAGTTGTTCGATGCTCAGCCTTCCTTATGGTCCAGCTTTCACAGCCATACATTGCAACTAGGAAAACCATAGATTTGACTATATGAACTTTTGTTGGCAGGGTGATGTCTCTGCTTTTTAGTATGCTGTATAAACCTCTCTGAGTGGCCAGAACAGGAAGGTGTGATCTTGTTGGTCCATTACACATAGCATGTAGTCAGACAGAAAATAATCCAAAGTGGCTAGATAGGTGATCCATGCTAGAGCACAGATTTAAATCTAAACTAGTCCTAAATACATTTGGGTAAGCAAATTAATTTCCCAATAGTTTTTAGGCTTCTCAGGCTCATGCCCAGCATTCAGTTATGACATTGACTCTATTCAGTGTTACAGAAATATAAGTATCAAAAGCAGATGTGGATGAGCAGCCTTCACTGCCCAGGCTGAAGCAGAAAGTCTTGAAAGAGATTACAGTCCCATTTGGTTGGACACAGCTAGAGTTCTCTGTGCAGCGGAGAAGTTTGCACAACCGGGGTTCTCAACAGCACTGAGGACTGCAATCCTCAGTGGAATCAGCTAAATGTGATTGTAACTCAAGCCAGGAAGATCAGGAATGGAGGTATTCTGGCCAGCATTCATGACCCATGTTCCCTCCAGTCTTACACTTTCGTAATGCCTGATAAAGGCTATTGAACCAAAGACATCCAATAAAGTTTCTGAGCAGAGAATGTCAGTAGAAGCTAGTACAGAATGGACTGCTTTGAAACCTCCTAGCAGATCACTTTTTAATTACAAATGACTCCAATCACACTGCACTCCATATTTTTTTTTAATGAGAAGTCTGGTGGAGAGCAATAATTTCATTATCCGTAAGTCTAGTTCATAAATTCAGTTGAGAGAACTGTCAAGGGATTCTCCTCAGTGTCATAGCAACAACCTCCAAGCAGACATTTCATCCATTAAATCCCCCCCCCCCCACCCTTCAAAATGTGTGTTGTGTGCAGGGGAAGAATCATTCAAATTTACCCACTGTGTAACTGGAAGTTCCTGCTGAATGTCTCACTACTGCCAACGGCTACCTGGGAAGCTCCCTCACACTATTTTGACACTGTGTTTGGCTGAGTTATGTCAAAATGGACATCAAGAGTATCCAATTCTTTCTGAGTTGTTCTAATTTTATCTCCTTAAAGTCTTGGTATACACCCTGTACTGTAAAGACACTCAAATCTGGGTGTTACTATTCCTAAACAAATCCTCTACAAAGAAGTGGTAGAGTTAAGGTGATGCATTAAGGTAAATACAACACATGAATCATAACTCTCAGCAGTTCACAGATGAGAAGAGAGGAAGAATTACATGATCATAACACTAAACAAACTTTGAAGTGAAAACCTTTACCTGAACTGTCCCTCTCTATCAGTATGTATTTCCAAATGACATTTCACAGAATGTTTGCTTTTACACAAGGGATGCAGGTGGCGCAGTGGTTTAAACTGCTGTGCTGCTGGGCTTTTACACATTTGGTTGTATGTTATGGAATAACTGAAAATGGATCCTTTCAGCAGCATTCCTGGTACTGAATCAGCTACTGATGATGCAATTAGGGGGCAGAGGGAGGGGAAGATAGGCACAGTCATTCCAGAGTTCCAATATACCTCCATGCTAGAGTTAAGATTTCTTCAGGATACATTCTTGGAAGGGAATTGCTGAGATTTTTGTTTTTCTTACCCTGCTTGAAAAAGAGGTAACTGTAGTTGTTTTGGGTTTTCTCCCTCTGAATATTCTTCAGTCTTTTTTGAGGCGTCTGATATTTCTACCCCTGCCAGGCTTCCATGCTCTAGCATAATGCTAGATGGAGCATTCAGAATGGTGGCCAGGCTGACAATGAAGTAAATGTTTCTGTCAACTGCAGGAATAATCAGTTAAAAAAGGAGACCCCTTGGGGGTGAAAAAGGAGCTGAGTTAAGGCTACTGCTGGTGGTGAGTCCCACATCTGAGAAATGGTTGGAGAAGTTCTTCTCTCCCTGGATAAATTTCATGAAATAGTCCCTGTCCCTTTTTTTCTGCCTACAGGTAGGTACAGACTTTTGAGAAGCCTTGTTTATCTTCCTGTAAAGGCGGGCTGAAACCTGAAGACAACTAGTGCACATGTGTCCGCCCTTCAACATCTGTTGAAAAGACAAAATAGGTACCCGAAAATAGGGACTGCTGGAATGCACAACCTCAGAGGTTTTTGGAATGGCACCAGGAAAGTGTAACTGTTAGGATCAATTATACTGTTATACTTGGCAAGCCATGTGTTTCAACAGCCATCTTGCAAGAGTCACTGCATTCATTCAGAACAAGGGAATAGAATATAGTGTTTCTTTATTCCCCATCCAAGGGCCTGCTGTCTTTCTAGTCGCTAAGTACCAGCTGCAAAAACCATTTTCCTCCACCCAGAGTGACAGAACGTTTTCCGCGCCTCAAGCCTCCATTTTTTGGAGCGAGTGAACCTAGGTGGCAGCGGTGCAAGCCAATGAGGCAGTCTTTCCCCATCTGAGCAGACTCTGAGTTCACATCCTGGCAAACATTAGGTGTGAATGTGAGACTGGAAATCTCCTCCTAGTTCCTCATGGGCTTAAATGTGTATCGTCCAGTGCCAAGTACTGACCTCAGAAAAACACAGGGAACACTGTTGGTCGGGCATGCCTACTGTGAACATCAGTAAGGCCGATGATCATCAGAGAAAGGATGAGATTAGAAGAAAGCAGAATGATTTCTGCTGGATAGAACGAAGTGACTTCTGTTTCAGTACCCTGCTTCAGAATGATAGAAGAGCTGTGATGGATCAGACCAATGGCACATCCATGCCACCGTTCTGCTCAGACACTGGCAAACTCACTACCCACAGGAGTGCACAAACAGGACAGCACCTGCCTGCCCAAGTTCCCCAGCACTGGTGGACATATGTGCCCCTGATACTGTTTCCAAATGGGTGTGTAATTACTTTAGATGAATCCAAAACCTGTGCTAATCCTGTACTGTTCTTTGGAGATTTAAGATGCATCCGAAGCAAAGCAAATGTCCTGCAAATCAGTCCAATGTGAACTGGGCCATTGACAAGCTTAGGGAATAACTGGAGTTCAGAAGACATGGAGATGCAGATAATGTATCTTGGAAAATTGGTGTATTCTTCCCCCAAACCTTCCATATAAGGCAGATACCAGGTGGGAGAGGAGGTGTAGGAAAAGTGTGGGTATAGTTTGCTCATTCCTTTTTGAAACACCCAAATAGTCTACATGGTGCACTTGGTTATACATTTTCTCAAAAAAGTGGCATCCATCCACTCCACCAAGGATGAAGTGCTGTTTTCTAATACCAAACAGAAAACCATCCAGGAAAGAAAAGCTGCCATGGTTTTACATTCATCATTACTCCTGAACCCTGCATATCCAAATTTTTTCCTGACACACTGCTATGATGCATACCATGTGCATACAAAATGCCCACAAAAATCAGTGCAAAAGCCCATCCTTTTTTTGACCCCACAAACTGTAAAGATTGTACTTGCACAAAAGGTTTTGCACCTATCTGTCTGAAATTTGGCAGTCTTTATCTACTTAGAAGAGAATGTAAATTTTATCCAATTCTTCCAAGAAATAAACAAATTATAGGCATTCCTTCTTAAAAATAAAAATCTCACATTTCAAAGGCTATTTGCACAGAAAAACCCTCTATTTGTCTGAAATTTGGCGGGCTTCCTTTCCCCAGAAGGGCCTACTATGCCAGCAAATTGCATCCAATGAAGTCATTCTAGCTATGTTTTGGATTTCCCATCATAGTCAATCGTGAGATACAATGCTTTGGGTTTTCCAGAATAAGGATCGCCTTCGGACCTGAGGAAAAAGTGGCCTGAGCCAAATGGATCTGCTATCTGCTCCACAGAAGTAGATTCCAAGCCAGTTGTGGTCTTCTGTGTGCATCATTACTTTTGAGCAGTGGCCAGCTAGATACTTTCAGGAAATCTATAAGCAAAGCTGGAATGAAACTGCGCTCCCTTCGTGTTCGACTTCTAGCAACGGCTAACCAAGGGAATACTGCCTCTGAAGCCAGACACTGTGTTTAGCTATTATTGCTAATGCCCATTAATAAACCTATCCTCCATTAATTTATCTAATCGCCTTTCAAAGTGATCAGCAAATCTTATGGCAGCACATCCTCTTAAGATGAAAGAGGTGATATTAATAATGAGCTGTGTGAAGAAGTAATTTATTTTTATCTGTCTTGAATCTACTGACAGCTCATCTCACTGAATCCAAGATGGCACCAGATTTGTTCTCCTGCTGGGGACATATGGGGATCTTGTTTTTGCTCACAAAACATGTGAGGATGTCCTGTCTGGCATTCCATACCAAAAGGCTGGCATGAGCACATGCCCATGGAAGCACGTGTCATTTGCCTGATTGGTGCCTGCATTCATTTTCCAAGTTCAATTTGAGCAAATTCGCTAATTTGGGCAAATTTCGTTGTAGAATGCATTGGACACACTTAGTCTATGAAGGAACATTTTTGCATGTTTTGCAAAAATGTCCCAAATTTCACACAGGATTCTGTTCCTGCTTGCTCAGGATGAGCAGCAATTACAAACCCAAATGGGAACTGGGCATGAAGCGAATGATGTTCAAAGGAAGTCAGTGAGCTTACCAGAGGGCAGTTGCTATTGACTAAGCTAGAGAAAAGGAGAGCTGGCAAAAGGGCTTGATGACCAAAAAGAGGCCTGGAAAAGAAGAAGGAAGGATGGAGAACCCAGGGAAGAACAGCTTCCAGGTGAAGAGTGAAGGAGAAGAAAAGCAGAGGAGAGACAAAAGAGAGAGCACTTAGTGGTACTTCTCTGCAAAATTCAAATTCCCTGAATAATTTGAAATAAACCAGTGATGCTCTAACTGCATGCCTCTGGGAGATGTTTACTGTGAGAAGTTTTCTGACTCATGAGTGCATTACTGCACCTGATCAGTTTAGAGTCCCGCCACATGTGTGCACACTGTAGTGTATTATTATTATTATTGCTTTTGAACACTTCCTCAAAGTGCTTGCCTTCCTAATGAGCTGGCTGGGTGGGCCGAACAGGCAGCATAACAAGCTGTGGTCAGAACGGAAGGCTCACAGCTTACACCTGGCGTTACAGTGAAGTCCTGTTCCACTTGCAAATATTTGGCCATCACAGCATTCCAGACTACACCCACATTGCTTGAAGACACTAGGGATGTGGGTTTGCCACCACTAATTGCTCTGAATCAACCTCTGATTACACACTGTCATAAAACCAGATGTGCTTCTGACAGAAACAGTACCAGAGAGAAAGTAGAGATCTGAACTATTCCCAGGTTCCTTGAAGAGCTTTGCCAGTTTGAGTTAAGACTTGCCCATTGATTGATCTTAAGTGGTGGGTGTCTGAAACTGTTTTTCCGACAGACAATGAAGCTTCATGCCTTAAAAAAGAAGAGCAGGATTTTAGAAGTTTATCTGCAGAGGTGTTACATCTCAGATTCTTTTATTTAGATGGAACAAAACATACAGGTATTTCAGCTGTGACTTCCTTGAAATGGCAGGACTTTATTCTGCCTACACCTGCATAGCATTGCACCTTGAATCCTATGCAAGTTTGGACCAAACAACAAACAAATAAAAAAGGAGGCCTGCAACAGCACGCTGGGAGCTGAAAGGCTCCCCTCACCTATTTAAACATTCACAGGATTGCAACCTAACTCTTTTTTAAGTGATGCAAGTGCTACTAATGGAAATGAATTTATATTTTTAATGTATTATATTTTAATTTATGTTGTGAGCCGCCCCGAGGCTTTGGCGAATGGGGCGGCATAGAAATGTTTTAAATAAATAAATAAATTGTTGCTAGTTCAAAGTTAATCCTGCCAGGCTGGTTGCAAGTGAAAGTGACATTTTCAAGCAGTAGCACATATAAACATGACATTCCAACTCATACTTATTTGTCCCATTTTATCTCATTTACCCTCTTCATCACAGTGCTGAAATGCCCCCCTCCCTTCCCCGGCCACATCTAATGGCTAAGTGCTTGTTATGGTCCTCCAATGGAACATGATGTAGGTTCATGCAAACTGGGGATTATTTATTTTTATTGGTGCATTTTTAATGTATTAGATTTATCTTTTAATTGTAATTTTGTATTTTATTATCCACCTTAAGCAGTATTCCTAATAAGAAGGCAAGCTATGTATTTAAGAAACAAATTAATGGAGACTACAGGTAGCAGCTCAACACGGGTAGCAGCTCCATGTGAAGGCCATCAATTGACAACCTTTGTTGCCTACCATGTCAGCCAAATGGACCATGTGGCAATAGAGAGAAGTTGATGCCAGCAGACATGAGACTCTTACTAGAAATTAATTCATCACAGAGTTCATATTTATAACACGAACATCAGTTGCTATTTAAAGAACACTTGATGAGTCCTTTTGGAAGAAAACTATAATTCTGTGGAGATCTTAGTGTCTTCTGGTACTCACACAGAGATGCTTAGGATGACAAGGGATGAGTGAGGAATCCAATGTGTGGGTAGGTGGGTGGAACCCCAATGGATTTCCTCAACTCGATCCCACCGATTCTGCTGGAGCTGAGCATACTGTCTTCTGTTTGATATTGTTTATGTATATGTTGCTGTTGTTTAAAAATGAGGAAACTGTGCAACGCTGCCCTCTCTGCAAATTTGTGGAGCAGAGGACTAAACTGTCAGAAAATTTAGTGTGGCCATGGTAGAAGGTGCCTTTCCAGGGATATGAGGCTATTTCCATATTACTCATGTTCAATGCTGCAACATGTATGAGAACAACAACTTGACTCTAATGAGTCAACCCAGCTCTGTGCTAAATGAACAAGAAATGTGCAATTCTTGGCTCCAGATTTGCACATCTATTCAAACAATTTTTCAGACTCTGAAAACAAAACTCCAATTTGATCCACCTTTGGCTGTTGGGTCAGAAATGTGTTAAAAGTCTGTTGAGTTCCAATGGAGCAAGTTTTCCGGTATTACACTCAGCTGTGGACAAATGTTATGGATCCATTTTATGGCCAAATCAAAAGATCTCAAAATGAGGAAAGGGTATTCAGAGGAAGAGACAACAGTGGAGCATTGTTGCAGTGGGGGAGATTATAAGATGGTGTTGGCTGAGGCAGTGGCTCTTTCTTTTTTCATTTTAAACCCTGCTTTTACACCATCACAAGAGTTGGGGATGGTAGAGGGCTTCTTAATAGCTGCCTCTGTGTGACTACTAATTGCCGCACAATGCACTTGGAAGGATGCTACACTGTGATAAACAAAGTCTGAAAAAGAAAAAGCTATCCAGAAACATACACACAAATGAAACCTACAAATAATTCAACCCTGAAAAAAAATGTCTGGGTTCAGTGAAGTCCCCTATTCTTAGCAGCAGTCCATGGTCCTGTAGGACAGTGAAGCTGTGGGTCAGTTTATATGCTACATCAAAACTAGATGGTAAAGCTTGTCCTGTGTGGTGCCACTTGGCTGTGTAAGTAAAGGGTGAGTGTGTTTGGTGTGCATCAAGACAAACCCAAACCTCCCTGAACATAGGAAAGAAACATACACTTTCGCAAAATGTAAAGTCAGTTTTAATTTACTTTAATACATTTAAATAAATGCATGCATACATAATAAGTAAAATAAGAAGGGAATGATTCTTCCTTGCATTTCAGCTATTGTCCTGTCCAGGTAGCAAAAAATATGCACCCTTCTACCTATAGCCAAAAATGGTACAATCTAGGAAAGACTTTACCACATTGATTTTCAGTTTATCAGCTTGCTGCACAATTGTACACCTTTTCTTAGAATCAGATGATTGCCTGTGTGCAGGGTGGGAGAGAAGGGTGTAGGCAATGTAAGAGAATGTAAGAAAGCCGAACTTGTGCTAACTCTGCTGATTTTCAGTCACAAGAGGGCTGCTAATACACACATGGAAAAGACTAAGGAAGCAAGTTGGTCAAGGACCAATCTTTTTTTTTTTTTCTTTGCAAAGAGAAATATTTGTATAAAGGAGGCTTGGCCTCTCCTGGCTGATGTCTGATCCTGAGTTGCGCCAAGATGTTAGTTCAGGTGGCAAGTGGAATCAGCTAGAGCTCTGTTTGACGTATGCTCTGCACCCTCTGCCAGGGGTTACCTTAAAAGTGCTGCATCATTCCCCACCAGTGCCGACACCCTACAACACATCCATGCTGTTAACAGTGACCAATTCTTGGACAGAGAATTTTGAGAAATCCAGAGACCAAAAAAAGAAAAACAAAAAATGAGTTAAACTTCCTCGAATTGGCATTCCTTGCTACATGACTAGCAGGCATGAAATGCAACAAGAGTTGCAGAGTCCAGCAAAGCCTGTGATTTAATCAGCTATGATTCATATTGAAGAAGAAAATAAAACACAGACTGTAATAAGAGTAGATGAAGGCATGGAGGCTTGTTTAATAAAAACAAACAAACAGTGAAACCTTTTTCTTAATAATGAGTGGCCAGTTATGCTCAAGGAAAACTGGAGATATAAATAACACCCTAACCTATAGCAGGATCAAGAGCAACATGGATATCAGTCAGAAAAACAACATGTGAGCAACTTGAAGTTTGAATGCAAATGTTTAAGGCATTAGGAAAGCCACAAAGCCAGCTGGAAGGGAGAAGCAGTGGGAGCTGCCTTCTCTTGCTGAAGTCTGCATCTGCCTGGATGGAATTGTCCTTTATTCCACCTGCTGGCACAAAGAGGATAAAGAGAAGTGTGTGGGAGAGATGGGATGTTGCTGGATTTTTCAGTCAAGACTGAATACGAGCAAGTGAGTGAATCAGAAGCCCCATGCAGATGTCCAAGAAGAACAGAAAAGAAGGGCTGTGTGTTGAGGTACCTGCCAAGTGCTAAAAAGAGGCTGGCTTGCCTTCTGTTGCCAGTCCCTACTGAGGCAGCTTTCTGCAATGTTGCTGCTTTCCACAAGATATGTCCACTCATATATACAGTTAGGCTCAGCTCCAATGCAGCGATGGCCACACAAAAGAAAGAATGGCAGTGCAAATAAAACTTTATTACTGCTTATTATGACAGTGTTCAAAGGACAAGCTATTTGTATAAACCAAAAAAGCCACTTCTCTCCTCTACAGTAATAAGACCATAGAAAGCCAAGTCGATCTCTTCCTTGGGAAGGACGTTCTTTGATTCCTGGCCTTAAATGCTCAACTTGAATGCCCAAATCATTTATTACTATTACATTGCATTTATATTCCACTTTTTTGTCTTGCGGGGAACCCAAGGTGGCTCTCTTAGCTCCATTTTATCTCCCAACAACAACCCTGTGTAGTAGGTTAGGCTGAGAGTGCATGAGCCACAGGGAGCTTAATGGCCGAGTGGTGACTAGAACCCAGTCCAACACTCTAAGCACCACAGATTCCTGACTGTTGCACAAAGCTTTACCCAATTTACACAAGCTTTAAGATACTATCTTGAAACCAAATGCTTCCATTACCTTGTAGACTAGGAGTAGGTAAGCAATGCCCAATAGATGATTGTGGCTAAAACTTCCAGGATTCCTCGCCATTCCAGCATTACTGGCCAGGGCTCATGGAAGCTCCATCCAAAAACATTTGAACAGCAGCAGATTGCCTATCCCTACTGTAGACACACCAACATCAGGACAAATGTGCTCTTCCATGCAAAAAGGAATCTTAAGTGGCCCACATGAGCAAGTTTCTGCAGTGTCCTTTCTACTGCCTGCTCAGAAAGAGAGCAACTGTTACCGCAGTTCAGTCCAGTGCAGGGATAACTTCTGGACAAGGCAAAAGCCTTGGTGTGTGGAAAACAGGGAAGGGAAGAAATCCTACTTCCCTTTTTTGTGCTTTGGAGGCAGATAAATTCTGTGGGTGTGGAACATGTTTGTCAACTGCTTGCTGCAGCTAGCCCCCATGTCAATTTCCACAGATTGCCCCAGCACAGCACAAGGGCATGGTGCAGTGTTATGCAAAGGACATCCTGGAGAAATGATAACAGCGGCGGGAAGACGCCACTAAAGGGTGGTCACCAGCATGGAATACGGCCTCTTTTCACTGCCACCTTGACAACTGTTTCTCTGTATGATATAGCTTCATTTCTGAGTTTCTGTGGTATTCAAAATGATCACTTGTAACAGGCGGAAGCCAGGACAAGCACTTGGTGGGAGTGGAGGATTTTAAGAGCAGAGTGTCCCTAATCTTAGCATTCCCCCAGCCAATACTCTCCCGGGGGTGGGGGCATGCACACTTGTACAGCTTGTGAATCAAACAGTTCACTTGGGGGATCTTTTCTTAGCCCTACCACAAAGCCACCCCCAACGTATCCATATTGTATTTTTCTGTTGGTTCATCCTGTGAAGCTTAAATGGTTGGGTGCACAGAATGTACACAAGTATTCCAACTGCTCAGGAAATTATATGCCACTGTTGGAGAAGAGACAGTGACCAGTTTGACTAGGGTGAAAAAAGTCATCCCAGGAAGCTGAGTGGACCCATCTCAGATGGTCTAAAGCATGGGTCCTCACCTCAAACCATGGCTCGCGGGATGGATCTGGCCCACCATGGCCATCCATCTGGCCCACGCTGCCGTTCACCGCCCATGCATGCGTATGCTGCACAGGTGGGGAGGTGGTGGAGATGATCTCCAAGCAAACAAGCCACCGCCTGCCTCCCGGACGCGTGCGTTCACTGCTGCCTCCCAGCGCAGGGAGGGGGGGAGGTGCCAGCTTGCTCACAAGGAGATCATTTTGGACTCGCTCGGAGAAAAGGATCTTCTTGCTCGCATGCCGCAACATGGCGAGGTGCTGGCTTGCTTGCAAGGAGATCGTTTTGGACTTGCTCGGAGAAAACAGAATCTGTGCACGCCTGCCCCTGCCTCACCGTGCCCCGGCCCATGCCCTCCCGCCCACACCGCCTTGATGGCCTGCACCCATCACCTGCACCTTTCAACTGGCCCTCTGTTCAAAAGGTTTGAGGAGCCCTGGCCTAAAGGAAAGGCAAGTGGAAAGGAGAGAGGCCTGAAGAAAAGCATGTGTTCAGTTAACTAGAGAACTGACAGTCATGTGAAGTTCCCAAGCTGAGAGGATCCCTGTGCTTGCACAGAAGGGAGGACTCTACCAGCTGTGGACTCACCCACCACCACTGCATTGTTATTGTACAGGCCAAGAGAGAAGCTGCTGGGAACCACTAAATTTCACATTTTTTGTTAAATTGACTAGTCAGTTGACTGTCTTAGTAGCCCTTGATATCCAGCCAGATTTAATGTCAGATGTAAATACTGTCACTACATTCCTGTAGACAAAGCTGTATTACCAGCTCTATTAGGTGGACTTCCCATTGAAGGGAAGTCTTACTGACAGCTGATTGCTCTAGGCCTTGTGCAAGCTTGGGCAGAGTGGAGAAAAAGAAGCTGAATGGGCAACAAGGGGAGGCGTCCTGGAGCACGCTCTCAAGTGCAGAGGTCTGTCTGCAGTTCTTTGCTGTCAATGGTACGCATCTCCCATTGACAACGGGTCAATGTCTTTGCAGCAAACCCACTGCTGAGATGAGGTAAGTTGTGTGGCTCTTTGGGGAGTGGGTGGGAATGGAAGCCAAAGACACCTCTTTTTTCCCAATGCTTGTCTCAGGAGAGCCCACTGACATTTCTACTGGATGCCATGAAGTGGCTTTAAAAGAATCCCAGTGAAAGGGCACTTGTAATGTCTATCTTGTCCCACACCATGTGCCTGATCGAGGATGGCCTCCAAAGAAACACTAGAGGGCAGTCAGATGATGTCTCAAGGAACATGAAGGGATGGAATGAGAGGCTTGGCAGAATCGTTTGGCACTCTGTAACCAGTATCAGGATCATTTTAGCTGCCTGGAGTTTCGTTCATTCTGGTGCAAAGTGCCACAGGAAACATTTTGTCAAAAGACTGAACGTCGAAGTGGTCTCTCACAGCACATGTACAAAGCAGGGTTGTTTATACAGGAGATAATGCCAGCCGAACAGAATATAAAAATCCCTCCTGCTTCTTTGCAAAACAGTGTTACAAAAAACCTTAAGGAAGTCAGCAGCATCTCTGGCAATTAGACATGAAAGAAAATACATTTCATAGCACATTTGTTCATTGTACTTAAGTTGCTACCAGATGCTACCAGATGCTTTAGAACTTCAAACAAGGAGGAACCTTCTGCCCTGAGAAATTCTATTAATCTTCCTGGTACAGCTTCTTGTTTTAATTTCTCTGTAAGCTCCACAAGCATGAGCAGTAACCAGTTGCATGCATATATTTTTGACACAATAAACTACATACAGACACAACACACACATCTTTTCTTGTGAATCAGGATGTACCATCTCAAAACTGCCTCCATCATCATCATCATCATCATCATCATCATCATCATCATCATCATCTATACTGCCCTTAGCTGAAGCTCTCTGAGTGGTTCACAAGAATCATACACCTAGAAAAGCCGTTGGGTCCAACCCCTGCTCAATGCAAGGCTCAAGTCTCCCATCCAAAATCTTACCAGGCCTGACCCTCATCAGCTTCCAAGATTAGGCAGGATCATGCACTCCAGGCTATACAGAAGCTTGTGTTGTGCGCTATAATGGTTACTCATCCTAAATTACATACACATACACATATACATGGGGAGCTGCCTTGTATTAAGTCAAAACCCTGGCCCATTTAGCACAGCAATGCCAACACTGAATGGCAGGGGCTTCCCAGGGTCTCAAACTCATACATGGCATCATTTCCTCCTTTCTAACCATCCCCAGAGATTTCTGGAGTAGAGGCACACGCCCCTTTGTGAGCAAAGCATGTGCTCTACCACTGAGCCAAAGCCCCTCCCGAGGTCCCTCCCATGCTGCGGTAATCCAGCATAGTATGTCTTGGTTTGGAAATCACAATAAGAAACAACCATCAGCTCTATGGTTTACATGCTTCACCGTGTTTTCTCTGGTTGTCTGAACCTAGTATTGTGGTTTCCATGGTCTCTGCATGCAGCTCCCACAGGACCTGCTCCAACCACCCAGTGTGGGATTACATTTCAGGTGCAGTGGCTGATGGGATATGCATGACTTTTGGGATGAATGAGCAAGGAGGGTGGGAATCACACTAGTGTAGAAACCACTCGATCATCTGCACATCCAGGCAGAAAAAGAGTGTCCTGGGAAACCACACAGGGTTGCTTGTCATGACATCTGAGCCCAGCCACTGCTTTACAGGGCTACACAGATGCATAACCACAATGTAGGTGTCTCTGTCATTCTGTGCAGTAACCTGCCTTTTCTAAAGTATTCCAAAAATGTCCTGGAAGCCCAGCAGGAGGAGAGGATTACTGATTAGTGTCATGAACTCATTCCAATAAGTAACCATTGCACTAGTGTGTACACAAATTTATTTATGTTTTCTATTTTATTCTGCTTTTTAACTGCATGGGACCTAAGGCTGCTTATATAACCATAAGCAGTGGGTATGCTTATACTCTTTCTCCTCTCTATTTTATTTTCACAGCAAACATATGAGGGGGTTTAGCTGGAGAGGCAGTGACTAGCTGAGAGTCATCCAGGGAGCTTCATGGACAAGTGATGAAAAGAATGTAGATTTTCTGACTCCTAGGGTAGTGAAGGCATCTAACCACTATACCACACTGGCCCACAAATCTATTGGAGAACACTTGCCCTGATCCTGGACACTTGTCTCAGTATTCCTACAATAGTGCTAGAAGCCCCATGAAAATCATTGAAACAAGTTGTCCAAAGGCACAGAAAGGAATATGTTTGGCACAAACAATGGAGCCATTTTAACTGTGCAGTCCTATGATGTGTACGTTCTGAATTATGGCCTAATAAGCACGCATAGGTACTTTGGGTATCAGCTGTTCAAACATGTGCAATTATTCAAAAAGGAGCCTGTTTATAGAAACAAGAACCATGGATTAATTACTCAGGAACTGTTGAGCAGGCACAAGCTTTGCTGCCTTCACTATCACCTTCTCTTCCTTGTCCCACTAAGGAGCTCCAATTCCCTGCAGAGTGTCGTGTTCTCCATGAGGAGTGCATGAGGATGACCTATCATGGCATGTCTGAGGGATTGTGACATTCTTTGTGTCATTTGTCAAGAGGAAATGGACCCTGGTAGTATCATATTCCCATCAGCATGCTAGGACATGCATAGCCCATGTATTCTTGACATTCCACCAGATTTCTGGAGTTCCCAACCACCACCAGCACCACCACCTTATCCCTTTCTTCTGCCCCATGTTAGTTGGGGCAGGGGGGGTGCATTGAAGGGAAAGGAACAGAAAGCTTGTGCTCAAGCCTCTAATTCTTTGTGCAGGAGCCTGAATCATGTAGGAAGGATCATGTTCATCTGATGTTTACTCAGAAGTCACAATCGTGATCTACAGGAAGATTTTCTCAAGAAGTTTTGGTTAATTCCCAAACCTGCAATTGCATTCAAAAAGTGTACATGTTGGAACATGCATGCTTTAAAATGTTCTCTTTTTTAGAATATACATTTATTTTTTCAATCAATGGGGGAAAGTACAAATGTAAGCACATGTTTTTCCCCTTTGAAATGTACAGTTTCCACATTCAAAAGGCACATTTGGTCATGAATAAGATGAACCAAACCACAAAGTGAGGTCTACAAAATCTCAGTGAATTCGAACCTCCCTGGTTCCTCATCCCTATCCCAAAGGATCCAAAGAGTCTTACTTCCAGGTTAGTGCACACAGGGCTATGGCTTAGGTCTTTGACAAAGCTGCCACTATATAACTGCAGAGAATTTAACAACTCAATATCTAGGCCTTTTTCCTTAAGATAATCCCAACACAGTTCTCCCACATATTCATTACCATATCTTAAAAAATACCAAACAGTGCCTACTAATGCCAGAGAGGAGTCAAACCTAACGATCACATCTAAGGAAACAGTCATAAACTGAGACAGTAAAAACAAAACAGAACCTCAAGATCTGAGACAAGCACACTCATACTTTCAGGCTTGACAAAGCAAAGCATTATTCTATGGAATGAGGTGCTGATGGCTCAGAGACAATCTGCACCTCCTCACAGAAACACAGCCAAAAATCAGAGGAACAGAGTTTGAGAGACAACCAGGAAATGGGCAGTCTGGCAACCGTTATCTTGAAGAAGTGGAAGATTTTCGTTTTCTTTTAAGGTAGACAGCCCCATGAACTGTCAACATGAGCAAGGGGTGAAAGGATAATTTAAAACATCCTGGGAGGAAATTGCACGTTATTAATCAGGCAAATGATGAAGAGAAAACATATAGAGCACACCAAATTGTGGAAGGGAATGGACACCTACCGTACCAGGCCTGGGGTATGGAATCCGTCCATCGTATTGAACCCACCGGTGATCCACACTCTCCTTGTGGGCATAATGTCCATTGAAAACTGCTCGAATGTCAGCCATGCTGTACACACAAATAGCAGAGCCTTTGAATACAGAGCTGGGAAAAACAGAAACAGGTCATGCTCAAAAAGGGTTTCAAAGACAGGTGATACATGAAAAACAAGGTTATGAACACTTTCCTAACTTTCTTTATCAAAAACATGTTTCAAGTAGATTGCTTACAGGATGCAATCTGGTAAAGTTCCAGTATGAATGGGGCTGATCCTCACCTCCTGGTTGAATGTGTGAAGTGGAACTTAGAGATCCATTCCAATATATCCCTTGGTTCAAAGGTGCCTATTAAAAGGTTTTTAAAATGCATATTTTAGAAGGGAATATTTTTAAGCTACGTATTTCAAGGTAACATTTTCTACCATGTGGAGTGTGTGCGCGCGTGTGCAGTGTATACATGCACAGGTGTGTGCATGCATGCATTAATCACAAATAGGTGTAGTAATGGGATGGGATGGATTTATGAATGAACACGTGTGCAAAAGTGAGGCAGGCTGCAAACAGATTGCATTGCCCTCCCAGATAACAGGCAGCATCAGGGGCTGTGATAAGAAGTTGTAGGAAATCTTTAACCTTTACCCTTCCTCTTGCATGAAAATTCATGATGATCAGCCGTAGGGACCCTATTTATTCTCTGCAGGGTCCCTATTTTCCCCTATGGGAAGAAAAGCAGTTTATGCTCTGGGACAATTTCGAACATACTGGGAAGAGAACGGCACGAAGCCGTTGATCCGCACTGTATTACTACTCTATCTACTCTTTTGTGCTGACTGAACTGAAGGCCTGAAATATTAGTTTGCATAACCCCTAAAGGCCATGCTGAGCAGACTTTTGTTTAAAGCTGGCAGACCAGAAGGGATCCAAAGCGAGGGCTTGTTTAAAACACTGAACGGAGCACTGGACTTGGATGTTGGCCACAAGCTACATTTGTATCTTGCCTTTCCCCCATGGAGCTTAGAACTGCATTTTCGCTTCGAAACATGCCTGTGAGCTACTTTCAGTGAAGGGAACGTGACTTGTCCATGGCCACACAGCGAGCTTCCTAGCTGGGTCTGGCTACGAACCTTGATCTCCCAGACCTAAACCCGAGACAGGCTGCTGCATGCACTGGATCTCACTAGGTGGCATTGAGAAAGTCCCTGCTTCGCTGCCTATTCCTTCCTCCTGGAGCTGTTATAAGGCAGTACAATAATATTTGCTGTAATCCAACCTGAAGCCCAGTATTGCAATGTACAGCCAGGGTGATTCAGGAAGCTCCGGTTTTGGTTCGTGTACAGATCTGAACACAAGCTAAAATATACCTGGTAGTAGTGAAGACACCATACACCATAGGATTTCTCTCATCTCTTGTTGGTAGTAAGAATATATCATCTGCAAGGGAAAATGGATTGTTTTTAAAGTTAAGACTATGCAGCTTTTCTTATTTATCATATGCTTTCCCCCTTAAATTTGCAAGCATGTTGCTAATGCATGAAAAGAAATCCTTAGCTCTCAGATTTGAGTTGCAATGTGTGGCTTCTTCATATAATTTACTATTTCTCCATTCCTAGCAGTTAGTTCTCTTCCCTGACTTTCCCCCATCTGCCCACTACCCCTATAGCAGTAGATCTACATATGGTAGGCCCACATATCTGTCCCCCTGCCCCTTTCCTACATGTGTAACATAGCATAGTCTTCCCCAAGGTGGGGCCTTCCAGATGTTTTGGACTTCAATTCCCATCACCTCAGCCAATATGGCAAGGGCTTAGGAATCCTGAGAGTTATAGTCCAAAATACTTGGAGGGCACCAGACTGGGAAAAACTGATATGCATGTGGCAAGAGAGACACAGATGTGCTCAAACCCTACAACTTTTCCTTTTCCAAAAAGTTACAGAAAAATTGTGGAAATCATTCAAGGTTGCAAGATAAACTGTTAGCGTAAGCACTGTGTACAGGTTTGGTGATATGTGTGCAATTCTTCACCAGGCATACAGGCACTGAATGTATCTGAAAACCCTCAGAAAAAGAATAAATGAAAATAAAACAAATTCCTTCTATAGCTGATTACATAAAAATAGTTAATATCCAAAGTCCTAAAAATGGTATCTCTTTAGTTATGGTGCAGGCACAGGGCTTAAAATGGTTAACACATTTGAAGTGTCCTTATGTTGTGCAACAGAATATCACAGTTTTGAGTTGTTTTAAACTCCGGATCATTCTTTCCATTTTGGGTCTGAAAGGGATATGAGTTGGCTGGGTGAACACTATGATTTGGCATTACAGTATCGATTTGTCCACATTTGTGTGATGCATAGGGTTGGGTCAAACCTGAATTGACAAACCTGTTGCTCATCTGCAACATTTCAGACATGGAGACATTTCCCTGTCTGGATGTTCCTTCCTACCAAAAACAAATTCTTGCATGCAGAGACTTTTCCTTGATATTCTGGTTTTCAGTGTACACAGATTTTTTTTATGGTAACATGCTTTACTTGTGAGAGGGCCCTCTTGCACTTACCCTGCCCACATGCCAGCTTACCAGCTCAGTTTCTTGTTCTTCTTTTACAAACAAACAGAGATACCAAGACCTCTTTTTCCTGTACAGGCATGTTGCTACCAGCCCTGTAATTGCTCACAGACTGCTTAAGTATGACTAAAGAGGGTTCTTCTAATAGAAATTCTGTATAACACTCCATGCATCTCCCAAAGGGCTGGGCTTACTTTCATATTATGCAAACATGCCATCAAGCAGAACCACATGGGTGGAAAACATGTCATGCAATCAGTGTGGTGTGGAAACAGTTACAGCCATGGCACAAGTCAGTGTGGGGACGTATAAACAGGGTGTAACTAGCTGATGAATACATGAGAATTTTGTTTTGGTTCAGAAATCATACCTGTTTGTCCCATTCATAACTTCAAATGTGAACAAGAATGGAGATGCATTAAATAACATTTGCAAATGCTTATGATGTTTGAAAAATGCTTATCCTTTGAACAAATGTACACTTTGAAATGCATCTTTTCCAAAACACAAACAAACAAAACTAAGCACCATATTTTCACACATTAGTCAACAGAGGAAGAAGTGTGCACTTTTGAAAAATGTACATAGAAATGCACATTCCTCTTATTTGAATAAACCAAATGAAACAGAACGTGAGACAAATTGAGCTTCAAAGTGATGTCTGGATAATTTTGATGAGCTGAAACTTCCCTGGCTCTCCTGTCCCTAAACAAGCTATATATTGGATGTGGATCAAAATGGAAAGCATAAAGCACCAGAAACAATGGTGTCATTTAAAACAGAGCAGTGATGACAGAATGGTGCCAGTGCAGAACCAAATATGAGTAAAGAAAGGCTAGCATTCCGATTTAGGACTCTTTAGGGATACTTCATGAAAATATGCCATGCTTATGAATGACTTTCTTCAAGGTTACTCAGTGTACACTGGACATTAGAAGATTATTAGTTAAACTCTACTTAGCCAGACTAATCCATATGAATTTTGGTTTTGTAGTGTGTGTGGGAAAAAAAATCCTACAAGTATCTTTGTTTTACTCTTCATGAGACCACCTGGTGCCAGTTACCTTTGGACTGAGGCAATAAAATCCATACATTTTTACATTTCAGTGATTGAAGAACTAAAAGGCAACTTACGTAGCTCATCAAAATGTGTATCTGCTCCTTCTGGGCCAGGAATTGAGCAAACCAGCCTTGCTTTCAGGAACGTCGTCCACTTGTTTATCAGACTACGTTGACCTCCCATGTCATTCTAATTAAAAAGCAGTTTATTTAATTTCAGTTTGCTAGAAGGAGGACTTTTATCTAGGCAAACGGAAATAGCTGAATAAAGGCTCGGCCCTAAACATGAACAGATGCTCTGTTGCTGCCCTGGTGCCTTCACAGACCATTATTGCCAGTTCCACCACCTCTGCCAACTCCCACCCACCTGCATCAGCTGCCACTGCCTTGCTATTACTTACCCCCATGCCCTACAGCCCTACCAGTGCTGCTCGCTGCTCAATTTAAACCGTATTTTCCCATTAACCAAATATAAGCAGCAGTGCCATGCCAGCTCCTCCTTGCTCCATGACTCTCACTCTGAGGAAAAACTGAAGCCAAGGTGGCCCTGGCCAGTGCTTGTACTAATGCCTCCGCTTTGCCATACCATCCCAATTATTGTTTAATCCTGAACTTTAATTTCAGGCTGAGCTTAAAGCATCTGCTGGTCCAACAGCAGGGGAAAAGGGCAATCTCCAGGGCTGTGTTAGACTGAGGAAAGTCTCCTTTCAGAGTATGGGAGTGTCTGCCAAGATGGTCACAGAAAATGGGAGTTTCCCCACACTGCTGTTGCTAACACCACAGATGTAGATATAGCTAAGCAAGCTGTTGGGGAGGAGTCAGAAGAGAAGGAAGGCAAAGGCAAGCTGAGGAGAAAAAACAGTTGAAAAGTCACGTATTAGAGCAAGGGAGAAGGGAGAAGCTGGAAGCGTTGTGTCCACTTCATCTAAGACAGCACAATGAACCAGCCTTGGCTAAGTATGTCCTGTTTTATACCAACAGCCCTGCTGTGAAAGACCAACAGTAAGCCATGAAAATGAAGAAATGCCACAATTTTCTGAGTAGTGTTGCTGCAATTAATCAGAACTGAGCCTACTTCTTTGGCAAAACCTCCAAGATATTACAGGCCATTGACATTCAGCATTCTGGAAAGAAATGTGTTCAGCTGTACTTTATTTAGTTTTTTCTACACATGGCAAAATAAATCAGGCTTCTGAAATCAGGATGGTAGAATGATGAGCATCCAGGACCAAACACAAAAAGGAGATAAACAATGAGCAAATTTTTACAAGTCTTCCTTGAATTTCTGTACATTTCTTCCATAGATCAATTGCAGTTGGTTCAGCCTACTGAGAAAATTTAGGAAATTTGTGCAAATTGAACAGGACATTGGCACAGTGAATCTTCCCATTTCCATAGAAGAAAGTCCCAAGTATAAGAACCAGGAACTTAGAAAACAGAATTAGCAAGCTCAGAACACAGACAGGTTACCTAGTCTGGAATGTGGACTATTTGCCCCCTTTCCTGGCCAAAGGGCTGCTGTCGAGAATCTACAGAGCAGGACAAATGATGGACACGTAACAGCTTTGGACTCCCTCTTCCTCTTTTAGCTCCTCTCTATTCATAAGGCTATTAGGCTGAAGACTCGTGTTACTGTTGTGGAGATATGACTGAGTGCAGCAGGAGAAGAATAATGTAAGCCGTTTTGAGTTTGTTGTACGAAAAAAGTGGGATATAAATCTAATAAATAAATAATCTCTTTAGAACTCTAGAATAAGATGAGGACGCATAACCAATATTTGTTGCCTATTGGCTTGTACCTGCTCTATATTTCCTTCTAAATAAACTTTCCTTTTGCTTTCCAATTGAGTTCTATGTCTCTGTGAAGGAAAGCCTGTTCAGCAATGTCCATGAGAATTAAACCCCTGGAAGAGATCCTAAATCTATAAAGGTGTCTGGAGGGCAAGTGCCTCCTTTTGAAGTGAATTCTTCCCTAAGATCACTATTCTGCGACTCAGCAGTAACTATGGCAGAATGGGGAAGCAAGTCACTTAGAATCAGAACTTAGACCATGCTGTATTTGTTATTCTTTAAAACAATGTAAGACGTGACAGAGAGATAAGCATGGCTGTGGTGGTCGTGGTGGTGGGCTGTCAGGTCATCTCCAACTTGTGATGACCCTATCAAAGAACGCCCTCTAAGATGTCCTTTCCAATCACCAAGTCTTGCCAATATGCCTTTTCCTGTCTTTATTTGCTCCTTTAAAATATTTTAAATTTTTTTAAAGGAAGCTTTATTTCCATTTTTTCCTTCATACACTCACAGCATTTCTCCTCTCCTTGCTCTGTCTCTGTTGCAGCTAGCTTCACATCTCCTCAAGAGATTTGTCACAGGCTTGTCAAATGCACTAAATTTAAGCCAAGCAAGTCCTACATACAGTCTGGGTCTTTTTTTTTAATTCTCCAAAGCATTCACCTTGGATGGTGGCATGATAAAAATGCTATTCAAGTCAATGAAAAGGAACAGACTTCAGAAGTAGCGGATACCACTATGCATTCTGCAGTTTCAGTCAGCTAAAAATAGTGAATACCTTTTCTGAGATTATGAAGGGCAAACTCTTCTTTTCCTGAGAATTCCTCTGATGTTTCTACCAATCTGGCCACTACTGCCATCAGGCATAACTCTTGGGTAGAAGCCAAGATCCTAACAGCAGCTTCCCTAAAGCACTTCCCTAAAGCTTCCCTGACCCAGTTATAAAGGGAAGAGGCTGTAAGACCATTAAGTTGGGAGTGCAGAATGAGCTAACTGTACCACTTGATGCGGAGACTATAAATTCACTTTCAAAAATCACTTTAGGGAAAATTCAGTTATAACTGTGCTCACTGCAGAAGAATTTCTTCAGCAGTCCTTGGTTCAGATGACATATCAAACTCGGTGTGACTATCTTCTATGCTTTTTGTTAGTTCCAGACAGAATTAGGCATTTCAGTTGCCAAAAGTTCCGGTGTTATAGAAACACTTTAATTTTCTTCTTTAAAAATTCCTTGGCTGTAAATAAATTGGTCTCCAAATTTTACTTCAGGGCTAATTTTATGGCTGCTGTACTTGAAACACAATTATTCTATCAACAGATGCAGCAAATATGCCCATAATGATGAATATTTCTCATGTATTCCCTATACAGGAAGTTGAATTAGTATATCAGAAAATAACATTAAGGATATTTTACAGCTGTGGACAGCCTTAAGGTAAACCCATAATTTTCAACCCGTTTTATGTCAGCTGAAAATCTTGCCAAGTAAACTTGCTGGAGACATCAAATGAAGAATGCAGAATGTCTCAAGGATATATGGGTATGCTCAACAATAAATTATGTGATGAGCATTTGCTATGCACATTTCGAAATCCTATTAACGTAATATGCTATCCCTGTTGACTCTGAAGTAAGTTTCAGTCAGTTCAACAGAGCTATCTCCAGGGTACGTAGATATGAGACTGAGGCCGTAACATTCAGAAATAAAAGTGTGCCCATACACTCAAGGGGAATGCAAAATGTGGATGCAATCCTTTGAGCTTTTTCTGTTCAAGGAGAGGTTTTTAATTTTTAAAAGCTTGACATTGCCATAGGGATTGAAAACCTCTAATTAATACAAAACACTCTGTGATTTGCCCATTATTGCTTTGTTCCCATCCCATTTGACATGCCAGTTTTAAGCTTTCGGTTGAAATCCTGTACACGTGTATTTAGGAGTGAGACACACCAATCTCAATGACGTTTATTTCTGAGTAGACATGAAAAAACCAGTAACTCTTGTGCATGTTGAGAGAGAAAAAACATGCTGGCTGAGGAATATTGAAAGTGGCAGGATTTTTTTCTGGCTAAACATGTAGGGCATTGTACCCCTAATATCAGAAATAGAAACAAGTTAATGATATATGATGGACTGAGCTGTTTCTCACAGGTCCAGTTTGCTTAGTTCCTGTTTCTCTTTTTATTGAAGTTCTTCTAGCTGTTAAATTTAAACTGTTTTAAATTTTTGTGTTTAAAGAAAACTAAGATCATGGCATCCAGTCCTCTCACTTCCTGGTGAATAGATGGGGAAGAAATGGAGGTAGTGACAGATTTTATTTTCCTGGGAGCCAAGATCACCGCAGACAGGGACTGCAGCCAAGAAACTGAAAGACGCTCGCTCCTGGGGAGGAAAGCTATGGCAACTCTAGACAGCATACTAAAAAGCAGAGACATCACCCCGCCAACAAAAGCGTGTATAGTCAAGGCTATGGTTTTCAGTTGCAATGTATGGCTTTGAAAATTGGACCATAAGGAAGGCTGAGTGCCGAGAAACTGAGGCCTTTGAATTGTGGTGCTGGTGGAGACTCCTGCGAGTCCCTTGGACTGCAAGATGATCAACCTGGTCAGTCCTAGAGGAGATCAACCCTGACTGCTCTTTAGAAGGCCAGATACTGAAGATGAAACTCAAATACTCTGGCCACCTAATGAGAAGGAAGGACTCCCTGGAGAAGAGCCTAATGCTGGGAACAATAGGCGGCAAAAGATGATGGGGATGGCAGAAAATGAGGTGGCTGGATGGAATCACTGAAGCAGTTGGTGTGAGCTTGAGTGGACTCTGGGGGATGGTGGAAGGCAGGAAGGCCTGGAGGAATGTTGTCCATGGGGTTGCGATGGGTCGGACATGACTTCGCGACTAACAACAACAACACAAATTTTTGTGTGGAAATTTAATGCTGTATTTTATGCTATCTGTTTTTATACTGCATTTTGATTGTTCCTGTATTCTATGCTCTATTTAATTGTGTTTGTGTTTTGTATTGGGTGGGGCAAACAGATGGATAGACAGACGGACGGACGGACAGAATGAAGATCATCTAGATCTCAGACCTTCTTTCTGGTTGTACTTGTCTTTTGAATGACTTTCCCAGAAAATGGAACCTGACTGATGTCTATGCAACTTTTCTCCATCTAAATCAGTCCTCCCCACCTTGATGTCCTCCAGATGGAGATGGCTAGGCTGGAGATTTTATTTATATTTATTTATTTAAAATATTTTTATGCTGCCCCCATCGCAACAAAGCCTCGGGGAGGCTTACAACAAAAACTAAGTTATACAAAATTATACAAAAACAAAATTATACAATAAAAATATTAAAACCTAGTGCATCTCGGCTTAAAAACTTTTAAAATCCTACACAATAAATTAACACTTAAAATAAGTTTTAAATAAAAAGGTCTTAGCCTGGTGCCAAAAAACAAATAAAGACGGTGCCAGGCGGACCTCTCTGGGGAGCGCATTCCATAGGTGGGGCGCCACTGCAGTGAAGGCCCTCCTCCGGGTACTTGCCCTCCTAATATCATTCACGGAGGATTCCTGGAGAAAGGCATCTGTTGGGAGATGCTGGGAGTTGTACTATAAAATGTCTGGAAGGCATCAGATGGAGGGAAGCTGTTCTCATGGGCTAGGTCAGTTCTCCTACAGATACAGGTGGGCATGTGTGCACTTTAATGCTTGTTTGTTTTATCAGAGGAGCCCTTGAGGACAACATGTGGGGGTATAATTATAAAGCCCAAACAAGGGAGCCTATAACACCCGCCATCTCCAGCCAAGTCACCTAGGAAGACCTTGGCAATTATAGGCAGCCTATAAATACATGTCAATAAAATTAAATAAAGAACTCACTGACTGACTCCCAAACCTCTCAGATGAAATGAGTACTCCTGCTAGCTTACTGGGCCACCGTGGATTATTTCCATTGTTGGTGCTTGTGGCTGCTTTACTTCTTCCCCTTTATAAAGGCACATCCTATGTCCCCCAGGGCAGCCAGTGGGAATCATAAGAATCTTGATCATGTCCCTGGAAAGCAAGGGATATCACCTGCCTGATCAGCTGATGAATCACCTTCTGTAAGTACAGACAGTAGCCCTGTTTCTGCTTAGGCCATCCTGCTTTGCCACAGTGATGCAACTGCTCTTGGTCACAATAAGCATGTTACTCTTCAGGGTGCCACAGGATTCCTTGTTAGTCTTGTTTACAGCAAAGCAGAATGTACTGCTGCAAGAAAAGGCTCCAGGAGTTTTCCTTTCAGCACAATTATTTAATCAGCCCCGATTGCTTCATAATCTCACAACCCTTACCTTGATGCGCCTCCTTTCAGAGAACAAGAAAGTGCCAATAAACACTCTGCAGCTCACACTTGCACCCACGTGTTAGAGGCAGCTTGGGGAGATTGCCAAGCAAGGGCCTGATATCTTACATTGGGAAATCTTGTACAATAAAAACATAATCACACAGAAAATTGCGGTCATTTCTTTTAAAAGTGTGCACAGGGGGAGAGGTAGAACAGGAAATTCGTGGTGATTATATATCCTGGTGTGGCCCCTTAATAATAACAAAGAGTTTTGCAACACCTTCAAGATTAACAAACACATTATAGCAAAAGTGTTTGTGGACCTTTTTCGGTTTCTGCTGCAAGAGACTAACACCACTACCTCTCTGGAAGTTGTTAAAATGGAAGGCCCTTAATAATATTGTTCTGGAAAAGCAATGTGGCTATCTGGTAGACTATCAGGTACTGTTCAGCATCCCTCTGACCACGCTCCTATTTGGCAATAACAGCTGCAATAATCTTACATGACTGCCTAAAAAAACACAATGTGTTCAAGGATATCGTATGTTCAGACTGTAACTATTTAACCCAAACTGATGTAAGTGTTGCATCTATCAACAGCCTCAGTGGCATATAGAAACACATGGCTAGAAAAAAGATCATAGGGCTGAGATTCAGCCTGGCTTGCTTATCGCAAGTGGTATGGTCTTCATGCTTTTCATTATTACTGAAACCAGTGATGTGCCTCCAAAACGCAATTTTCTGTATGTGAGAGCTTGAATAACACTCTCCTCCCTCCCCTCTGCATGAATACATATGCTATTTGGAGGGGCAGTTCTTGAGAAACTTGCAAGCCCAGATTTAGTGCCAGAGCAAATTCTGCAGGAACAGGAAGGAAAGGGATTGATAGGCATCGTGATCAGAGGTGCGTGAATCAGGGAAGTCCCAGAATAGTGTGAGGGTATCTGTACTCTGGACGAGAATGCTCTGCCTAATCAGAGAAGTCTTTGCAAGAAGGAAACGCTACACAGATATTTGGTACAACTGCTAATATCAGTTAATAAATTCTGGAATGTGGGGGAGTTACCTCTTGACTTCATTTTCTTAATAACAAAACAGGGCTGATGAATAAGGATAGGGAAACGATCTTTTATCACATGCTTGTCACTACCAGATTAGTATATAAAAAGCAGCAGAGAACTAATCGAATCCCAAGAATTAGAAAATGGTACTGTGTGAGGGTTCAATCTTATACATGTCTAGACAGAAAAAAAGTTCTACATATTTCTCGGCCTGGTATGTACAACTTGGGTAGATCACATTCAGGGAGGTGCTTATTGGGCCCTGGAAGCTGAGAAGCAAACTGTGGTGAAACGTAGAAAAAGCCGCACGGAAGTGCTTTCCGACATGGCACTTGAGAGAGGCACCAATGCATCTCTTGACTAGACTTCCCTTGCTCTCCACCCTCACTAGCACAAAAGGAATGATATGAAGATATGAAAGGGGACTCCAGCAGGTAATGAACCAGGTGAATCACAGCATCCCTGGCTTGATCTTAATTCTGGTGTATTTAGAACTGTGGGCCACTTCAGAAATTCTTTAGCAGCAGTGGGAAAGGGATGGATCATTTTTCCTTGCCTAAGCTACAGCCTACAGTGGAAAACCACAAGAACTGGCCAAGTCGCATGGTCTCCCTTCTCCTAGAAGCTACTGGAAGGGTTTCCTGCAGCAGCACAGGATTGTTCCACACGTGGTAGGATGTCAGTTGTCCACAGGGTGGCTGATGCACTGGAACAAGGCTGTCCTCACAGAGATGTGGAAGCTTCAGCATAAAGCCATGCCAGTTTTCCTGTCCCACCTAATCTGCCCAATTACAGGGCTGGCACTGCTTCCTTTCCTTGGGCCTCCCATGGCAAAACATGCATTCACCAGGTACTGGGATAACTCATACTTCTCCCAGTAAGGGATTTATGCATCTCTTCCATGTGGACACAATCAAGAAGTCTGGTCAGAGAAAGGATGAACATGGTACATAATGCAGCTTTCATTTGCCAGATATCATGAACAAGTTGTACTGTGCAGAATACGAAATTTATACTTTGTCATTTAGAAAAAGAAGAGAACAGAAGTTAGAGAGAGAAAGGGAGAGAACATCTGCAAATTGCCATCCCTAAATCTTAGTGCAAGTACTGATGACACTCAAAGAGAAAACACAGCTGAAAGCATTGCTTTCTTGGCCATAAGTCAAGCTGGAGGACATCGGGTAAAGCAAATGCATTGCACTTTAAAAGTAGTAATTATACCAAGCAGCTGCATAAGTCAAACTAACGAACAAGTGGAATTTGAAGAACATGCTTATTAATTAGCCCCTGTGGCAAGTTATGCAAAAGCATCGATCAAAGCAAATCCTGTCAGGAGCAGCAGGAAATCCAAGAAATGAGCTGGCACAGTACCTATCTCCTGAGTTCCTCTTTCATATGTAACTTAGCAGACAGCATCACTAAAAATGAATCAGATTGCCCAGCTTCTGCCAGTTTCATTATACAAAGTGTTCTGGTCATTCTTAATAAATTAACTGAGCTGGTCTACGATGAAAATGATCTTGGCAGGCTTTCTAATTTTCTTAGCTCTGTAAGGTTATTTGCTTTAAATGCACCATGACATTTGTGGTTCCTCAGTAACAGCACTTTGTCTCAGTAAATCCATCATGGCTAACAATGCTTTCAGGCAGGAATACCAAGTTCCTGCTCAGTGAGGACCTAATATGAATTACATGTTCTTCACTGTTGAAATCATTGCTCTTAAACATTTATTACAGTGGCAAGAAACCATTTTACTAGCACATAAACACAAGACTGAAGGACAATCCCTGTCCGAATAAGCTCTGGAAATCCTCGGCATGGAATCTGTCTGTAGAAAAGTTCACTTTAGGAGGATGCACTATGGAATGTTTCTTGATATTCCCTTAAAAACAGTAGTCCTGAATAATATGAACCTGGCTGATAGTCAGACACGATCAATGATGGCCAAGTTCAGAATTCCTTCATCCCAATATGACCCTACAGGGGTCCCTGCATGGCCCCATCCCTGGGACCAGCCCCAGTCCCCTGACTTCTGGTTGCTTCCTGGCTTTTGTGTGGTATCTTTCCCCATTCTATATACTTGAAGCACCTTTCCTATGGCTTACTTACTGACAGTAAGAGTTTTAGGCTCAAACATGCTGGTGTTTCCGGCCCTTTGCCTTCTAAACCCTTTCCCTTCTAAATCCTTCGCCTTCGATCCCAGCCAGTACTGGCATGTGGCCCCTAAATTCAGCCCTGAGGCTAAAAAAACTGAAAAGTTTTAATCCCCCCCCCCCCCGCTATAAATCCTGGGGACACTGTTACAGTGCCCTCTAAAACGTTGTTGACCAGGTCAGCCCTTAGGCAATGCAAAACAAACACAAGGGCATCCTGTCACCCAAGAAATAATAAAACACTGTGGTTGCAGAATACCTGCGAAAATGGACATGATACTACATTTTTTAAAACTTTTCCATTCAAATGCATAACTTCTCAATGAAACACTAACACTGTTGTATAGAACAGACTCATTTCAGCAATGGAAGCAGGAACTGAAGTAAAAATGAAAGGCATGTACACTGAGTAAGCTTCACCTGTGGAAGCTGTCTTTGTTCGAATGGTATGTGAGAGATTATTTTAGCTCTTGCTGCTGGACCACTTCACAGACTTCCCAGTCCTTTCTTAGGGCTGTAATTTTCTTACATCAGATGCACAGAATTATGGAGTTCATTATAGAAAGCCTGGCTCCCGGGTCAGAAAGTATTTTCACATCCTAACCGGAAGAGGGTTTTTTTCCCGAATTATTTTTGGAGCTGTTCCAAATTAGGAAGCCCAAGCATGCTGTTTAGAAATATCTTGACAGTAACCTATGAGCAATGCTTGAACAAAGAAATAAGAGGAGAGGAGGGGAAATAAGCTGAATTGACCACGCTACTACACTAATCCCACTGAAACAAGTGGAAGGAAAAGAGAATGTTGATGAACAATGCTATATGCTACACAGTCATTATTAGTCCATATTGTTTTGTTATTATTGTTACATTATTACATTTATATATCCTTTTTTGTCATCCTACATGGAACTCTAGGTCACTTATAATGTTCTCCTCCTGTCCATTTTATCCTCTCAACAACCCTGTGATGTTGGTTGGGCTGAGAATCAATGACTGGCCCAAAGTCACCTAGTGAGCTTCATTTTATTATTTACTTAAAACTTTTCTATACCATCCCATACTTTGACGTCTCAGGACGGTTTACAACAAATTAATCCTAAAAACTCATGACTGAGTGGGGACTAGAACCCAGAACTTTTGAATCCCAGGCAATACTCTTAGTCCCACACGACACTGGCTTTCTTTGTTTATGTATATATCTCATGCATTTAAATTCTATACGAAGGTGGTTAACAGCTGTACCTAAACAGAACCATGATACAAGGAAACAACTATAAAATGTTCCGCCATGCAACATTTAAAAATAGTTGAAAATCTTTCATGCTTACACCATGCTGATCATGATGGCAGCTGGGACATGTGGGTTGGATGGAACTTCTGGTGAAGGACTTCTGGCAAAGGCCCCTTCCTGTCAGTGGGGACCAGGACTAGTCCTCCCTGCAGCAGTGTGAAGCAGGATGTTTCACATGGCTTCGCGCAAGAGAGAGAACTGATGACAGGAGCTGGGGGCCAGATTTTTACATCAAGAGTTTTCAAAATGCTAGCCATACGGAAATTTTTAGGTGGGGATGCATTTTGACTTGGCTTCTGCTGCCTATTCGAATGGTCTAGTGCAAGCCTAGCATTTGACCTGGGTGTCAGGTCTATGTTGGCTAACTTGGCACTTTGCCTCTTCTACAGAGCCCCTGTGATGTGTCCAGATGAGCCATGGGACCTTTCACCGCTCTCCTGCGTGCTGGTGCCCCAAACAGCCACATGTACCACCTACAAATGGAAAGCTGGGCACCACCTTCCTGTACCCTAATATAATCACTAGTGAATACATAGTCACTTAAATTCTGGCATGTCAATAAATTTTCTTAAAGATTTGAGAGGAAACTATATTAATATACAAACATTTCACTGTTTGCCATTTGAGAGAATGCTATACTGGAAGACTAGCAAATTTTAGAGGAGATTCTCCATATGTTGCTACTGAAGCAACAGTTCAGGCCAAATTTGGGGGTTCCCAATCAGGCGAATGGTCTCAAAAGGACTTTTATGGGACACCCCCCTTTTTGTGGCAGCTTAAATGAAGTGGGGGTGAGGTTTCTATTCACAAGAACAGTTCAGATATGAAGGCACTGGCCTACCTCAAAAGTGTAATGGCAGGAAGCACCAGCTTTTCATTGTATTCCTGCAAAATTCTCATATCAGACTCATTCATATTCATGTTCCCCTTCCTCCTCCGCTTTTTAAAAATAACCATTGAATCTTTGAGGCTGAGTATGATGGATGCGTGATGTGATGAGTGAGGCAAAGCACAGATTATATGGAAAAAGAGACGAAAAATGCAAGGAACAGAACTCTGTGGGCTGTGGCAAGGGAAAGAAGCATGGCTTATTAAGTTTATGCTAAAAGTCCTAATTATTAAAATTAAGGGTATACACGGTAAGCAAATATCTAAAACCAAGCTCTGTTGAAGTAGTAACAAAATCTCTGTTCTACCCACATGCCCCTTTTTACATGTGGATAGAAAGCACAAACTTCATGCAATCCTTTGTCAATGGCCCTGTGGGATTTGGTCTGGCATAAACAAGTAAAAATTCATAATAGTGAATGCACCTCCTCTTGCATCACCTTTACATTCAGCCAAGCAATTCAAGCTTCTTGAATACTTAGATGGTATACAGAAGAGTACTTCATACTTCTCTTATGCAAAATGCTGATTTCTGCACTGAGCAGACACTCAGTGCATTATTCATGCAGTTCCAGAATTGTCGGTGCTTTATTAAGGGGAACCTTTCTGCTAGCAATGACATTAATAAGAATGTGACCATATCTTGGCTTTGTCTTGCAATTAATTGTTTAAGAAAAGCTGCAACCCCCCCCCCCAGTAAAATAAAATAAAATATTCTGCAGGAAAAATCCAGTATATTGGAAAGCGATATGCTAAGCCCTGATCACTTCTAGGTGTGCCAGAGGTTTTCATCATAATCATCTGTTCTTGCTTGCTTTCTTGTTTAGCAACAAGGAACATAAAAAACCCCATGATCCCCCTCATGGCAGTCTGAAATGAAACAGTCCATTTTTCACCTTTGGACTCTTACCTTTGGACTTTTACACCTTTGGACTATGCCTGGGTGAGTCTGAAAACCATGTGCAAAAATTATAAGTATGATGCTGGTAACACTCAGTTTCAGGTTCAGGGTGAGGCAATGAGTAATTGTTTCAAAAACCATTCATTTTCTTGTTAATCATAAATCAAAACCTACTCTTCATGCTCCTTCCAAAGTTAGAGAGCTGGCTTTTCCCATGCATGAGGATTTAATTAAAAAAAAATGTTATGGCTGTTCTTACATATCTTTGCCATTATCTATTTCTTTGTCGCTTGCCATTCATGTTGTAGTTTATTCTTTTAACTGTTTGTATTGGTCTGTCTTTCTTTTAACTGTGTGTGACTTGCCTGGATAAAATTTTTTATTGGGTGGGTTAAAATATAGCAAAAAGTGAGTAAAAATAAATCTGCTCAGGCCCCAAATGCCTTAATTATCCTAGAGAAGAGGATCAAGGGTGGGAAGGAAGAATGTATAAGATTTAACAACTCCCATCCCTGACACCAGTGGAGGCTGGTGGTTCCAAGGCCAGTAAGGCTGTGTATCCAGTCCACTCCTTAAATGTTTGCAATAAAATCCAGGGCGGATACATACGGAGCCACAAGCCTCCACAGTCTGAAAGATACAGGCATGATTCAGGAGGAAGGAAAGGGGATGGACTCTCTTCCCTTTCCTCCAGAAGCTCCTTTTCCCATACCGCAGTAAAATCCTGCGACATGAGCATGGACATTTGAAAATGCACACGCAAGATTTACCAGATATTGCTAGACCCTGACAGTTCAGCACAGCCGATAGACTTCCATGATGGGAAAAACAGTGCACGCCATCCAAGTCAAACGCTAACATCTGGCAAGCTGTACGGAATGTTTCCTGCTTTGGCTGTTTATGGGATAGCAGACATGGAAATGAGATCACTTGAATGACCATCTGCTTTTTCAAATGCCATCTCTTGATGTCTTTAATTGATATAAAACATTAATCCATAAGTTTGAAAGTCCATGAGACATTTCCAGTAAAAGCCTGTGGGAAAGGCAGTGGGGGGGGGGTGGAAGGGGTGTTTCATTGGCAAACCCACCCAAATGTTATCTAGCCTAGTGCACCCTTCAAAGAACTGGTTCTGGATCAGCAAGCAGATGATGTTGATAATGGTGATGAGGAGGAGGATGATAAAAATAATAATTACTGTCTGCATATTTGGCAGTATTTCTGGGCCAGATGTTCAGTAAGTAGATTGGCTACAAAGTTGGCAGGATTAGACAGATGTGTTAGGGAATTAAGGTGTCTGGAAACTCATTTCTTTCTCCTACTTAAGATCACTTAATGAGCACCATAGAGCAGGGAAAAAAAACCTGATGCAAACTGATAGTGACCGGGGTCTGCCTAAAAGTTGTGACTTTAAAAATATCTGAGCAGTTGCCTGAACCAGATGAAATTTTGGGGTAGAGTTGGCGCAGAGGGTTTGAGGCAGAAGTGTTTTGTTTTTCTTTTCATTAGTTTCTGTCCCTTCTTGCCCTTCTATCAGAAATTGCCCTCCTGTGACTATCTTGCAGTCAATCCTCTCCCACCCCAAAGAGCATTGAAAGCGTTCATATCTGTTTCTGCTGCATTGTGATTTTTAAATAATACAGTAGCCATATAAAAATATTCCAGAGTTTTTGTTTTTGTTTCTTGAATATTATCTACCCAAAGTTCCCTGTGTTGCCTGTCTGAAATCTAAATTTGTGCTACATCTTTTGATGCATATGATGTTTGAAAAAGTACTGCAATCTACATGCTGGACAGTGTTTACAACACAAGCCAAGTGAAATCATAGACAGGTTAGACTTTCTCAGTGTAATCATCTAAGAAAGACAAAACAAAGTTCTCACATGTGTGACTTAATTATCTAGGCCATGCAAATAATAAATACAGATGTGCTACATGGTAAGTTCATAGCTTGGGAAGTGCACATCTGGGGGTCAGATTAAAAAAAGAAGAAGAAACCCAGCTCCAATTAAGGGGAAAAATGGGTGTATCTGCTTGCTCAAATGACTTCTTCAAAACCAAAATGGAGTCTTGCTGAGACTCCATGTGTTCCTTTCACTTGAATACAGCACAGTGGCATTCCAGGAACAAATCCCAGGAATGCTCAGGGGAGTGAAACTCTGCTTCTTTGCAGCATGCAAAGCAAAGACGCTGGGGAGCCTTTGTATAGTTAGAGAAATGCACACTGACAGACAAGGGAGCAGGATATCACTGACAGCACCAAGAGCTCTTAGGATGCAACCCTGCCATAAATGCTTGACTGCTATGCTTCATGTCAGGCTCATTTGATAAGACAGCCAATTCTGCAGAGAAAAGCAAGTGAAACGATACAGCTAAGCTATGCAGGATTTAGTAAAGCCCTGTCCAGCCACTCACTTTAAGCAGGATCCATCACATTTTGAATGGAACATAGGCAACAGTCAGCTTCAGAAATGGACTTGTTTCCATGAGAGCAAAACCCAGCAAGAGAAATGTAGGCAGAACCCTTCCCTTATGAACCTTGCCTGCTCTTTCTCATCTGTTTGAGTCTTCGCTTATACACAGCACTGAGTAGCTAAAGCTTGGCCCATCTTTTTCAGCACTATGGAGAGGTAGGGCCAAAAATCATCCTGACATTAGAATAAGTATTTGGAAATTTTTACTTTCCACACCAAGATGGAGGGGATTACACTGGTCTTGGAGTGCATCCAATTGACTGAAGTGCATGGAGACAGGATGAAGTATGATTCTTTAAATTAGGGACCATGTTGAAGCTGCTGGGGCTGGATTTGGCCCCAGATACTGAGTTACCAATCTCTGTACCAAAGCAATCAATATACTAGTCATACAGTGGTTTCCAGTTCTAGGTAAACACAACACACATATTGTACATTTACGTTTTTAACCAGAATTTTGAATGGGTTCTACAGGAAGAATGAGAGGGAGCTTATTGAGGTTCAACAAGTAGGCTGTGAACTTTCCCAGGGTCCAAAAGCCAGAATGGCTTCTTGTAGACATGACAAGCCTTGGGGCTTTCAGCCTGTTAGGAAGAGCTAATTGCCTTGAAGCTGCCTTTCTAATCATTCTGTAGATAAGGGCTGCTTCTGCTGTGAGAATGACACTCCATCAGGCTTCCAGGAAGTGAAGGTGATTAAAGCCTGTGAGTACTTTCAAGCAGTGGGAGGGAGGAAATTTACAGAATCCATGGAAAGAGGAATTGAGTTTTGTCCTTGGCTTGTGGGGAGCAGTTGATGTGTTGCTCAGCATCAACTCTGAAGGCTCACAGAGCATCCCTCAGCCCATTCAAGGAACCAATACAGCCATAGGCAAGAGTGGTGTAACCTTTCTTCCCCTTGATTATATTCGGCATCCATATTCCATCACTATATTCAATCAGCTCTCTATCATCTTGACACAGGTGGCTTTGTTTCTTCCTAAGTATTCTTGAATCTAAAGTGAGGAGTCTTGGCTGGACCAGGACCCTAGGGACTGATTCAACCAGGACACCAAGAATCCCAACAGTGCCTCAGCCCCTCTTCCTTGTGATCAGGGGCAAAGAGCACCTAAATCAACTGTCCATGCCTCTTGCAGCATAGAAAAAGTGAGCGGCACAGCCTTGCCTCTGTGCTCCTGCCATGATCAATTGTATGCTTGTGCTCCTCCAAGGGTGGAGGGCTACAGGCAGCCACACTAGATGATGCCCTTACAGATTCCTATGGAAACAGGGCAGAGTAGACTTATGAGAGAACATGGTTGACCATGGCATGGACTGGAAACCGAGACAGTCATCCCTACTGCAATTTGTACTCGCTATTACGAATCTATCCATAGTATACCATCACTATGTGTGTATTTGTGTAGAAACCTTTTCTGATTTGTATTTTATATACCAAATCTGGGGTCGTACTGAGGGACACAAACCAGAAACAAAGGCATAATCTGTGCTTCATTCAATATTAGTGGGAACGTATTTCTTTTCCTGAAGCAGAAAAAGAAATGCCAGCTACTGCAGATAAACTGCTGATAACTATTACTACTTCTTATTTCCCTTTAAAAAAAGCCAAATATCAGAAATGCCATTTGTCATGTCAAATTATGCATTTCAGCCAGATTGTGAATGCTGAAAGGACTTCCTCTCAATTTATAACTCTACCCCCTTGACAATATGCAGAATGAAAAATGACAGAAACCCAAACTAGGGATTTGGGTGGTGTGGATGGAAGAAAAATTAAAGGAAAAAAAAACGCCCTAAAATAATAACTTTAAAAAATCTGAAAAACAGGAAGTGAAGGAACCCAAGCAAAAATAAGCAGACATCTGAAGCCTCCAATTGCAGAGTGTGATGAAGAAGCTGACACATGTTTTGCCTGAAGAGGATGCATCCCTAGAGTCGTGGCAGCAAATCAGTTAAATCATTTAATGTTTTCCCCTGAACTTTCCGGGCTTATGGTTCTGCTCATTCTCAGACCTGGGAATTTCTTCCCACCCACCCACCCATCCATCCTCCCACACAACTGCAAATATTTATCAACATTGTGAGGTTAAAGATATTCAGTACAGGTAAGCATAATCCGGAACCCATAAAGAACAGGTTATGTCCCATAGGTTTTAAGAAGATCAGTGAGATATCACATTGTTCAGAAATGTCTAAAAGTTGTAGCCTTGCTATTTTATTACCAAGGAGCAGCCCCTCAGTTTCAAATGTGGCTTCCCATGTGGAGTTGATTGTAAGAAACAAAAACCAAAAGCTTCTGTTGGTGAGTGGAACTAATAATGCAGTTCTAGGCATTCCAGCCATAATATATGTTGTCAGAAGGTGCAGGAAAAATACAAATCTGCAGGACAGGTTCTTGCAGGCAAGGGGAAACATCAGGGCAGCCAATGCTTCTTTGAATTATGGGAAATAAAAATGAGAGTGGGAATGGAACTGTAGAATAGATGAAGAAATACAAACCAGTTTCTATGAAAAAAGCAGTGGTGTGAACGCAGACTGGGGGACTGCAAAAACAAGACCAAATTAGTTTGTTTGGGTTAGTGGTGATTTGTGAATGCAGAATGAGACTCTTACTACACAGTGACTGGTAATTAAACTGGCTACCATTTAACTTCATTATCAACTGTGAAAATATTAGAATTCCAAAATACCAGCAGACTTATCAGACCAACAGTGCAGGACAAGTTGAGAGAATTCTAGACTTCATTAGTAATCCATATTATTATATGTAGCCTAGACGGGACTTCAGGCAAAGTTATTTCCTCCCTGGGGCAATTCATATTTACTTAGGAAACAAAATGATAGAGTTCATTTTCCATAAATCCACATTGCTCACCTTACAGACACGGCCAACTCGGGAAAGGATAGTTTTGTCAGAGGTGCTGCTCTCTTGAGAAGTTTCTCGGAAAAAGAAATAGATTTTGTCATCGTCTGGATTGTATGTATCCGGAATAGGGAAGATTCCGATGAACTTTGCTCCTAAAAGACACCCCAAAATATTGAAAATTGCAGGAGCATTCAACTGAATGTTCTAATCTTTGTGAGAAGGTGCAAGATGTAATTCTTCCTTGGATTTAACTAAGTGGTGGGATAATTTAGTTATTCAGTATATAACTATATATATATATATATATATATATATATATATATATATATGCGCATACATTTGTACACAGGGCTGGCATCTCGTGTTTTCCACTTCAGCTCTAAACGGTGAGCCAGTTGTGAGTGTGGGCTGGGCCATGTGGCACACACATCTGTTTGCAAACAGTCACCACTGTCCACTCACAATACTGCCCAGAATGTACGCACTGCAGGCCTGTGATGCAGCCACATCATTTGTGCATCATCAGGTGAGCAGAGCACTGATGGACATTTGTTGCTTTGCCAAAGCACACGGCCTGGGCTGCCTGCCCCTCTGCTTGCTCACTCAAGTCAATGGCCAACAAGGCTGTCCATCATGCGCTGGGAGAAAGTGACAAGTGGAGCCAGCTGGTCAACCCACCAATAGGACACCAGCTTGGGAAGTTGCTGCTGCAGCAGCCAGCTAAGACCAGTCCAACTGCATGTATTTGAAGGAATACATATAAAAATGCATGCCCCCTAGAACAATGTAAAACAGGAGAAAGGAATGCAATGCAGAAATTAGGTAACATTACCATGGTGTTGAACAACAAGGTCACTCTGCAGCTACAATGTATTTAAAACGTATATGATATGGCAATATGACAAAGTGCATGCCACTGGATGTATTCCTTTGCAAGTTTCCAAAATGTACACAATGTTGCACACTTTAAAAAAAAATCAGAGAGCAGCACTGTAGTTCTAGTCCATATATTTATTTGCAAAGTGTGCTTTACACTGGTTTGCATTTAGAACCAAACACATTTCGCCTCTCCCTCTGCGCACTTTGACTGTTAGGAGATGGTTCCCTGTGACCTCTGATGGAGGAGTTGACACATATCCTTTACCTGCAGTCTCTTTCCTGATTCTCCTTTTATTTCAGTGCAGGAATGCCAAACGTTGCCACCTTGGCCTCTCTTTCCCATGATCTCTTATCAGCAGCATTGACTCCTTTCCGGAGTCATCCCTTTTATTTTGCACTCAAGTAGCTTATTGCAAAAATTTCCCTGCACCTTTGCAATGAGCCTGTGCCTTCCTTCACCCTGCTAAGTGCCCTTGCCGGTGGCACATACGGAGGCATCCTGTGTGGCCATCGGGCTGGAACCTGCTTCCCTGCAGCCACTTGCATTTCTTTTTCTTCTGTCAGGCTGATGGGAGGCATAGTCTATAGTTTCATTCCATCTGAAACACACCAATCTGCACCAATCTGCCTTGCACCTTGCAAACTCATGTGCCAGTCAGAACACAACTGGCCTTCTGATTCTGCAGATCTTGAGATTATGCAGCTTTCAGCTTGAAACACAGACCAAATGGGCACAAAAGACGGAAGCTTATAGTAAAGCACTAAGAATTTGAGGAAAATCACCTTGTCTTTTTTTTAAGCAAACAAACTTGCAGGTGAATGAATGTATGCATGAATATATATGAAGCTAACGTGGATCAAAACGAGTCTGATCTGCCCACTCCTCATTTATGCTAAAGCAAAAGACCGAGCTTCAGTAAATGCAAAGGCCTGAAAATTGCCAGAGAAGAAAAATGTGAAAACCAGAGAATTGTCTTCCTGGGGAATTGCTAGACATGCGAAAGCCCTTCCCTGCATTGCTGAGAAGCACCCATGCTCTTACAGTTAGGAGATCTTTGCTTTGCAACTCGTCTGTCACAACCACACAGTAACCTTGAATTACGGGAAGCTATGCTCTCAAAGCAGGAGACAATTAACGGCCAAAAGAAAAGCATTTAAACACCAAGTTGAAGGTTTGTATATAAAATTGTCTTTATTTCCATGCTTTTGGGTTTTGCTTCACCGGAAGTCTGTTCGTATGTGTGGCAGGGGTGTATGTGTGGATAGACGGAGGCATTTTTTAAAGGGTTCATTAGTTTTTTAAAAGGATTTTTAATAGAAACAAAAGAGTAGTACTTTGGTCAGGAAACACTTTTAATGCTCCCTTAGTGACTTTTAGACTGCTTCTTAAAGCCATTATGTGTACTTGTATGCTCCAAAAGAGAGACGTCTTAACTATGGGGTGGTATTTCAAGCCCAGTGCTTCACGGCAATATAAAAAACTGGTTCTTACTTGCAAACAACTGATTACAAGATTAAATACATTAATTGCAACAAGACCCCAAATAATGGTACTTGGATCCGTAGGTGATTTGTTACTTTCCTGTGAAATTGATCTGGTTCTTTTTTTATTATTATTGTGGAACTTTTCCATCCCATAGTCTCATTCACTGCAGAAATTATATGCAGATTCTTGGAAATCATTTTCTAGAGAAGTGGGGGCATGAATGGGTTGTGTATCCAAAATGTATAAACTTACACAGGTGCATCCCTGATCTGCAGCTGATCTGCACATCCAGCTGCTAGGCAGCAGAAATGCATTGGATAGAATAAAGAGTGAGTTCGGAAGGATTCTAAATAGCAGTAGAATCAACATACCCATCAAATCTACTCTGGTGTCCTTACTTTCCCCCGAGATTTGAAGATTTGTCAGGCCAGTCACCATGTCTGTTCACACCATCCGAGTTCTGAACACACTAATGTTGATGCTCCATCAAGCCTCATTGTCAGTTGTTTGGCCCTTACTTGCCCACCCTCATGTTGCGGGGTAGGAGCAGCCATTCATGTAAGGGCTGGTCAACACCCAGATTAGCAGTGGTTGCTTGGGGGTGCAGCGGGTGCTTAACTTACACTGTTTAATGCATGGGAAGAGGAAAAAAGCAAGTTGGTCAACGCAACAAGGTTGCAGGGGAAAGTAACAGCGTAAAACATGGGTGACTGCTCAGGAGCACCAAGAGACCAGAGGAATTCCCTGAAACTGCATCATGGAGCTTTGGGACCAGAGTCTGAGGGAGTAGCCCCTTTGGGGCCAGCCTGGCTCTTCTCCACAGTGCTGTAATTCAGGTGGGTCTCCTTTAACGTGTGGCAAGGGGAAGATAAGGCAGGTGATACATGGCCATTGCCTATGCTAGCTGGGAATTATAGGAGTTGCAATCCAGCCCATCAGGAGGACATCTTGCTGGGGAAGCCTACCCTAATTTAAGACAGAAACAGTCCCAGGGCAAGCCCTGTGGTGTTGCAGCTTTCTGCACAGCTGGAAGGTACTTTTCAGGTCCCTGTTACATTTTTGGGACACTTGCTTGCCCAAATAATGAATCTCATTCATTTTTCTGGATGCCATGCAAATCAGGGCCCCTAGCACATTTCTCTACCCAACAACATGTCATTGCACATGCAGTCAGATCTGTTCACAAAATGAACTGCACAAAATGCAGCTGCACGGGTGAGATTTGTGCATTACTACTTCGCATGACTTGAGTATTTCTTAGGATTCACAGCTATAAGCAGTTCCCCCTGCTTGTGCAAAACTGTGGTGAAATTAACATGGAATCAGGCTAGAGATAGATGAAATGGCTTGAGTCCAACTAAGGTTCTTTTTCTAGGTACTGTTATGTTTCACCAGACTGTTGTAATGGCTTCTCATTTGGGTAGGAGCACCAGTGTGCAATCCATTGCTACTTATTTGAGCAGTAAACCATTGCCTACAAAGTCAGGGACAGTTGCCCATGAACATGTTTACTATGAACAAGGAACCAGTGGGGTGGAGAAGTAAATGAGAGGCATTCTGCTCAGCAGTTGCAGATGATTATCAGAATGCCACAAAAAGTTGGGTTGGGCCTGGGGCACCAGCCGGAAATGCGCAAGGCTTCCACTGCCTGTGCATGACTCTACTTAGTAAAATAGGTTTCTGAGCTATGAAAGAGAGATTCTACAGCAATATGCTTCGCTCTTACCGCTGAGCCAGTAATGCTCCGAGATATCCGTCCGGATGTAATGATGGTCTTGTGATATGCCCAGTGACCGTGTTAATGCAGTATCCTTCCCAAGGAAATCAGAAGCAGTTCCAGAGTAAAAGTATCCATCTGCAACACAAACAGCCAGACACACTTTAAAACCATGGCATAGAGATGGCAGTAGCAGTGGTGTTTCTACTGTCTGGATAATTCCAAAGAGACCTGATCAGTGGCCTGGATTCAGATGTATTCTTTCTCTGCTATCATTTGACATCATGATCGCTCTTTCTAAAAATGGGTGGTATTTCATGAATGGCCCCAATTCAGATCAGAACCACAGCATTTGGGGGTGGGAAACTCCCCTGTACCTCTGTCCCCTCCTACAAATGGGGGAGGGGGTTAAAAGGAAATAAAATTTAAACTGGAAAAAATGTGGTGGGGGGAGTTAACCCTCCTGTGGTCTCAACCCAGAGCACTACAGTACCAATCCAAATCAGGGCCACACATGGTTACATAAAGATAAATAAAATCATTATACATAGCTCCTTTATGCATGAGTCACACATTTAGTCTGATTTCAAGATTCCACAGTTTTCTCTTTCTAAGGCCACAGTAAACTAACACAGCCATTTTCATTTCAACCTGTTGCTGCAACCCAGAACCAGCACTTGAAGACCAGAAGCGATGAAATTAGTGTAACCATTGAAACAAGTGTCAGGGAGATAGTCCTTGTCTACTTTATGGCTGACAGCGTGCCGCAATATCAAAAATGTGAAAGGCTTATAGTCGTACCACGCAACAATTGTCTAGAACCAAGCTATATTATCCCTGCCTCACACTTATATGCAAAAATAGTTTCTAAATACTTTTTTTCTAGTTGAAAATATTGAGATTCTTGCTTTCTTGATGCTTTACATGATGCCTAGGGCCAAAGCGGATGAGACTGTAAACATGCAACTGATATTAAAGCAGCCACTGTGTTTTTGAATGCTCCCCTTTGTAACATCTAGAAATACATACCAGTATTGTGTCTTTCACTGCCAATGGCAGCTGGAGATGAGGCAATGCAGGACACACACCAAATAAATTCTACCAGATATTATTGATAGGAAGGGAAGAATAGATTTATAGATACTGTTTTAAGCAGTAACCATGATTTTGGTACCACGTCTAGGGCTCTTTATAGAATATCTTTCAATGCAGCTCAAAGCAACTTAGGTATTTACATTCTGTATACTTAGGTATTTAAATTCTGTATTTTCCAGCAAATTTTCTTTTTGGAAATAAATAGGGACAGTTAATAAAAATTGGGAGTTTCCAAACAATATTACTCCTTGATGCCATGATCCCAAAATAGTCTGCAAGGTAAAAAAAAGTTGTAATGAAGAATGAATGGTGCAATTAATGTCTGCAAACTGACAGACACACTACACTCTGTGACTGATAAATCAACAGGGTTAAAAGAAAAAGCCCATCCGTGGGTTAACCTCTGATGACAAGGGCCTTTCAGCACTTGGCTTGTCCTTTGATCTTCTACACATCTGTTATTTCCTATGGAGCACTTGGAGACACCATGTTGTTAAAGTAAAAGGAGCCTCAAGTAGCGCAGCTAAAGTGGCATGTCTTTAGACAAAATAGCGTTGATAACGGTAGCCTTTAAATCTGGTAAAATGCTCATGTAAGTGTTTACAGGATGCATTTCATTTTGTATCTTACGCATGTTTGGACATAACTTAATCCTACAACTCCCATGATTCTCCAGCCAGCATGGGAACTGTAGAACCTCTACACATGCTTTGGGCTGTGCCCTAAAGTGTTTCAACTGGTGTATTGGCAAAATTTGAACAGCAGATATTCATCATAGCAGTTCCTTCAGCCATACCCCAAGCTAATGTGTAAAATACAGGTAGCTGTGTTAATCCATATCAACCAAATAGTTTAAGCAGTCTTCACATTCAGGAATAGGCCTAAGTTCATAGGTGTTGATTTCCCATTCAAATCCATTCCACCCCGAAATACTTTGCCTTTGCAATAGGACTGGCTCACAACAATATGGAAAAATTCACTCCTCCCTCCCCAGAAGATTTTAGCTAAGCCCAGGGAAGCCTGAGGAGTGGGGTCAAGCAGACGAGATCACTATACATGCTAATCAATAAGTACCAGTACCATTGCCATGAAAACCCCATGGACAGTACCAAAAGGCAAAAAGATATGACACCGGAAGATGAGGCCCTCAAGTTGGAAGGTGTCCAATATGCTACTGGGGAACAGCGGAGGGCTAGTACTAGTAGCGCCAGAAAGAATGAAGCGACTGGGTCAAAGCCGAAAGGACACTCAGTTGCAGATGCATCTGGTGGTGAAAGGAGAGTCCGATGCTGCAAAGATCTATACTCCATAGGAACCTGGAATGTAAGATCTATGAATCAAGGCAAGCTGGATGTGGTCAAACAAGAGATGACAAGCCTGAACATAGACATCTTAGGAATCAGTGAACTAAAATAGACAGGAATGGGTGAATTCAAGTTAGATGACCATCAGGTATACTACTGCGGGCAAGAATCCCTCAGAAGAAATGGAGTAGCCTTCATAGTCAATAAAAGAGTAGGAAAAGCAGTACTGGGATACAATCTCCAAAATGACAGAATGATCTCAGTTCAAATCCAAGGCAAACCATTCAACATCACAGTAGTCCAAGTCTATGCCCCAACCACTGGTACTGAAGAGGCTGAAGTTGACTGGTTCTATGAAGGCCTACAACACCTTCTAGAATTAACACCCAAAAATGATGTCCTTATCATCATGGGGGATTGGAATGCTAAAGTAGGAAGCCAAAAGATAACTGGAATAACAGGCAAGTTTGGCCTTGGAGTACAAAATGAAGCAGGGCACAGGCTGGTAGAATTTTGTCAAGAGAATACAATGGTCATAGCAAACACTCTTTTCCAACAACCCAAGAGACAACTCTACACATGGACATCACCAGACGGTCAGCACAGAAATCAGATTGACTGTGTGCTCTGCAGCCAAAGATGGAGAAGCTCTATACAGTCAGTAAAAACTAGACCAGGAGCTGACTGTGGCTCAGATCATGAGCTTCTCGTTGCAAAATTTAGGCTTACATTGAAGAAAGTAGGGAAAAGCACTAGGCCACTCAGGTATGACCTAAATCATATCCCTGATGAATATACAGTAGACGTGACAAATTGATTTAAGGAATTAGATCTGATAGACAGAGTACCTGAAGAACTATGGACGAAGGTTTGCAACATTGTACAAGAGGTAGCAACTAAAACCATCCCAAAGAAAAAGAAATGCAAGAAAGAAAATGGCTGTCTGAGGAAGCTTTTCAAATAGCTGAGGAAAGAAGGGAAGCGAAAGGCAAGGGAGAAAAGGAAAGATACACCCAACTGAATGCAGAATTCCAGAAAATAGCTAGAAGAGATAAGAATGCCTTCTTAAATGAACAGTGCAAAGAAATAGAAGAAAACAATAGAATCGGGAGGACCAGAGATCTCTTCAAGAAAATTGGAGGTATGAAGGGAACATTTCATGCAAAGATGGGCATGATAAAGGACCAAAATGGCAGAGACCTAACAGAGGCAGAAGAGATTAAGAAGAGGTGGCAAGATTACACAGAGCAACTATACAAGAAATAGCTTAATGTCCCTGATAACCACAATGGGGTGGCCACTGACCTGGAGCCAGACATCCTGGAATGTGAAGTCCAATGGGCCTTAGGAAGTCTGAGCAACAACAAAGCTAGCGGAGGTGACAATATTCCAGCTGAGCTGTTCAAAATTTTAAAAGACAATGCAGTAAAAGTGCTACACTCAATATGCCAGCAAATTTGGAAAACTCAGCAGTGGCCACAGGATTGGAAAAGGTCAGTTTACATTCCCATCCCAAAGAAGGGCAACGCCAAAGAATGCTCAAACTACGGCACCATTGCACTCATTTCACATGCTAGCAAAGTTATGCTCAAAATCTTACAAGCTAGGCTCTAGCAGTATGCGGACCAAGAACTACCAGAAGTACAGGCATGTTTTCGAAGAGGGAGAGGAACTAGAGATCAAATTGCCAACATCTGCTGGATCATGGAGAAAGCTAGGGAGTTCCAGAAAAAAATCTGCTTCTGCTTCATTGACTATGCTAAAGCCTTTGATTGTGTGGATCACAACAAATTGTGGCAAGTTCTTAAAGGGATGGGAGTACCTGACCATCTTATTTCTCTCTTGAGAAACCTATATGTGGGTCAAGAAGCAACAGTCAGAACTGGGCACGGAACCCCTGATTGGTTCAAAATTGAGAAAGGAGTTTGGCAAGGCTGTATACTGTTGCCCTGCCTATTTAACTTATATGCAGAGCACAGCATGAGAAAGGCGGGCCTAGATGAATCATCAGTTGGAATTAAAATTGCTGGGAGAAATGTCAACAACCTCAGATATGCAGATGATACCACTCTCATGGCAGAAAGTGAACAGGAACTAAAGAGCCTCTTGATGCAGGTGAAGGAGGAGAGTGCAAAAGTTGGCTTGAAACTCAACATCAAGAAAACTAAGATCATGGCATCCGGTCCTCTCACTTCCTGGCGAATAGATGGGGAAGAAATGGAGGTAGTGACAGATTTTATTTTCCTGGGCTCCAAGATCACCGCAGACGGGGACTGCAGCCAAGAAATTAAAAGACACTTGCTCCTGGGGAGGAGAGCGATGGCAAATCTAGACAGCATACTAAAAAGCAGAGACATCACCCTGCCAACAAAAGTGCGTATAGTCAAGGCTATGGTTTTCCCAGTTGCAATGTATGGCTGTGAAAGCTGGACCATAAGGAAGGCTGAGCGCCGAAGAATTG
>NW_025335409.1:16793002-16957875 GCF_004798865.1 Varanus komodoensis | reverse complement strand
AAGCGATGGCAAATCTAGACAGCATACTAAAAAGCAGAGACATCACCCTGCCAACAAAAGTGCGTATAGTCAAGGCTATGGTTTTCCCAGTTGCAATGTATGGCTGTGAAAGCTGGACCATAAGGAAGGCTGAGCGCCGAAGAATTGAGGCCTTTGAGTTGTGGTGCTGGAGGAGACTCCTGAGAGTCCCTTGAACAGCAAGGCGCTCAAACCGGTCAGTCCTTGAGGAGATCAACCCTGACTGCTGTTTAGAAGGCCAGATACTGAAGATGAAACTCAAATACTTTAGCCACCTAATGAGAAGGAAGGACTCCCTGGAGAAGAGCCTAATGCTGGGAACAATAGATGGCAAAAGAAGAAGGGGACGGCAGAGGAGTCACTGAAGCAGTTGGTTTGAGCTTAAGTAGACTCCAGGGGATGGTGGAGGACAGGAAGGTCTGGAGGAATGTTGTCCATGGGGTTGCGATGAGTCGGACACGACTTTGTGGCTAACAGCAACAAAAACAAATCAGTAAGTGCTGGGGCTTCAGCCCTGCAGGCCCCCACTTCACTACATCACTGAGTTCTGCCCTTTCCTTCCTTAGGCTGCTCACGCAACAGCCTTCCTTCATGTGATCCTTCCAGAAGTAAGCTGGGAGTTGTGACTCAGGCAAAATGTTAGAAGAAATGTCAAGCAAAGCCAAAAGAGGTTTATCTAGTGAAGGGAGAAGCATATTTAATGGAAAAACAAATACCAGCAAGTTGGCATCAGCTGGAAAGAACTTCTGCAATCTTGATGTCATATCCTCCACCAGAATTACTGAAGGTAGATAATGATTAAACAGAAGGTGGAATTTTGGTCCATGTTGCTTGTCATGCAGAAAAGATTAATCTCACATTGCCTCATTGAAATTGGATTGGATTACATTTAATGATGTAATCCTAAATTAGCACCTGTTTTAGAAGTTCTTCCAAAACACCAGGTGCATTACAGAATGGAAAATCTTATCTTATTCTTCTCTGTAGAGGAATGGATCAGTGATGTGTGAAAAACCAACAGAACCCCCAAAGGTAGCACCAAAATCCACAAACACACATACCCAATACAAAAAGTTGTTGTTTTCAGCCTCCACCAAAAGTGGGGATTTCCTACCTACTTTTTGAGGGATGGACAACGTTCCCCTCTATTCTGGGGAAGTCTGGCTAATCCCAGTTCATGACCAATGTGGAAACAGGATTCAGGGGGAAACACTGAACTCTTTTTTTTAAGCATCACTTTTATACAGTGAAGCTCCTTCCACAGTCTCCCGATCACATCTCTTCTCTTGTGAGAACTGCTTAAGGGAAAATGCAGCAATGGCCCATTTTGAAAAACAAAAACCTCCAGCAGGAAGGACACCCCAAGAAACCGCATTTGCATTTGGCTTGAAATCTCTGCCAACTGGGTCTCCACTACTGGCACGCCACTTTCTCCATGCATGTACTATGGCAAAGCTGGGGTACTTCCTGCAGATCTTAGGCTTGGCATGGTAATGAAGGGCATCCTTCTGAGTTGCAGGTGGTTCTGCAGAAGGAGCACAAAATCAGATGATATGGACTAGACTATAACTTGAGGAGTTGAAGGAAGGTAATTGCTCCTGGGGACTCTCCCCCATGCACTCTCTGTGGAGGCACATTGCTGATCCTCTTCTACACTCGTTTCAGCCCTCTCCTCACCACACTTCAAGTCTTCAAAGCCCTCCTGGGATGGGAAGATTCATCTGGCCACTAGAGTGTCAGGCTGTAGCCATACGCAACCCAGTACCCAGTGGCATCGGTCCCTGTGTGTACCACAAAAGAGTTGACATGGCATGTTGCATGTGAGCTAGCCCTCAAATCAAGCATCTTAGAAGTTCATTTGCTCAGGGCATTCCCTCTAAGTCATATATTCACCAGTGTGTCCAGCTTGTCCTTGCCACTTGTTCTTGGTCAGCTTGTCCATGTATAAATAGCTGAAGATCAAGGGCCAAGTTTATCCTTCAGCCCTGCAATACAGAGCCTGCTTTAAGTCACGCCAATTCCAAGTGGTGGTGGAAAGTTGCTCTTCAGCTTTAAAGCACAGAAGCCACCCTTTCCAGATGCTTGTGGTGATGTGAAAACAGCTGAGCAAACCACACCATGAGTCCTGCACAATAATAAAGCAGCCTATGATGAAATGGCCCCTGTCATGTGGAGGGCTTTAATTTCAGCTGGTTCTGACTAATTGGGTGCCAGGTCTTGCACAAGACCACAAGCAGCCCAAACTTAAATTCAGATACAAAACCCCACTGAAGAGGTTCTCTGCTTCTGGGACCAAAGCTGAGAACTTTAATCGGGAGCCAGGGGTCAGGGCTGAGCTCAACACCGAAGAAACAGCTTTGTCTGCTAGGCTTAGTCTAAATAGCACAAGCTTGGTCTTCTTGCCTTTTCTGGATAATCCTATGACTTCAGCTGCCTACTAAGCATGGAGAAGGTTGATCTTGCATACTCCTATTCAGTTTGGAAGCCTTAGACTGAAGATGGGTTAGATCAAAATCAGGGTATCTTGATGAGTCTTTGGAGGATTCGCTGCAGATCAGTCTCTCCTTTTAGAGTCCCAAGTTGTCTCATAATAGCAACTTATAGTGATATGTCCAGTTACTAGCCTGATGGATGGGCAAGTTGTATACTTCTAAGTTTTACTGTTTCCTAGTTGTGGAATGGAACATTAGGTTTTAAGAGTGGTAATGGAAGAAGTTGTTCCTTAACATTTCTATAGTGCAGCGAAGGGCCACTAGGATGGTGGCTGGTTTGCAGGGTAAGCCATATGAGGAGAGACTGAGGGATCTGGGTCTTTTCAGCCTTGAGAGGAGGAGACTCAGAGGGAACCTGTTAGTGATATACAGGTACATGAGCGGGTGCCACACAGTTGTGGGTCATGACCTTTTTCCCCCTGCAATAGAGGGCTGGACACATTCCAATGGAGCAAAGCTCAGGAAACCAAGGTTTAGGATGGATGCCAGGAAGTACTTCCTGACAGTTACAACCCCAAGGGTATGGAATGGGCTTCCATGGGAGGTGGTTGAAGCCCCAACGGTGAGGCTGTTTAAGGACAGGCTGCACATACACATGGTAGGCATGTCATGAGTGGAGTCGGCTGGAGCCAGGGGTCAGACTAGATGGCCCAGGAGAACCCTTCCGACTCACTCTGTTTCTATGTTTCTGTTGCAAAATGTGTGTGTGTGTGTATGTTTGTGTGGTGGTCTTAGGCTAATTGTGGATTTCTGAGCCTCACTGATTTTCACTTTTGGACTCTGGTTGCTTTGACAAGATCTTTGATCTAGCCAATTGTAGACCTTTCAGCTGTAACTCTGCTATGCTGTAAGCTATCCTAGGAGTGGGTGATAGGATGAAGTCATTAACTGGCCCCATCCACTAAACCACTCATTAGGAGCTACTTTCCGGGCCCCTATTTTGCACCTGGCCTTTGCTGGTGTGCCTCACAATTCTTACAACACACAAAGTAGACCTCACCAGCTTGGCCACACATTGTCCTAAAAGTACCTCATTTATGTAAGTCCTAGCCATGAGTTTTGCAGATTAAGCCCCAGGGCCATTTACACTGGGTTGCCATTTCAGAATGTAAGAAGACTAGAGTGATTAACTTATAAATACCTTGTGCATCTCTCAATGCAGTCACTGAAATACTCTCCCCGTGTGTCATTTCAGAGGGGACAATGTAACTTAGAAAATTTCTAAACACTATAATAAATCATTACCTTTGGCTCAAAGAAAAGAGAGAATAGAACAATTTCCCAAGAATTCTTAAAAGAGATCCTTTAAAAATGACATATTGTGATTTAAAAGTGGCACATCCCAAGACAGACAACCTCTATTGTTTATCAAATAATGGAAGTTTTGGACCTTGGCAGGGTCAGGATTAGGAATCATCAATCTCATTTTCCAAGAATAAAGGTTCAACATTAGTCATATTCTTTTTATAAATATACTGTGACCAATTCTTTAAAGAAACTTAATATACCTTCTTTTCTGCCACAAATAAAAACGTCATGGCGACTCCTTCTTATCTTACATGAAAAGCACAACTTGATGGGCCAGTTAAATAAAAATGAAGAAGGGTTAGGAAACAGTAACCACAACAAAGGTAGGCCCTATAAGTCCTGAAGTGAAGAGATTAGTTTCTTGACAGACAGTATCCAACTCCACCAAATTTGATTCAAGAGCAGGAGGAAAGCAGAGTGATAATGTGCTTCTACTCCATGCCTGAGGGTGAAATCCTATGCTTGTTTAGACAGAAAAAAGTTCTACCATCCCCAGCACACCCAGCTAGGATGGCTGGCTGTGGTGTGCTTGGAGCTGTAGGACTCCTGCAAGGCAGTGGGGGAGTCATGCAGTGTTTTCCTGTCTACATGGGTACAGGATTGTGCCTTAAGAAAAACAAACTCACTCTTCCACTCAGTCTATGAATTCCCAACTTGTAAGCCCCTTGGGATGTGGACGCACAGAGAGGGATTGTTTACTGATCTCCACGCAGGGATGTTTATCATTTGGGATTTGCTCCTAGCAAGCTCCTGCTAGGAGCACTTGCCAGCATGCTCTGTGAGACCTGGAAATGCCGCACAAGTTCACCACTAGCAAGAAAGGAATGGCTAGCAGCAATTCCACATGGGCACAAAATCACAGCTCTAGAGAGAGGCTTGGACTGAAAATAAATATTGTCCCATCCATTTTTATGGCAGCCTGCATACAAGGAGATCAGCAAGAACCATAGACTCATACTGGGAATTGTAGGGCTTTTTCTGTCTAAACATGCATTTCTTCACCATGTGTGCACTTTGCATAGTGGTGTAGAAGCAACTGATGCAAGTAAAACATGCATCAGTGTTAGGGATCAGAGAGAGAGAATATAATTTGCACATCCTGAACCAATACGTAGATCAAACCACAATTCCCCTTCAGTGGCAACACTTCTTTGAATTTTGTGATCCACTTCTCCACTTAATATGAATATAAAAATTCAAACAGCAAGATGAAATGCATGTGCGTATTAGTGCAAAGATTAGCGAAAATAATGTACTAAGGTGCATTACATGGGGGAGAATTGCTATCAAAGATGTGTACATAAGGCAAAATTGGTCGTACATATTTTTGGAGGAAGGTGCACAAAAACATGCACAAACATTTGTGTGGTCTTTAATAAGAATTACTAACAGATGTAAAAGGAAAAAATAACAGGATGAACCCAATTTAAGATTGCACAAATGTGAAACTAACGTAATTGGAAATTGATAGATCCATCCATCCTTAGTGAAGTGACTTAAGAAAAAATGCTATACTGTTTAAGAGGCATGGACCTTAAGGAAATTGATGAACCTCAGTCTAGCCCACAGTTGCCAACTCTGATTGGCAACAGGCTTCAAGGATCTCTGGTGTGGTCCTTGCTATCAGAGATCATTTTAACAGAAGATGACTTAACTGGACACGCCAGAAATTAAATCTGGGACATGCTGCTTGCAGAGCGTGTGGTCTGTTACGGGGTTATGACCTAAGATGAAAGTTTATAATGTGATTACAAGCATTTAGAGATTTTTATGGGTAACGTGTTCTTACAAAAATTTTACTGACTATATATTTTACTGTATCTCCCTTGTTTCATATTTTTTTGTTCACTGTCTTGAAAAGAGAAAGAAATAAAACTTATTTATTTACTATATGTACAGCCTCTTTCTTGTGCTTCAAGGAACTCAAGGCAGCTTGCATAATCCCTTTCCTCCTCTCAGTCTTATCATCACAACAACCCTGTGAGGTAGGTTGGGCTGAGAGTCAGTGACTGGCCCAAAGTCACCCAGTGAGTTTTGCAGCTGAGATATTACAAGGACACAAATTGATGCTTAAAGATAAATCCTTGTGGTTTTTGCAGGATCAGAACAACCACACCCACACAACTGCCTTGTCAAGCAGGTTAGCATCATCATTCCCATGTTGCAGGCTGGAGTGGAGGCAGAGGCGGAGACAGCAGCTTGCTGCCTGGTCAACACATATGCAGAAGCAAGAGTTAAACGTACAGATTCAAACTTCCACCTCAAGGCTGCAGACACGCCAGTTCTGAAAAGGCCTTGTGCAATGCTGAGTGGGAAATCACTTCCAGAACTGAAATCCTACCTGCCATGACAGACGCAAAAGGCTGCTGTGGATCAAAAGGACATTTCAATCTGCCGGACTCCAAGTTCTGAGCTTCAAATCTGAGCGCTGTTTCCTGCATACAAGGGACGCATTCATTAGCTCAGTGTGGCAGGCAGGAGACTGTCTCGTTTAAGAAAGAAAGGCCCATATATGAAATGGAGGTGGAGTGAACTATGAGTCTTGGGTTTTCTTTGCAGTTTTTGATAGCTGAGCTCTATTTCCCTCTTGGGAGCAGATTTATGTTCGCTTCAGATTTATGTTTGCTGGTTGGATAACACACTAAAAGGTGAATTTGATCCTTCAAGCCAGCCCCGGGGGAGGAAGGAGGGCAGGTTGCTTGGAGTAATTCTGTACCCCCAGCACAAAACCTACTGCAGTTTTCCCCAACCAGGTGCCCTCCAGATGTGTTTCGAGCTACAACTCTCATCATCACCAACCTTCACGCATATCAGCTGGGGCTGAAGGGAACTGCCGCTCAAAACATCCTCAGGACATTAGGCTGGGCAAAGCTGATTGTTTCACCAAGCCACAGTCTGGCCACACAAAACAAGCTTCATCTTTCTGTGTCTTGGAAAACTTTGAGGGATATAAGAGAACAATGTACAAAAAGGATTATTTCCATCTTTGAGACTGAACTGGCAGACAAGAATGCCAGACTGAAGGCTGACCTCACCTTCTCATCTCCACCCTACAGCTTACTGTGGGCTGCCTTGAACAGAACTGGCCAGGGATGTGCTCCAAGAAGACAGCAGAAGCATCCATCTGGCTTATTCTGAACCAAGATAAACACCCCACCCAGCCACAAAGCACATGTGAAAGCACAGTCTCCTTCCCCTAAAAGGCATGCAGATGCCCACCAGGACAGGGCAGGGCAGGGCAGGGCAGGGCAGGACAGGCTATGCAGCCTCTCTGCAGTTCTATTACACAGGACAGCATGGAGGAATCTGGCAAGCAAGCCCAGCCTATCAGCATCCATCAATGCTTGCAAACACTCGATTTCTGGACAAAGGAGTGACTACATGCTGATGAGGTATTGCTTTAGTAACTGTGCTCCTAGGAATCCTATCCCTGAATATGATTTTGTGAGGGGCTCCAGTGTTCTTCAACCTAGCCCCAAATAAATAATCAATCATGATCAGGATAGGTCTGATGACCATAACAAGGAAATGATGATGAGCAAATGATGAAATATCACTACAAGGTCAAACCTTGTGGCCAGGCAACTCCATGCATTCTTGGAGGAAATGGATTATCTAGATCCATTTCAATTGGCCTTTTGGCCTGGGCTCAGAACAGAAACTGCCTTGGTTGCCCTGGGGATGACCTCTGCCAGGAGAGAGACGGCAGCATGACTCTATTGATTCTGCTGGATCTCTCAGCAGTTTTTGACACCATTGGCCATGGTATCCTTCTGGAGAGGCTGACTGGACTGCGGGTTGCGGGTTGCGGTGGTTTCACTCCAATCTGGCTGTTTGTCTCCAGTTGGTGGATTTGGGGGACTGTCACACCTTGTCATGACATTTGTGCCATGGAGTTCCACAGGGCTCCATTCTATTCCCCATGCTCTTTAACATCTACAGGAAAACTCTGGGCAGGGCCATCCAGAGGTATGGGCTGAAACGTCATCAGTATGCTGATGGTACTCGGCTCGACCTCTCATTTTCATCTAACTCAGATGAGGCAGCAACTGTCCTGAACCAATGCCTTGGCTCAGTAATGGACTGGATGAGGGCCAATAAACTGCTCAGCCCAGACAAGATGGAGTTTCTGTTGGTGGTCAGTCCATTTGTCTAAATGGGAAATTTGCGCAGGCCCAATTCAAAGTGCTCATGCTAATATATAAAGCCTTAAATGGCTTGGGGCCAGGATATCTAAAGGAATGCCTGTATCCATATATCCCTACCAGACCACTCATCAATGGAAGCTCTCCTTCGTAATCCTCCCCCTGCCCCTCCTCACCTCAAAGGAGATAAGGAGGGAATTGGTAAGGAAAAGGGACTGCTCTGTCATTTCACCTCACCTTTGAAATTCCCTTCTAAAGCGACTAGCACCCACTTTATTTGCTTTCCATGCCAAGTTAAGACTTTTTTTAAAATTTAGTATCTGTTTTTAGATTGGACTATTGCTTTGCTGCTGGTTTACTATTTTATTGTTTTATTGGTTATATCATGTTTTCCTCCTGTTTCTGATTCATATGGTTGTATTTCTATTGTATTTCAATTTTACCATATTTCATAGGTTGTTTGTTGTCATTATTTATTTTTATCTGCATTTTATATATATTTATATTGCAGTGACCTGCCCAGAGAGCCTCTGACTATGGGGCAGCATACAAATGTGATAGATAGATAGATAGAAAACACCTTGAAAGAGCACATGGAGGATAGGAAAATCAGGGACTGACAACAACAGCAGCAGCAGCCGCAGCAAAATAGAACTTCCAGGTTCCAAGGCAGTATACCTTTGAATACTAGCTGCTGTGACCAGATAATGGAACGGATCTGTTGCCTTCACACTCAGTTTGCAGGCTTCCCAGAGACATCTGGCCAGCTAACTGGTCAGATGGAACACTGGTCTGATTCAGCAGGGTAGTCCTTATGGCCTTCGCTCTGCATGCTATGAGCAGCCTGCTTCCATGAAATCTGGCATCGCCTTCAATGGCAGCATGCCTAGATTTTTAATCTTATCATGCTGAACTACAGGAGACAGGGACTGACATACTTTTAAACCAGGATGAAAGCTCTCTGTTCATCTGCCAGACATTTATCTTTCTATGGAGTGGTATAAGACCGCAGGTAGCTGGCAGGTCTCAGAGGCTGACCAGCAGGTATGAAAAGCTCATTAGAGAAAGAAAGAAGCAAAGAACATCAGAAAGATTTGTTTCCCTGACAGGAGATGAGAGTCTGGATTCCAGCAAGACATGATTGTGTTGCCTGATATTTCCAAAAAAATGGTAGTGATCATATGAAATACAGAACTAAATAGGAAAAAACTTGTTACATAAAGACACTTATGTTCAGTTTTAATATCATAAAGAGTACTTTGTTCTCCCCTACTTTCAACTGTTGTTTTGTCCTTGATGGGGTGCTGACTATAGATGGACAGATGAGCATCAATATTTTCATAATCCAATGGCCATTACTTAGCTCTATTATTAATAATCTTTATAGTAATGCTGCAAAGCTACAATCAGTAATGCTGCAAACATTACTGATTTCTGTCTTCAATACTAGCCTTCCCCAGTCAAGTGTTCTTGACTGAACTTCAGCTCCCACCAGCATGGCCAATCACCAGGGATCCATGCAGTTGTGGTTCAAGACATCTGGAGGGCAGCAGGTTAGGGAAGGCTGCTATATAATTTTGTGTGACAGTCACAGAACAAAGAACAATACAAAGAAAATAATGGCTCAAGCAGGGATTTGCCCTGGAGTGGCCATGTTCCAAAATGAATACTCTGCCCACTGCATCATACTGCCATTTAACTGGACTGGTGGGGTTCCATTCACTTATTACTATTATAATACTTATTACATACTACTATTCCCTGCTGGGGAATCATCCTGCAAGGCATCTGGGCTAACATGTGCTCTTTACAACATTAATCATCCAAAAAGCAAGCCTATGTAGAGCCATATTAATCACCTTGTTTGCACATAAAAGGTTTGCCAATGTGCAATATGCACACATCAAAAATGTGAGAACATGAGTTCTTACACCACTGGCAAAAACTGAACATTGCCCTGTTGTTTGTATAAAGGGCTGTCAGATCGTTTTTTATATGGCCACAGCCTGTATTTTTCAGGAGAATGATGAATGCTAGGGAAAGTTCAAGCCATTGCTTGTCATGCCCCATTTGGGAATGGATTAAATTACCTCTTTGTGCGTTCCAAGTTCTATATAGCCACAGACTGGGTGGAAAGCTCCTGTACCGCAGACATAAACATGGGTCCTGTTGTAGGGCTGAAGGACTCTGATAAAGTTGGCACATTCTGTCTATTGTGGAAAGAAGGGCAGAAATTATTAATCACCATCAACACTGAAAAGGACACACACACACTGAAGTCAGTGGCCAGGCCAATATGCTACACACTACTGAGGAAGGTAGAAAGAGAAAAGAAGAAAATTCATGCAAAGTCTTTTAAGACTGCAAGCTTATTTTAAAAAATTAATGATGATGATGACTGTACAGCACCCAGCTTTCACACCATACCATAGTGAAGGACATTGAGCTGAGGCTTGACATCTGAATTGACAAAATAAATGAGATGCGATTGAGAAGGACAGTGGAACTGTAGCTTGAAGTGGTTTCTAAACCATTGTTCAGGCCATTCACTGGATCAGCCACTACTACACTTTTGAGCAAACACTGTCATATTAAGGGGACAGGAGCTCATTTGAGAGAATACAAATTTGCATGGATTGAGAACAAAACCACCTGAACAGCTCAAAGCAATGCCTTGTCAGCTGTTCGTCCAAATGCTCGAACCATGGATACGGCTATCCATTATGATCCTTGCAAATCGTGGTTTGACAAGTTGCACAAACGAAGCTATTGTACGGGTCAGGTATTGGTGAGGGGATAATAGTGTGGCAGGTGGCAGTGAAGGAAGGGAAAAAGGGAGGCACAACTGCTAGGTGTCCAGATCAAATTACTGGACACCTGATGATATTCTTCATCATTTACATTGGCTGTTCGTTTCCAGGCCCAGTTCATATTATCTGAAAGACCACTTATAACTGCATGGCTTGCCCAAGGTTTCAGATCAGCTTCACAGACCTTGTCTCTGGTCCACTCAGAAGAGCTATTGGACTGAGAAGTACTAAGCATGGGGCTTTCTCAGGGAGATACGTATAGACTGATCATGGCCAGCTTAAAAAAGAAGTAGGAAGGATACATTATTTCCAGTCTGCATTTGGTGCTTAAACAAATTACCTTCTGCTGACACGTGTGTGTAAAATTGCAATCTATGTGTCCATGTTTTTAAAACATTATAATCCACCTTGAGAAGGTAATGCAAATGTAAAGGTGGGTTACATTTATAATAAATAATAGTAATAATTAATGATGATGATGCACAGTCTTATGGAAGGAGGATTATGGGATCCTCGGCAGGATACTGCGCATTTTGCCTTCAGAACAGCCCTAGTTCTGTCCCCGCAGTCTCTAATTAAAAGATTTCACATAACAGCATATCACTTAGTGCAGGATCTCTGAGTGCCTATTAGAGTACACAGAGCTGTATATATGCCAGCCAGCCACATGGGTCTATAATCACTGCGGCTGTTGACTAATTGTTGCAATATTAATTCCAGTGTCTCCATTTGTTAAAACCCTGTGATCAAGCTGTGCTCAGCAAATTCCCAGCAGAAACTGGCCTTTTTTTTTTTTTTTCAAAAGGCAGAGATGAAAACTTAGAAAATCCACATACATTACATCCCTCATTGACTTCAAAGGACTCATGGTGAAGGATGGAAACCTATGAGCTCTACCCTGTAATGAATACTTTTCTTCCCCTCACCCAACATCCTTCCACGTGCACAGTTGCCACAGTTGGCTATCCACCCTTTCTCTCTGCTCCAGTCCCTGTCGTCCTTGAAGCATCATCATTCAGCTTTGCTGTAGCACTAGCACGCTGGGGCGGAGAATTCATTATAGCACACTCATTAGAAAAGCGAATAAAAGCAAAGCCTTATCCAAGTTGGGCTCTTGGGCATCAATCATTCTGTATCAGCCACTTCCATTATCCCAGCCATCCCACACATTCCTCCCACATGTCTATTGTCGTGCTTTTAATTGCATTTTTGTATGGATCTGTTTTTTAGGATTTAATTAAGATTTTATTTTTAACTTGCTTTAAATTGTATTACTGTTAGTCATCTTGAATGCCAGTTTTGGAGGAAAGGCAAGATAGACTTGAAATAAGCAAGAAATAAACTCCTCATACCAAGAAGCAGAACTAAGCCCAGTTTGTTTCTTCTCCCCAAAAATGGAAGAAGGCAACAGAGAGAAGGACATTGGAGGATTCGAACAGAAGAAACAAGACCCCTGCTTTTGTGGATCAGGGGAAATATCTAAAAAAAATCTGATCAGGTAGGAGAAAGAGAGTGGCATCAGAGCCCATCTATTTCGGTCTTTGTTTAATTAACAGTTTTGCTATTGTCTGCAGCTACAAGCACTATATAAAGGATGTAGCTAGTGATGGGTGTGGAATCTAATAGGGGGCTGAAATACAGTGGATTTTCTCAACCGTGGATTCCATTCTGTCACAGCTGCTGACTATATCAGGTGAGTGTTGAGTGGACATGAAGACTTGCACTGGTAAAACAAGCTGTTGTTTGAGAAGAAGCGGATATCTGCACAATATTTAGGCCTCTGCTCCAAACTGAGGAGTGGGGGCCCAAATTTGCATGAATCTGAAATTAACTGTGAGAAAATCCAAGGTGGCCCATGTACAATGAAAGGAAGATGAGTTCGTTCTTCTTATATTCAGTACTGTAACAGAACTGCCAGAACAACAGCAGTGGCTCAAATCTAATAGCCCCAGTTTGCACAATTTGCACAAGAGATACGAAGTACTCTGCTCAGTTTTGTGCAAACATGTTGGGCAATTTTGCAGGAGCTGGAACCGTCCTCCCCACCACTTGTTCTGCCCTTTGGCCACAGGATCAGAAACATGTCAAAAGTCCATTCAGCTCAGCAAATTTTCCAGTGTCGTATGTTCCTGGATGTAGCATCATTCCAGAGGCATTACTGGGGGAAAAGATGGTGACCTCCCGTTATCATCTTTTCCCCCCCTTCCCAACAATGCATTTGGAACAATGCTACTGCCAGACAGACTATTATTCTAACAGAGGAATGAAGAAGAATGACAGCACACAAAGCCATGGATTTTATTACTGCCTCTGCAAATGGTATGACAGCAGCTAAAAAGAATCCAAGTAAGAAGCAGTGCTCCTGACTGTCTTCCTATTATTTGGGGGTCAGAAGTCTTCCTGTCCTTACTCAAATGTTGACCCACTTTTGCAAACTGCAAAGGGAGCTGTGGTGTAGGGATCTGCACTACAAGATGCAGACCAGGAGGTGGACTATGCAGTTGGGATAGCTGTTCTCCAGTGTAGTATTTTAGCTTTTGTAATCCACCTGGAGAACATCTGTTATTCAGCTGTTATCAGACAGATCTAACATATAATAAATAAAGTATCAACCTGCCCATGCTGTATGATAATCAGAAGAGGCCGTTCTTTGTACTCCTTCCATAGGCATTCATTTGACATCTGCAGAACAACTGTCTCTATGGCGGTGGCCCAACTCTGGAATGCCCTCCAGACTGAAAATGATCACCCAGTGGAACCCACACGCACGCTTTTTATTTGCATGGGCATTTAAAACAACCTCTATGTTAAATATAATTAAGGTTGGTTTAAGTTTGCAGCTTTATTTATTTAAGACATTTCCTACCTGGAAATTTTTCATTATACAATAATCTCAACATGGGATGCAAGCAATAAACACACAAAATCATACAACATTGAGCAAAAGAGACATCAACATTTTTAGCTGGTGGAAATAGCTTAGTGCCTCTGGATTTTTTAATGCTTAGATTCTATATTGCATTGCATTGTTTTAGGAATGTTTCATGTATACCTGAAATCCTCTTTGGGATGAGGTTAAGGTTTATGCACTTTTCAAATAAGTAAATAATATAAACAGGCTTCATTTTTAATGGTTGGGATCAACTGCAGTGGGAGGAGGTTTTTCAGTCCCACACACATACTCAACAGGTTTCCTGAATGCATCTCCTTAATTTCCCCATGTGAATGAATGGTTTCCATTTGTTGCTATAGTGGAAATGAATGTCGTGACTTGGGTGGGGAAGGGAAAATGGCACCGCACTGCTGAAGCTAGGCAGGGTGGCCAGGTGAGCACGCAGAGTCATGAAGTACCCCCAGCCTGCCTTCACATACATCCTATTGTCTTTTTTATTGTGTTGTAAGCCGCCCCAAGGCTTCAGCAAGGGGCGGCATAGAAATGTTCTAATAATAATAATAATAATAATAATAATAATAATAATAATAATAATAATAATTGTCAAGATGAGAGCCCTTTATCTAGATAAAATAAGAGAGGAGGCATGGCCACTACCGCCCCCTGGAAATATAAATCAATACATGGATTTTTAACCAGCACTGAAAGAACTGAAAGCATTTTATTGTACTTACATGGGCATCTTTCCCCGCCAGTTTACATAATTCCACCTTCTCCTTTGCTGCAGGCCAAAGTATCTGTAATGTATTTAGAGGATGATTTGAGGATTAGAAGTTGCATCGCACTTAATGTGAACTATATTATATATTCATTTATTTATCTGCCACATTTGTATTCCTGCCTGGCCTCCAAGGAGCTCAAAGCAAAGTAAATGTGGAGCACAATCTTTCCCTGATCGACCTTATCTCCTTGCGGGCATAGCTCTGTCTTTGGGGACTGATTGGCATTGCATTTGCCATGATCTCTATTTCCCTTCCCCAGCTGGCCTTAGAATTAATGCAAAGCAGTATCCTCTGTAGAGATGACCAGACTGGCAGCTGATTCTTGCTTCAGCACTGGCCATAAGCAAGGTCATTCCTGCCGTAAGCCAGAGTGAAGCAACTGTCTCAGGTGGCAGATTTTAGGGGCAGCAGTGACAGCCCTCTGCCCACTCCACCTGAGCTTGCTGACAGAGCTGTGTTTAGCTCACATCGTACTCTGCCCTGCACTCCCTAAGCTACCCTGCAGCCCTCAGTATCAAAGTAAAATTTAATTGCCAATCTGCTTTGCTTCCATATGTGGAATGGGAGGAGGTGCCATCTTGTGCTTTACCTCAGGCAGAAAAATATTTTGGGCCAGCCCTGATGCATCCTGCACTGCATCTGAGGGTGTAGCATGCCGCACACTGTCATCCATCCTCTTGACACCACTCCATGCTCTCCAAAGATGTCGCCTCAGTGTGCCTCATGATGGGGATGGCTACGTGAAGCAGCATGCTGGATATTACCGCAAATGGGAAGCCAGTACACATCTGTTGCAAACCTGCATGCATTGCCCTTCCAGAAGGATTGGACCACCCTGAGCCTGAGCTAATATGGCCAATGATGGGAGCAATCCAAAGTATCTGGAAAGCACCAGGGTGGGGGGATGCCCTGCACCCTCTCACATGTATTCTGCTCTTTCTCTAATCCATGCTCAGGATGCATTTCTGTCCGTGCAAAAGGGATTCTTCCATTTTGACCTATTTCACAATTTTCCCAAGACAGACCAGTGAGGCTCGGGGATGAACAGGCATTTGACCTTTTGTTTGTATTTATATTAATGGATTAACTCATGGATTTATTACTTACTTCCAATGTTTGTAGCCTGCCTTGTGTGACAAAGCCCTCAAAAGGCAGCCTCCAAAATAGACATTTATGAGATACAAAGAAAAGTAAAAGAAAGGTAAAAGTAAAACCATAATAGCATCATCATAATCACCACCACCACAAAATAAGCAACTTATGTGAACCAGTGATGACACTAAGAGAGGTGACAGGGAGGAGAACAGCATCAAAGAAATAACTACAGTTAAAAGCATGCCATGGAAAGCCCAACAAAGCTCTAATGACCTCTGAAAGGCATTCAGCAATGGGTCCAAGATACTTCAGCTGGCCTGGTAGAGAGTTGCTCAAAGATCTGCTCTTAAGTCTATCTTCCATCCCAGAGTTACTCAATTGCCTGCAAGAACTGAGCTTCATTTTTATACACAGTAAAATCTGGGATATAAATTATTTCACAACAGGTGTTAGAAAAATAAAAGCAAGAATTATCTATTCCCTGACTTCTTCAATTTTTTGTGCATCATTCCAGACAAATAAAATTAAGACAGATGAGATCTTCAAAGATCCTTATCTGCTACAAACTCCATCCTTCCACTACTAATATGTTTGTCTAAACAGGGATATTTTAATCACTTCTGGGGGATGGGCTACACTTTATTCATTCATTTATTTATTAGATTTATATCACACTTTTTTAAGAACTCAAAGTGGTTTACATCATTCTCTTCCTAAGCATCTGCTTCTATGTCCTTCTGCTGACTGCCTGCATATTTTAGAGAGCCAGAGACTAAAGCCTTTATTTATTTCACCAAATAGACAATTCACAATGAGCTTAATCTTACATTCTTTTAGTAATCTATAGAGCTGTGACATTTTTACAGCTTTTAGATTTGAAAAAGTGTGTTGCTTCACACACACTCACGCCACATTGCTGTTCATTTTTATCTTGTAGCAGCAGGCGTTTCTGTTGTAAAAGAGAAATAAGTAAATATTATCTTCCTTCCGTCTTTCCTTCCTTCCTTCATTCCTATCTATCATCTTTCTAGCTACGAGTATTTGATCTTAAAGATATTTTATTATGATGTTTAAAACAGTTCAATATATGTCATTAATAAAATAATTTAGGATGAAACATCAAGGCAGCAATATTATGCCCTGTTGGACACAGTAGAACTTCTGGCCAAATCAAGCTATACATCAGTTACGGTCCGATCTTGTGGGGATGCTGGTAACCCTCTGAACTTGGAGGATTATTGGCATTCTTTGTGGAGTTGGAGGACCGTGGAAGCAAAGGCTGCTTCTGCCTTTCTCCCACTCCTCAAAGTATCTCGATGGCTACTTTCAGCTGTCTGGACGTAGCACTTCAGCTGGGGAGGGAAGGAGGCAGAGGTGCCAGGGGCTACCTCATATCTTTGTGGCACTGGTTGTCTCTCCTGCCTGCCCCTCTCCCTGCCCACTAAGCCTTCTCCAATGCCGCTGTGAGACCAGGGCGAAACAACGAGTATCTTTCTCTCTACCTCGGCTGCGAGGGGGAAGGAGCTGCTCCATTTGTTTTCTCTTTCAGAACTACAATTCTATGACTCATACAGAAATGTATGCAGTTTTAGAGTGTGGTCCTGATGTGCATCTGCACAGAAGTAATAAGCGCGGTGGTCTTAAAAAAGAGGCTGAGATGCAGGAAAATGGGCATCGCATTGAAGCACAATCCAATCAATATTTACTCAAATTAAATTCAGTAAATCTTACCCATAGTTAAATGAGTCAAGGCTTACTATATTAACCCATCATTATTTTAATATTCCATCACAGCAGAATCCTATACAGGCTTACTCAGAAGCAAATTTCATTAAGTCCGGTGGGGCTGCCTTCCAGGTAAGTGGATGTGCAATTACAGGCTGAATTAAAAGGAAGAAAGAAGGAATCCTAAAATTGTATTCTTGGTAGACAGAGGACTCTAAACTCAGACCCTCCTGCTTATCCTTTGTCCTGCCAGCTAGAGTCAAGCAGTTGAGAAAAGGATGGAAACATGTCTTCATCACCACATTCTTATCTAAGTGACATGGTTTTTGGTTGACAGCGAGGCGACCAGAGAGACTCTTGTATTATGTACACCTGGAGAATTCTATAGCTCCTAAGAGGCATAGCATATTTATTTATCTGTACAATTAGAGGGATGACAGCCCTACAAATACAGAAACAAAGCACAGAATGATACATCTGATAAGTGTAAGCTACAAGGATGGTTTTCTTTCCAGCTGTTTCATCCAGGTGGTCCTTGGGGTTATTTTTCAAGAGAAGAGAGAGCAGAAACTTATATTCCTTATCATAAAATCCCCATTTCACTTGACTTGACTGATGAGAACATATGGAGAAGAGCTGCGCAGAATCAGACGGATGGTCTATCTAGCCCAGCCTGCTGCATCACATAGCAAGCAAGCAGAAGACCCCAGGGAAATCCCACAAGAGGACAGCAGACCTCTCCGTTCATGTTTGCCAGCCATGGGTGTTGAGAAGTATGCTGCCTCTGACACTGGAAGCAACATATGGCCATCAGGATTTGTAGCTCTTGAGAGTTTTATCCCGCACCCCAGACCCAAATCCAGGACAAGCAAACTAGGGATATGTTAGGAATCCATCTTAGACACATAGAAACAGAGCGAGTCAGAAGGGGCCTCTCAGGCCATCTAATCTGACCTCCGGCACCAGCCGGCTCCGCTCACAACATGCGGAGATCTTGGGATTGGGAATCTGTTGGATTAGCTGGGCTCTGCTCCCCAGCCAGCTTTTCGGGGAGAGAGTATGACTTCTTAGAAACTATGCCCAATGTTTCTGCAGGGGTCCACAAAGAACAGGGCCTGTGAGGCAGGGCCTCATAGTACTGTGCAAACGGCATCCCTCTTCCATGTGACTTGCAGGCTTTGTTTATGCTGCGCGTGCTGGGAAGCTTGCTGGTTTCCAAATGTCTAAACCTGCGGGGGGAGGGGTGATTCTTTGGCTTGGGCAGGCAGGAGAGGATGTAGCACTCAGTGCGAAGAAAACTGATTCTTGGCTCTATAAGATAGTGTCAGTTGATGATGTCCGTTAGTCCAGTCCTAAAATGACCACTTGAATGAACATCTAAGTATGCAGTTCCATACAAACTGAGGCCAAAATAGGCTACAGTCCCCATAGGTGGCTGGGACATGCTGGCAGCTGTAGGGATTTTTTTCTGCCTAGGTTTTCACCCTTAACCTGACATCTTAACAAAATCCAGTATAGAGCTAATAAACTCTTGATCTGAATTATTTCACAGTAGATTCTTGTACTGGAGTCTTACATTCCTAAGCCACTAGTTGTCATTAGAAATACATTAATGCTGCACTCCTAGACACTTTTACCAAACTGAGTGGAGCTTGCTTCTGAGCAGACCCGATTGTACCATTATTAAGATAGGACAGTTTTATGAATACCTTTATTGAAATCTGCTAAAATATCTTTAAAAGCTTTTAAATTAGTGTTCCCTTTATTGTTTTTCTGTTTAATTGCATCTCTTACTTCTCCTTTGCAACATAGCTGGATTTCATTATTCCTAGTAAATTGTGTGAATAAAGTAAAAAAAAAAAACTTGATTGTTCCATATATTAAGAAAAACAGCAACACAAAACCTTGAAAAGGAAGAAAGATTTCTTTCTTTGGGGAGCACTTCCTCACCAGCAAAGAACTCTCAAGAAGAGCAATTTACACAATATGATTAAAAAGCAAGAGAGGACTATTTCCGGTGCCCAACATTTTAAGCCCAAGATGCTCTGAAGAGCAATAGTTTATGATCTATCATCCCTCTGTGCAGAGTGGGAGACCAAAACAGCTTATGTTGAGGAAGGTTCCTGGGAATTTGATCTATTTATCTCTGTGGCCAGATGTGGCTGAAGCTCCTAGCACTCACAGTGCCTGAATGTTGGCAGTGTGTCAAAAGTTTGCAGCTCCTCGATAGCAGACTCATTACAACAGACATGGGTGGATCTGCTAGCAATTCCACTATGATAAGTATCCTTGCTTACCCTCCCGAACAGCATGGCCTCTCATAAAAATATGCAACTAACCATATTTCAAGATAAATATTTTAAGTGGAGTTGGATATTTTTTCCCACATGGCACTTAAGGATAGTCTTACCTAACCATGCTTCACTAGGCCACTGCAGCAATATCATTAACTTGGGGGAGTAATTTTGTGGGCAGGCTGGAAACTAGACAGACCACAAGAAGGGTGAGTTGTAACCAACTCATAAGCAGATATGCCTGTCTCTAGTTTATATTTTGATAATGTTCATAAAAGCTCAGCGTATCAGTGTTCAAGAATTGACAGCTCTGGTTTGGAGACTGGGTTGGTCAATGAGTCCCTGAGCAAACACTCAAGTCAACTCTCTTCGTGTACGCACACCTATTTCTGCTGGATTTGTATAAAAATGAAATTTAAAAAGTGGAGGCTTTAACACTAAAAGCAATCTTATTTCTTCAACAAGCCCAATTCCCATTCCAGACCACTGTATTCATCTCAGATATCAAAGAGCAGTGTTTCCAGTCAACTTCCTTCAAAGTCATGTAAACTAATATCATTTGCAGAAAAGCATTTAATATTCTAATTTACTGTTTGGATCCCTTGTGGCTCCCTGTTAATGGAACTTACTTTGTCAGATGTCGCTATATTTCAAGAAGCATAAAGGACATGCTTCAAACCCTTGTAGGTCCCAGTGTGCACAGTTTTGTCACATAGAGGAAAGCCTGAAGCAAAGCTGGGTGGCACTTGGCCAACATAAACTACTGTCAGTCTAAACACAGCTCAGCACAAACACCACATTCTGACACTTATTTGCTACTGGGGAGTACCTTTCAAGCACAGAAGTCTTTTAAGTGAGTTTGATATACACAAAAAATCACCAGGCCTGCTACATATATTGTGATCAGCGGTTCAACTACAAAGAGGCTTTAAAGGGAAAGATGGACATTCTGAAAGCCAGCCCTATAAATCCACAATAAGGGACTTAAGGAAGTAGGCTGGTTGCCAAAAGACTTGAGCACCCACAGATCCCATTGGGATCATGTTGGAAGTAAAATGGCTTACAAGAGCAGCTTACCTATTCTAGGACTTAAAATACGTGGCTGCGCATTGATGGTCCATGATAAACCTCAGAGAGAAGCTTATCAGACACAGACAGGCTCTGCCACAACACTGTAAACAAAAACTGAAATTTACTTCTGCAAGTCCCTAACCACAGCCAAGGGCAACCAGGGGCTGCAGAAGTTACACGATCTGCTCAGCTGTTTGTTTATTTGCTAGAAAATTTTGCAAGCCTTTGTACAATATGGTAATCTACAGAATGAAATGTTTGTGCATTGTAAATACATAACTAAAGAGGGAGTTACTTTCCTCCTAAATGTTTGAAGTAAACTTTGGCTGAACATAGTTGAATTGCTTTGCACTCAAGCTAAAATGGGTGATTTCAATACATTTATCCCTCTTCCTCTCATTTAATCCAGATTCCGGACCTGGAATAACCATCAAAAGTGTTGCCCTTCATTTTCTTCAAATGAACCAATACTTATAAATAATAGTAATAATGAGCATATAATACATTTTTCAGCCATAGTAAATTTGCCCAAACTCACATATTAACCAGGATAGTTAATGTCAATATCCACACTTTCATGGCATTTCTGATCAAAAGATGAATACAACAGTACTTTGCATAGTGCAGGGTGCAGACAAGGGTGAGCAGAAATGGGCATGTTATGGAGATGTGTGCAGAAAAGGCGCCTAGATGAATGCATATAATTTGAAAAATCTGCTTAAAAACATATACAAGCATGCATTTTGAGAAACAAAGCTAAACATTGGTAAAACAGTTTTGCAAATGGTTGGAAAATGAGCTTAACTTTGGAAAATGAGCAAGTAAGCTAAAGTGAATGTGATAGATTTGTCTGTTCCTGGTGAAGGGAAGACCAGGCAAACACTTGACTGACTTCACAATGCAAAAGCAGGAAGCTGTCACTGAGGAAGCACAAGACTTTTACCTGTTTACCTCTTTAGTTCAGTCAAACATCCCAAACTATCCTCATTATTTCTCAAACCACCCAATCCAGTTCTGATGCTACTTCTGCGGAGAGGTTTGTTCCACAAAGTCAGTCCCCACCCAACCCACGGTGCTTCTCCATCAGGGCCACTGCACTGGCGCTCTGTATCTCAGGTAAACTAATGTCCGAATGAACATTTGTTCACACATTCCCTTCCTTACTGGATGAAGTAGACTGGATTGCTTCAAACTCTGGATGAAGACCACTTTTTTTAGCGCTCTACTTTAAATAAGCAATTGGAAACTAACATTTTAAGAAACTGAGTGGGCTGGAAACTTTCCCAATGTTTTAATTAGTTTCAGGTACAGAGAACTGTAGCTGTTCTTTTCACCTAGGGAATCAATCCAAAGAGGAACCTCCACCTGCCCCCCAGGCCACTCTAACAACCCCCTGGGCTAGATGTGAAGAATATACTTTAGAGCTTTTGTATCACCTGGTGTCAGTTCAATCCAGGGTTATCCATCAAGGATGACTCCTTCATATTGGCAAGTCAGATCTCTTCGCAACGAACCATGAGTGATGAAGGTACATGTGTGAACCAGTGCCTGAATAATGTTGGGGGATGGGATGCTAATGCTCCTACTCCCATCTTTTAAATGTATTAATTAAAGTGAATCATCATGCATTCGGTTTATCTTAATGAACGCTTAAGGAACCTAGAATAGCTTTGAATACTGAATGAAGGAGGATCATTTTAAAAACCTGGAGAAGGATAAGCTATGCTAATGCATGCTTGAATAAATGCTTCAAGGCATGCTTATACATGTGCACACATGCACGCACGCACACATGTACACGTACGTACATACATGCTGGCAACATTTCTAAAATGCATTTTAAAACGGTGATTAAGCAAGAAGGCCTGCTCTAAATGGTCTAACTTTTCAGCCAGTTAAGCCTTCACAGGGGTGGATAGGTGTGAGATGAGACTGTGGCTTACAGCATTGCTTGTTGTGATCATAAATGGGAAAAGAAGGAAAAAGATGTTCCCCTTTGCTTACATTCTAGCCAGACAGAGAGGGAAAGTCCAACTGATATTTGTCATATTCTATTACTTTACAGCTACAAGAGGTCATGCATGCTGACAAACTCAGTTTATTAAAAGTAAACCATGTAACAACGGGAGGTAAGGTGATTAAACCCTTCCGATGGAGCATGACATACTGTGCGGGCTCTTCACTCAATGCATGTGGGAAGTGGGGAGGCCGACGGGTTAAAAACAAACTTATCAGCTGAATTGTACAAATATATATCCATGGTTATAAACTGACCTTCTTTACATTTTTGTTTAAGTCAACCAAGCTGAGCAGAAAAATGTGGTCCTTCGCGCCGAGCAGCAGATGACCCCTTTCTTCGTCGAGCAGCAGGGTTCGAAAATCCAGGCCCTCTGCCGAGCCCAGGAATGGAACGCAGCTGTTGGAGAGCAGCAAGTCTGTGAGAGAAAGAAGAAATCTTCAGAATAAAAAATGTATACATATGGTTCATTGGTGTCTTCTATAAATATATGCTCCCAGCATGATGTTCACCGGTTAAGATAACTTACCAGAGCAAACAACATTTCTTCCGAGAGGATGGAGTGGTGTGGGGGGTAGATTAGCATAGTACGCTCTTTGACAAAGTTCATGCACATCTTTCCTTCCTTATAGGGCTTGATGGGCTAAAGTGGTCAAGAGATTACAGCATCTCCCTTACCGGGAATCATTTAGTGTATTTCTTGTGTAGAAAGAAGAGGCAACTCAAGTTTATAATATTATGCCTGTTGTGTACATTGGGTTGAGCCAGCACACAAACACTTACCCTGAAAAGGCAAGGGGCCTCGCAGGACTACCCCAGACACTTTGCTTCCTGAGAAAAAGCAAGATGAGGCCTCTCCTGCATTCCATGTACAGAAGCTGGCCAGATTGATAGTTGAATCTTACCTCAGCTTCAGTTTATGGAACAGCATCTTCCACTGCACCAGGGGAAGCAGACTAGCTTGCGGGGGGCACAGGACAGGTTACGGGGCACAAGTTCTGTACTCCCACACATCATCACTACTTAACACCACCCCAGCATCTGAGAAGCTGCCTCACTTGGCCTCATGGTAGGGTTGGCCCAGGATAGTACCATTCCAGCACTGTTATTCTAGTACCTGAGGCAAATTCTAGAAATCCCCTAAGCTGAAAGTGTTCGGCTTTCTAATATATTATTTGGGTACTTAATCAACCAAGGTACTTTCGTGCCAGCACAGTTCACTTTCCCTAGCAGTAAAAATATGACAACAATGCACTGAACAACTAACAAGCCACAGTCCTTTTGTGATTCCCAAACTTGCTGCCAAAAACAGCAAGCCCATATTGCATAATGGAAGTTGTATTTCCCCTTCTTTATAAAAAACTTGGGTCATACAATAAGATTGTCAGGCAGTCATTTCAGGAGTGGCAAAAGTCAGTTTCTCTTCACAGCAGAACCCACAACAGCTTGGATTTAAAAGAACTGTAAAATTCAGTGGTTATGATTAGTCATGTTACTTAGCTGCAACCGGCAGATTTAAACGGTATTAGATTATGATCGTTCTAGGTTCAAATCTCTCCACGGCCATGAAACATGCTCAGTTTGCAATCCTAAACATCTGTACAAGACAGTAAATCTCACTGAACATAGAAGGACTTACTCCTAAGAAAGCACACATAGACCAGCCTTCAGCTTTCAGTCTAACTACTTTGTAAGTCCAGTGGGTTGTATCTAATGCTAGTCCAACCAAAGTCCCACTCCTTTCAATGTTAGAAATAACCCATCATGAGGATAAAATAGTGGGGAGAGAGTATAAACAAATGAAGGGAAGTAGTACATGATGGATGGATAAATGGATGGAGAAAGGGCTGTTCTATGCTTTAGAAGCACTATATTGCTGAGTATCAAATCCTGGGGTGAAGAAACGGAGGAAGGCAGTGTCACTTCTGCCCTGCTTGTGGCCTGTCCAAAGGCAGCTGACTGCCAACTACTACTGCTGTAGACAGCTGGATCGGATGTTGCTTGGTCTGATTCATCCAAGCAGCAGAAATCCCCTAGGAAAAAGGCTGCAGCTATTGCAGAGGTGCTTTCCACAGTCTGTGTCACATTCCCTCCTGTAAGTACAGGTCCCACCAGCAAGTGTAGTCTGCATGAGGAAGAGAATGAATATTAGTGCACCAAGCCCTGCCCCTGGGAGAGTGTGCATTGGAGCACAGCTGTTTGTATATGGCACCCGTGGATCTACTTCTGGTCAAAGCTTTCCCTGTAGCTGTGCAATGCTGAAGATCAACCCAGATTGCAGTAAGGTTAGTCTGTAGTCATGGATTTTGTCCTTGGAATCTCTGAGCTGCTGCAGAAGAACCCCAGCATGTCTCGGGGCATTATGCTCTATGCAATACAATTGTAAGTAGGAGAACAAGTTGCACATAATAATGGGCCATGTCTTCACATGTGGCTTTGTGAATCATATCTACACCAACACTCCCTGAGCACCTGCCAACTGGAAATGCACTAAGGAAATCAACAAACGTGTGTCACATTCTCACATACTGGGGTGAGCTCCTACAGTTTTACTACATGCAAGTGAAAGGTAGGATGGAGCCATTGAAAGGAAATAATTAGCTACACTCCTCCCGAGCATTGTCTATTTCAAGGACAAAGGGGCAAAGAGCAGGAAATGGTGATATAAACACATGAATCTGCCTTGTATTATCTCAGAGTGCACTGGCTAATTTAACTTGCAGAATCTTCTTAACGTCTCTGGAAAATGGTTAAAAAATAAATATGGTGGTGGTGATGATGATGATATCCTAAACCTGTCCCTTGACACCCTTTAAATTAGTGAGGTCAGGGAGTGAAACAGCATGGAAAGCAGCAGATTCTAAAGTGGCCAGGTCCATTGGCAGTAGTTCACAAGGCAAAACAGGTCTGAGGCAGGAGACAGGATGTTTCTCACCTCTTTTCCATGTACAGAAGCAAACTGGACTGGCAGCTAAACTTCCCTTCGAAGGGCATTAAGCCAGCTTAGAGGGTGCAGTTGGGTCACATGGGACAGACCATGTCCTCCAAGAAAGGGGGCTGATTTGGGGCACAGCTGGAAGGACCAGGAGATTGCCAGAGCTTCCCATAGTATCTGCAACCTGAGATGCTTCCCTCCATCCATGGATTGGCAGGGCTGGCCCTCAGCCAGTGACTGCTAGCTCAGAGAACTGACTCAGGCTGACAGCATAAAACAAAAACAAAACACCCAGGCTTAAAGCAATGCTTAGCCAATGTGGAGTGGGCAGATAATATGGTAGGATGTGGCTAACAGCACTGGGATTTCTAGGCTGTTATCAGGTATAATTTGCAGGATTTTCTTTCCAACAAAGTAAGAGATTAATGAACCTCTACAGGCCAGTGTATTTCAACAAAACCATTGCTGTTTTAGTCTCCAGTCTCTGCCTGGTGCAGACACTGAATCAAATCATGTCTGACTCTGTGAGGTAGAGTAATGAGGGTGGGCAAGAACCCAACTACTCTTCACCTTTAACCTCAGACGCAGTGCTTGAATCTGGGCATTCAGCGCACCGTTTGTGGGTCCAACTCTCACATCTCATAAAATGCCCCCAAAACACAATGAATTATTGGAAGACAGAAGTTTTTTTAGGCTCACAAGCAATGGCATAAAATGTCTGTCTTTACAAGGAAAATGTAAAGGGCAAGGAATGGTTCACAATTAAAACAAAAGACTGGAATGTTGGAAAATCAAAGCTTATGTTTAGATTTCCTCATGCTCGGTACAATTTAGAAACCTATAAACTCATACCACTTCTGCTTTGTCATGAGTTAAATTCTATATTCATGGATAGGCCAAATATATTAAGAAGGCAGCGTCCAATGTTTTAAACTGGCTGAGTGAAATGAGTTGCCTTTGATTTCACTTGCCAGTTTTTGGTATTCTATGTTTGTTTGTATATTTGAATGTTTGGCATATTATCTCTCTTGGATATAAAGATATGGAGGAAATATTTCTGAGAATGTTTTAGGATGGTGTTTTATAGCCAGATTCAGGGTATACCTAGAGATGCAAGGGGCCAGAAATAAAAATAAAAAGAATATATAGAGAATGGAGATTGTCTTGGGGGGGCGGGGGAATGGATCCTTCCCCATTTTTTCCAAGCCATCGTTTCTCTAGAAATGCTCAGCAGAATTGTTGGGTTTCTTCTCCTTCTGAACAGCTGCTTGTCAAAGTCCGCTAAGATTCAAAGTGGGTTGCTACCAGGGATGGGAGACGGTGGGAGAGGGGCTGTGTTCAGAAGGAAGAGATACTGAGCTTCATCAAATTCAAACCCTCTTTAGGCACAGAAGGAATAGATCTCAAGCTATGTTTCAGGCTCAAACAGCAGCTCAACCACAGAAACTCCAAGATGGCAAGAAAAGATATCCCATGCATCATGATGCAACATCTTCCCAAGCCTTGTAAGGCTACAATCAAACTTGGGATGCACACTGATGATCTCATTCTTAATCTGAAGTTTGAAGCACTGTGTAACACCTCCCACATGGTTTACAGTGGAGAAAAAGGAAACAGCATGGTAGTGAGAGGTTTAAATTAAGGTCTCTTGAAAACAACATCATATTTTTTAACCTTTGGAAGGCAGATGTCCTACAAACAGCTTGGAATTTTAGACTTTCACTCTGTACTACTGATAGGTTTAGAAACTGGCCTACTACATTTTGGCAAGACATTACTAGAGTTTGTATTTCCTCTAAGTTACTCAGACCAACTATTTTTTACTAAAGAGAAACATCTCTTCATAGGAATATATTCCCTCTTATAGCCCAGTATAACAAAATTGAAATGAGATCATAATGATCTAAGTTACCAGAAGAAAATGAAGTTCCACTGATATGATAGGTCTGTTTTTCTCCTTTTATATTTTTTCTGGGCATACCTACACTGGTTTTATAGCCATTCCTTCTCCACAGGGAACCTCTGGAATTGTTGCTGAGAAGAAAATAAAATCCCTAACATGAAACTGTCATGACCTACACCAAATTAGTTTCCAGGAGCAGTGGGGATGAACCATGTCAGCTAAAATCATTCAGAATATGCATACATTTGCAGTACAGACATAGTTCTAGTTTTTCTCCTTCTCAGTCTCCATTTTCGAAGCAAAAAGCTGTAGTGTCATTGGTGTGTTTCACCCACAAGTCTAGTTTAAAAGAAATGGTATATTATTTAGATCATATTATTATATTACACTGAAGAACTAATGAGATTTGAGGTTAGCAATATACTGAAAATTCCCTTCAGCAGTTCCTTTTTTTAAGCTGGATCTTGTTGGAATCTAATGATTCATGGTAGGTTTTCCCCTATTCGTTGATCATCTGCAGTATGAAGTAGATTCTTTGGCCTCTGCAGCTTTCATGACCATTGAACATAATAGCAGGTAGCAATGCATGAAGAATCTGGTTTGGCAGTGGGAACCTTCAGATTTCTTGGCTCGGCAGCCCAGTCCTCTTTCTATCTGCTCTAAGTCCACCTCACATGAAGCAGTCATATGGGCATCTGGCAGGAAGTGAGTCTAAGCAAGTCTGAGTGGCTGGTTTGTGCACACACTGCCCGCTGCCTGTGTACCTGTTGGCATTTTTCTTGCTGCCTCCATGTACAACAATAATAACTGCCCAAACCTGTGCATTAGATTCTCAGTCTGAAGTCCTGCACTGAGCAGGGCTGGGCCTTGATGGCTTTACTGACCCCTTCCAACTCTACCACTCCATGATTCCACGTAACGATAAGGCTTGACGTAACCTTAAGGCTCACACATGGAAGAAAACAACATCGCACAAAACTGAGCAATGTTGGCCACATAGCAAAGTCACAATAAAGCCTTGTTCAAAGTATCTCCAGCACAGCTTTTACAGGCATTCCCAATAACGGGATCTCAAATGTAGTGCCCATGGAAATTAATTAATTAATCATTGTCATCACCCTTTTCAATATATGAAGATGAATTTACATGAAATGCATACAACTTTCTAGCAGCTACACACAGGCATCAAAAAGGCAGATTGAATATCCATATAAGTATCCATTTGGAGGTGATGCCTGCATGCCACCCATTGATACAAGAAGGGGCCTGCTAGACAGTCCAGAGCTCCCTCAGATCTGCAACTAGTTCTGTGGTCCTGCAGACACAAGAGCTAAAAAGAAGTTCCATCTTTATGGAAGACAAAATGAAAAGCAGGGAGCAATTTTGGCTTAGCCCTAACAATAACTTTACAAGATGAATTAGGAGCTCTCCACACAAGAGGATCACACAACAACCCCTTGGCTTCCCGTCTCTGCCATACCCACAATAATTAACTCTTTTGATCAGAGCTGAGCAGAACTGATTCTAATGACTTTCCACAAAAATGAACTTTAGACCTCTTTGAAGGGGGTCATTCCTGAAAAATAAAACACTTAGTTCTCATTACAGGAGCAGCACAGCCATTAACTCCATTCTCTTGAAAGGCAACACAGGTTAACCCAAGTACAAAAGAGTTCCTTTGGAGCATTTACGGCTATCCCTTTAATGTTGCATGATATTTCCAAACAAATTTTGACTGAAGACACAGCTGCATAAATAGCACTTTTAGAAGTATTATTATTCTTATAGAGATGATTAAATGCTCTTTTGTGACTTCGCGTTGTTGGTGAAAAAGACACAGGCCTAGTTCACAAACTCCATGTAAGCCAAGCTAAATAATTAGCTTTAAACATTGTAAATGAAAATGTATCCGATTTGAAACATTTGTTATGACAAAGAAGACCCCAGGCCGTGGGCTTGCACAGGTTCCCTTGTTTCTAAGAAGCTTATCTTTCTTGTGTGACTGCCAAACAAAGCAAAATCATCCTTGTTACTAAAGCAGCAAAAAAATGAGAGTTGGGATTTTTTATTTTTCAGAACATGAAAACTGTCCGCATGAAAGGTTACAAAAGTTTTGCGCTTGATCCTGGACAATGTCCTTCCTGTGTTTCAAAGCACTGGAAATAGGGACAGGCTAGGGCTGTGAACACATCAGTTAGGGAGAGATATGGTAGGGCCACAAGAATGGTGGCCAAATTGCAGGGAAAGTCGTATGAGGTGAGACTGAGGGAGCTGGTCTCTTCAGCCTGGAGAAGAGGGGACTCCGAGGGGACCTGTTGGTGACATACAGATACATGAGGGGCTGCCACACGGAGGTGGGTAGAGACCTGTTTTCCCCTGCAGAGGAGGGCTGGATGCGTTCCAGTGGAGCAAAGCTCAGGAAAACAAGGTTCAATTTGGATGCCAGGAAGCACTTCCTGACAGTTAGGACCCCAAGGGTATGGAATGAGCTTCCATGGGAGGTGGATGAGGCCCCATTGGTGAGAGTGTTCAAGGATAGACTGGACATGCACATGGTAGGCATGTCATGAGCAGAGACAGCTGGAGCCAGGGGTCAGATTAGATGGCTCAGGAGGCCCTTTCTGACTTGCTGTGTTTCTATGTTTCTATATACAATGGGTTCCCTGGACTTGACCCCTGGGCTCCAGTCCACATTGTCACACATGTGGATCTGAGTACCTGATGAATACACCCAGTGAGGTGTGTGTAACTTTTGTTCCATGGCCATGCATGGACTTCCTCTTATTTATTGATATACATATATTTATAGGCTGCCTATAATTGCCGATGCCTTCCTAAGTGGCTCACAATATGAACTTCCCAGTTTGCTAAAACTGGGCTGAGCAACTGGGAGAGCAACTTGGCTGAGAAACTTTAAGACGGGTTGGCATTTTGGCTCCATCCCTTTTGCCTTCAAGCACGCCCACCACTGGAATGCAGCCTCCCTCCAACTTTCCTGGAATTCAGTTTAGCTCTGGGGTTCAAATAAGTTCTGTGCTCCTGAACTGAAACCGACACCATCCACAATGTTCAGCATGTTCAATTTCTGCACAACTTAGTGAATCTCCAAGTCAGACTCAGCCCACTAACCACATGCAGCAACAAGGAACTGATAACCATCCTGCTTTACTGTCAGCCTAGAGCTGTGAAAACAGAAATGTTACCTAGTCGTAACACCAGAGGATGACAGCTGGGCATCTTCTGGGCCTTTCAGCAACTGCTGAAGTCCTCCAAATCCATGCTTTCATTGTGGAAGATATACGGAGAGCCTGCCCAACCTTAAAGCCTGCCCTGATCTCCCTGGTTATGATCTACTTGGTAACAGAGAGCAGGTCTCTAAGTGCAAGGTCCAGGAGATGGGTGGGAGGCAGCTATGGTCAGGACACTGGGACCAGGGTGCAGATGCAGGGTGGAGGGCCGGAAGCAAGAGGCACATCTTTGAACAGGCTGAGGTCAAGAGCCAGCAAGAGAACAAGGTCCACTTAAAACACAGTCCAAGAGCACACGGTCCAAAGGTCAAGCACTGGAAAGACAGCCACGTTCAGCAGCAAGATGGCAGGGAGGATGTGTGGAGGTATCAGAGTCAGGCTAGCAGCAAGGAACAAGCTGGGGCAGGAGGCAGGTAAGTGGGCTGGCAGGCAGGCGTGAATAAGGACTTGGAGCAAGGTGAAGCTAGCAGCCAAAGCATGAGATAACCACAAGGACAGCTCATGTTACTGGGGCAAGGAGCAGCAGTGCAGCAAAACCTTTTAGGCCTCTCTGCAGGGCTTCCAGCTGTACTGCATCATTGCCATGCAGCTGCTCCCTGCAAGAATCTGCAGGGTTTTCCTCCTTCTTCAGGTACTTGCAGGGTGACCCAGGCTCTAATCCTGACACTAAGTTCAGGGAGACAAGGTCTACGTACCTTCCAGTTTACCCCCCCCCCCAGCCCCCAACTGCCATGCTGTAGCACACCCCAGTCCTCCTCCTGAGATAGACACAAAATGCAGTGAGGGAGGCACGTGCTTATATGGGAAACTGTGGTGCTCAGGTGTGCTTGCCAGAGGACATGGCCTGCCCTGCCTGCTACAGTTTCAAATCCCAGGAGCCTGGAGGTCTAGGCAAGCTCCCTTGACCATCTCAGCAGATCCAGTTAGGTTGGTCAAGTGCCCTTGTTCACAAAGGACTGTCATCTATCTGAAGGGCTATCTGAAAATACCCCTCAAACTGAAGGCACCCTTCATTTGAACAGCTCAGCATTGTTTCTTGGAGAAGAACAAATGGGACAACTTCACTAGGCACCAAACACTGGGGGCACCAAAACAAATATGGAAACCCTGAAGGTGGCAGCGGTGTTGCAGCTCTTCCTCCATGCTGGCCACCCATCCAGCCAAGGAACCTACATGCCCACCAAATCTCTTGCCTGGAAGTATCTCCCTGAGCATGTGATTAAGTGAATGGATGGGTTCTAATGGAGAGATGTTCAGGCTCCAAAACCATGGCCCCAGGGCGTCCCTCCTTAAAGTGAGACATTCTGAGAAAGATGGCTATGCTGCAGTGTTACAGGCCATCTCCAGGGTCACCTCACCCAGTGTGCCTCACTTGAAGGAAGAACCCCTCAAAACGAGGCAGAGAGAGAGAAGCAAGTGGCAGACAAAGTGAAGGATGTAGCAGGAAACAAAGGAGAGATCAAAGTACGGTGGGAGGTTGGGGTAGCAGCACCAGATGTGGGTGGTGGGAGGGCTCCAACCAGGGGATGGAGGGAGAAAAAAGCGGGGCAGTGGAAACAGCCAAAGTACCACTTGGACACTGTCTTCCCATGATGATATTTCTATTTATATTGGTTACTCCTAATCTTGCATCTATCCCTGTAAGTTAGCAAATGCAAATTACATTTCCTCCTTTTTGGTAATGCCTAGCTGCATTACCCAATGCACCTTATTACATGGGTGGGCAAAAGGGCTTCACAACACCCAGCATTCCTCACCATTGGTCATACTGTTACGGGTTTCTGGAAGTCTAAACCGTTTGGAGATCTGCTCAGGCCTGTCTAGGCCCAGGCACTTCCTCAAGTCAGCAACTGAGCTTTGTCCTAGTGAGTGCAAGTACCCACTCCTGTGTGGAAAGTACATCGGAACGGGGGTGGGGGGGGTGGGATTGAATTTATTGATGCTTCCAGATCTCTTGCTCAAAGCCTTCAAAACTGTGGTGGGCTCACCAAATGCTAAGCCATAATGTATTTCTTATTGGGCTGCATTGGGTTCCTGCAGCCTTCCTCAACAAGGTCCCTCCAAATGTTTTGTCTTTGAACTAATCTTCATGCCCAATTCTTGACCATCCTTGCTTGAACTGATGGGAATTTTAGATCAAGACAGCTGGAGAGATCCAACCTGGACAAGTAAGAGCTATGGAGTCACAAGCGAGTCATCCCATTTCACTAGAAGAGCATCCTCAGAAACCAAATTAACTGTGTTACCCATCAGTCTTTTTATTAGTTTGTTTTGTAAAAGATATACTGGTTCAGTGACCTGGCAATCAGAAGATTATTTTCTTCAGTGTCAAGAAAGCAACCTCTATAATTTAATCAGTTGAAGGAGATTCTTAGCAGGGCTGGGAAAACATCTGAAATTCCTAGGCATCAACATCATATTAGGAAAAAAATCCAGAGTCAGCATCAAACTTGTCAACAGTGGCCCTCCGCATGGCTGATACTGACATGCTAAATTCTTAGCCACCTGCATAAAATATGTAGACACCCAGTCAACCTGGTGCCTGGTGGAATTTTTATCTCCAGCCCTGATTATATGAAAACATAGGAACATACCTTTCCACATATCACAGCTGAAATCAGTACAATCATGTGTACTTGTAAAACTGCTATTCTTGCACTGACTATTGATGCCTGAGTTCCAAACTCTCCCACAATTGCATATTGCTGTAGGCTGTTTCAATAGTTGGCCTATTTATTTATTTTTTACTCAGCAATTAAACAGCCCATCCTGTCTCAGCTTTTGAGACAAGATGTGCAGGATTGTTCAGACAGAAGCCTGTATCTCACAGCAGACATGATAAGGCATCTTATAGCAGAGGTCCTCAAATTTTTTGAATACAGGGCCAGTTGAAAGGCTGCGGTGACCATTGCGGGCTGGTGAGGTGGGGGTGCCTGGAGGCGCGGGCCGGTGAGGTGCCATTGCGCGTGCACGAGGCGAGTCTCCCAGTGAGTCCAAAACCACCTCCGAGCAAGCAAGTCACCACCTCCCCGCCCGTGCTGTGAGGCAGCAGTGAGCGCGCGCATACGGGAGGCAGGTGGCCACGGGGGGCGGATGGATGGCCATGGCGGGCCGGATTCATCCCGCAGGCCATAGTTGGAGGACCCATGTCTTATAGAGAGGTATTGTCAAGGCAGGGCCTTGGAGCAGATGGCCAGGGCCTTACTAAGCAGAATAAGGAAGGCCTGGCTTACTACATTTGGAAGCAATACACATTGCTGTCTAATAGGTTCCCCAACCTTCCTGGGTTGGCTGGCACATGAGAGAGACCCTAGAGAAGCACCATCATTGGAGGATCAAGCAGTCACAAAACATTCACATCCCAAAAGGAAACTGGTAACACTTGAAGGAAAGCAACGTGCCCGAGAAGCCAATTCAAGACAGACACAAGGGCTGAGCTCCATAACACAGAACTGCAGATAAAGATGGTTCTGGAGGGCAGCACTTTGCTTTGCATCATGCAGACTCCCAGTTAAAAATACTGATTTTAATATGTCATAAAAAGCTAAATGAACATCAGGAAGGACAGGCAATGGGAGCCCTCCTGGAGACCTCAGATCCAGAGAGCTTCACATAACTTAGCTGCATCACTGTTCTGATAAGACAGTTGCCACAATTACACTTTGGGAAGTGGCTTGGGAGTTTGATGGGGTACAGTGAAAGGAAACATCCATGGCTGCCCATGTGTGCATTTGCAGGATATTCACTAGAATCCAGATACGGCTGCCTCACTGTCAGATATTTAACTTCAAGAGAAACATCCCTACAATCTACCAGTCCAAGAAAGCAAAGTAAGAACTGCACCTTCCAGAGTAAGCAACTCTGTAAAATGGAGCATATACAGTACTTTTCTTTTTGTATATCTGAGTGCCTTATAAAAAGGGAAGGTAGAACTGACCCATCCCAAGACCCGGTCCAAGACTGTTCTGGGCACTTAACTACAGACTGTGTAACAGAACAAATAAAGTAGGAATAAGGTAAGCACCATAGCTGGTAAACTCTGCTGAATCCAGTCCCTTGCCCTAAATGGGGAAAGCAAAATGCAGTAGAAAGAGTGATGAATGAGGTTTTGTGTTCTCCTAACCCAATAAGAGGCTATTGGGTTTTGAAGTTACCACTGCTATTTAAGTTTATATTGTTTGTCTTAGTTTCGGGAATTGTGTTCTACCATGGTGTCATATTTATAGTCACATGGTTAAAGCCAGCAGCACTATGGAGAGCTCTGGAGAAATGTGTACACATTTGCTAGAGTGGAAAATGTACCCTTTACATTCTTACATAAGAAGAAATTAACTTTTGCTTCAGGCAAATCATATTTCATGATGTTATTTGGGAATATCCCAGAGTCCTTTATAGATATGTACAGCTCAATCACCATAATGCTGTCTTTGGTTGATACTAATACTCAGAGAAAGACGAATCTATACATTTTGGTTTCTCTTATTTTTTTCCAGTCTAAAGTTTGACTCATCACAAACACTGAGAATTCCTCAAATCTGAACTAGCATTAATTCTGAGATCTGAGTTTTTCAAAAATCCACATGAACATGCATGAACATTTTTAGTACATTTCTCTCAACCATGTATATTGTATACATTTTGCCTAATTTAGCTATCTTTTCCTAATATAATCTGTTCTTGCAGGTTACTTTCACAAGTATATACATTTTTGCATGCATTTTATGACTCAAGAATTCCAGTGCAGCATTTGGAGAAGTATGGAGAAGCTAAATTAGGTTGTTGTTGTTGTTAGTCGCGAAGTCGTGTCTGACCCATTGTGACCCCATGAACAACATTCCTCCAGCCCTTCCTGTCCTCCACCATCCCCTGGATTCCACTTAAGTTCACACCAACTGCTTCAGTGACTCCATCTAGCCACCTCATCCACTGCCATCCCCTTCTTCTTTTACCATCTATTGTTCCCAGCATTCGATTAGCATTAAACTGCAAACTGAACAAACTTCTTCACCATTCCTAGTGGTACATATCATAAGTTGGTCATCTGAATGATAGCATGAGTCTTTAGCAGAAGGATTTCCCTTCTCTTAAATGAAATTTCTTTTTTATGATTCTAGATTTATATATAGATAAATGAATTGGTAACTGGGACACATAATCATATATTGTGGCAGCTTGTGGAAAACATCAACCCATAATGGAAAGGTTTTGGGGAAGAGATACTGCACATGTCTTAAAGATTCTGCAACTCAGTCATAACGCACTGATTCAAAGCTTGGGTCTGAAAGATTGGTATACACTGATCCAAGGCAAGTGTTGGTCACTGCCTATAGGATACTGAAGAAACAAATACTTTAATAGTAATATAAACAACATATAGAAGTTAACCAGTCTGGAAATGGTTGAGACAGACAATGGAGAAGATACACTGGGTTCAACATGCAGATTAAAAGAGAGACAACCATACAGCAAATAGGAAGCAGAGGTAAAATGTTACAATCCTAGGTCAAGTTTTCCATGTTACACAGAAGAAGGTTCTCATCCCACTTCATCTCCAGATTCCTATACTTATTTTCTTCTGGTGCTGATTCTTATATTTTTTCCCAGAGATTTGAGATGTAACCAAATGCTTCATTTATGGAGAAGAAGGCGGGCAGTATCAATTCAGACTACAGGTGGGAAAGGTTTATCATCACACCAGGATGATGCTAATTCTGTGTCCCTGATGGACTAGTTTATCAATCACATGAAGGTTTTGTTTTTCATGAAGGAGAATATTTTAAAATATGACAAGCCCTCCCCTATTTGCTCTGAAGTGGTACAGCCCAGCCTACTATCACCTATTCTAAGTAGTATGAGGAAGATGAAAAATGGTCTGTCTCATGGGATGAAAGTACAATGTGCGAGGTCTTGGTACATGCAAAAGTCCTTGATAAGAGACTATACAAAACCCTAACTGTATGTTAAGATGGATGCAAATCTGCCACTGGCCCTGATCTTCCATAGCATCTGCTTAAAGAACTTCTCTTTCCACAATATTTGTATTCAGCCTGTCTCTACCTCTGTTCCAACTCATTGGCTTTCATTTTCAGAAGAGAGACAATGATTGTACATAATGTAATGTCATACATATCTTTTTATAGACATTTCAGGTGACATCCATGGTGGAGATGTGGGTTGCTGGCAGCTGAAAGTCCCTAGTTAGGTCCTTCGAGAGAAACATGCTGCCTGGGAATCATCACACCCACAGTTGTCCAACAGCCTCCACCCTTTCCCTCCTGCCTCCACTCACCAGCCATGTCCTACCTCAAATCCTCTCATTCAGCCAAGTAAAGCTGAAGAAACTGCTGAATGGCATCTTCTGGAGAAGAATTTGTCACCATCCCCTGGCTACCTTTCTGACCAAGACCCTTTAGTGTTTACAAAAAGCAAAAAGGTTTATAACTTCATAAGTGTTTCCAGTGTCACAACATTGATATAGTCAGTTCTCAACAGTTATTCTTAGTTCAGCTGCCCTATAAACTCCTGATGTCACAGAACTGGTGGCTGCCCTTCAGGACATAATGCAATGGGATAATTACAAGAAAGAGAATAGTACTAAAAACACACCCTCCTTAGTGTCTAAAATTGGGAAAGAAAACATGATGAAAACTATTTATTATCCAATTGTACTAAACTCTCCTGCTTCCCTTGCAGTTGTTTCCGTTGCACCCAGCATTTGGAAACCTATATTTGCTTAGTCATATTTCATCAAAACATTTTGGTTTCCTTCAGAATATCTCAGATGTTTCACTTGAGCAGGAAATCCTAACATTTGCACTAAATTCAGTGCCAACTTAACTCAGAGTAGCACAATCCACATATCCAAACCTAGGTCAATAGATCTCACGGACAGCAATACATATAGCTAGAACTCCACCCCCTTCTAGGAATACAGGAATCCATGTTTAGTTGGACAATCAGTGTGCACTCACATTTTCTTGCAAACAATTGCACAAGTGTGCTGCTGTCTTGTCCCTGTGAAGAATTTCTAGTGTTTGTATAAATAGGCCAGAACAAAGTACACCTATCTTTTCCTACTGGTAAAGGGGGAGGATAGATGTACTGGTATTCTTCAGGTTCTTGCACAGAAGTTACTTCTTATGCAGCCTTTTTGGCAACCACAGATGAGGAATTGCCAAATATTATGCAGAAATGATTACCGTGTGTTGGGCTTCGTTTCCTCCCACGCGCCCTGCCGCCCCCCGGTAGAATAACAGTCATGTACCCAAATACATTAAGGATTTCAGAGATATGGCTCATGTTTCCTAGAAATCTGTCAACAAGAAGTGTGTGTATGTTAATTTTGGAGTCCCCTTCCTGAAATCATAACCATATGATGAGACTTATCAGGTAGAAATAACAACATCAATGTCACAGGGCATTGTCTGTGGACCATAGGACTGTTCATTTCAAAACTTGAAGTATCTGTTAGCAATGCTGAACACTAATAATGATGAGGAAAAATCACTGACAGTACATCCTTATGTTTACTTATAAGTAAGAGAAGTATAATATATTGTAATCAATGGTGTTTATGCCAAGATGAAGAAGCAGAGGACTGCAGCTTTCAAATGTTTACCTTTGTAGGACAGTTTCAGTCTTGGGACATTTTGCTTTGATGTTCCAATGACAGGTACAAGAAGCATTCCCAAGGACAGCACAGTGTATATATGTGATCTTTTCAAATATTTAGTTCCATTCTTCTCCCCAGAAACTTTTCTTACACTCATGATGAATAGCAACATCTCCTTTTTTTCTGATGCTCCAAAAATGATCTGTAAAGAGAGAAAAATGCAAACTGAGGTTGTAAAAATGAACAAGTTCTTTATCTGGGCTTGGGGGAAGGAAGGACAGTCTAAGATATACTTCTTGGCAGAAAATACTACATGCTCTACACGAACAGAAAATTTAGTAGAAATAATCTAATAGTTGGAGAAAAAGTAATCTGCCATTGTGCTACTGAATCAACTCTGCAATTAGCCACCTCCCCTTTCCTTTGAGGAGGACAATACTTTACAAGTACATGGGAATCAGTGAAAATTTTCTTTTGGTTTATTTTTGGTAAGTTCATTCCATCCGAATTTGACATTTTTTTCCATATTTGGGATGGAAATAACTTGAGATTAAGCCATTTGGATGAGGAACCAAAACTGACAGATTCATCCATCCCGGCCCAAAGCTTTGCATATTTAGCATGTAAAAAAATAGATTTTAAACCCTCTTTCAAGGCAGCATAGACTCTGTGTTCAGTCCACAAACTCCAAAACACAGTGATGGGTGACACAGATGTGAGGCATCTCTGTGCTTTTTGACCAAAGAGGGCTGTGAGTGCATAGGAAAGCTGGGGAGATAAGGGAAGATTAGAAAAGCATGCAGATCTTTAAAGTTCCAAATGAACATCAAGGGTGGTCCACATGTAAATTGTTGTCACTCACATTCTCATCACTTGATTACAAGACACTTCACAACTGGCAGTCAACATGTGAATTACTTAATCCTTTGCACACCCCCCACAGCAGTGTGTTAACTGAATGCACCAAAGAAAAAGCAGGATTGCATCCACTTGCAAGTCACTGCTGCCCTCCTGCATCATGCCCCAAAGTTTTACTAGCACTTGTGCATGCATCCAGGAACACCAGCGCAGATGCAGAGGGGAAGGCCTGAGACTTACAGGTGCACCAGCATCAGGAGTGGGTCAGAAGTCAGGTTCTACACAACACTCCACTTGGGCACTTCTGACAAGGCCTATTTGGTGATGCTTTTGAGGAAGGGGATGCATCTGAGCTGACATCAAGCACTATGGACATTTCTCAGGGGGTGATTTGCACGAAAGAGCTCATTCACTTTAGACTGAGAAGTTTAGATGGCATACGATTGTTGAGATACACTGTGCTTCCTACAGGGAGAAAAGGGGGAACAAGGAAATGATAAGCAGAGTAGTTAATATGTTAGTATCTTGGCTTGCTCACATGGCCAAAGGCTTTTGGATGCTAAATAAATCTTTCTGGCAGACTTGAAGTCCAAAGATTGCCTCCACAGAGTAGGTGTGGGGAAAGAAAATCAAGAAATAAATCATAAGTCTCTGGCACAGAAAGAAAGATGTGAAACTGAGCTAAGATACTTCTTAATAGCAACAAAGCAAACACTGAATCTAGTTAAAAATGTTTTTTCTCCCCATTGAGCAGTTTTTGTTTACTAGAGACTTTTGTCCTTTATGTGCATATCCTTTTTCTATTTATTTGGAATTGCCATTCACTTAGAACACAACACAAGAGACCTCTTTTATACTTAGGACAGCTGCTGAGCTTGTTTGGGCCAATTTCTTCTCGGTCTTCATTCGCAATGAGCTTGGCTGCCATCAGACATAGATATCCTTAGATACGTTTGTACTGAAAGTACCTTCCCTGAGCCAAAACGAAGACTTAGCACTTCCAGGCAGCTAATGCTTAGCTTGTCAAGGACACTGAACAACCTACTGGTCATTAGACCTTAGGAAATGCCTTCCCTCTCCATCTCCATGCATGAAGTAGGACAGCAAAGAAAAGTCACTAAGCTCCGTCTAGTCCAGCTCAGTTAAGATTTTTGAGGGTGTTGTCATGAAGAATTTAAAGAGTATCAACTGTAGTGCTGATTCTTAGGCAGTTTTGCTCTGCAACCTCAGACACAGATTGTTTAAAAGCAACAGTAGCAAACAGGAGGACAGGAAACTCAGAGAAAAGATGTGGGTTTTCTTATCACTAAGACAGTGCACCTGCTTTCTGTTGCTCTGAAGCAGAGCTTCCAAACATAATGTGTAGGGTCTTTATCACATCCTCCTTCAGGGCTGCTGAGCACCAGCTTGTGAAGACCTACACACCTTCAAGGCTGGGAAGATGATGCCCTCAATAGGTATGGCCTTTCATGCTCAAGAAAAGTACTATGAATGTAGTGGATCTGTAATATATTTTTATTACCCTGTTGATATCACTGTTGACTCACTAGGGTGCAGGAACCATCTCTATTTTTTCATGTTTCCATGCAAAAGGCTGCAGTCCTGAGCTTAATTCACAGAAATGAACCACAATAAATACAGCTGTATTTAACTCTGAGTTCAGTGTGGCTTCTGGGTGAAAGTAATAAAGGATTGTCCTATCACTGATGTCAAATTGATACCTTCTTGTCTCATCAGCTACAATCCCTATCCATCTGCCCAGGACACCTGGCCCTCTACAATCTACTTGAGTTTCCACTTTGCTCCCAGTATTTGATTAACCACTGCCTAAACATCCCATTAAGATGTAATCCACATGTTCCCTTTGCTAACACCCTGCCAATCCTGGCATGATCCCACCTACTCGTTACGCTCATCACCAAAGGCTCCTTTGAGGGATGTTTAGAAGATGGCAGCAAAAGAAAGGGCCTTTTTGGTAGTGTCCCCATTGTGGATGGCCCCTTTGTTAGGCACCAACATTTTTATCCTTTCAGCATCAGGTTAAGAGCTTTCAGGCATTTGGCAACATATAAAATTTTAATCATGGATATTGTTATGGTTGTTTAAAATTGAATAGATATGGGTGCATTTGTGTATACCTTCCATTCATACAGGTTTTCATGTAAACTTTTAAATATAATATTTAATATTATAAACCCCACAGAGCACTTTAGCTATTGGGCGGTATTCAAAGGTAAGAAATTAAATGAAATTTGCAGAACTGTGAAGCTCCAGATTTGTACAGCTTTCACTATTTCCCACTGAAAAGAAAAAAACATGTATTCTGATAATTGGATTTACAGTCTAACTGTAAGCATGTTTACTCAGAAATAACTCCCATTGGGTTAGTGGAGCCTACAACCTAGTAAATTGCATTGCATTGCATTGCAACTTTAAAGTAGCTTTATAGTGCAATCTTCTGCATGGTTACTCAAAATTCAGTTCCATTAAACTTAATGGAGGTTACAAACAGGCATTGCTTCAAATGAGCAGCTGTTTCATTTCTTATCTTTACTCTATGATAGATGCAGGGAGACCAATCCAAAGGTTAAAAGCTCTCCTACTCCTCCTGATTGGTTTTGGATCCAGGGCCTGAGCCTGCTCTAGGGGAGGAAGGCTTGTTCTTCTTGTCGTTGTTGTTATTCTGAGTCACACAGTTAACATCTGATTTGGCTCTTTCTTTCCAGTAAAGATGTTTTGAACTGCAGCCTTAAAAATGATCACTTTCTTAGATAATCCAATGCTCCAAAGTTATAATGGAACCTCAGACACAGAGACAAATGATTGATTGTACTTTTATACCAAGTGTAGTTCTTGGATCTCTCGCCATGTCTATCGCAAAAAGGGAGCTGGGTGGGTATATGGCAGTTTGCATACTGCTTAGCTAAATCTGATATCTAAATGTATTTGGGAAAGGTTTTGTGGTTTTCTGGTATTCCCAGGAGCCTTGAAGTCTAATACAAAAAGGTTCCAGTCAACCATAAATTAAACTTGTCAACCATGACTGACATAATAAGCATGTTATGATTATTAAACTACATTTAGTGAATCCAGTGAGAGTTTTAAAGTGCTTATTAATGAGACTGTTCCAGGAATGTTGTAAATACGTATCAGGTGCAGTACAGTACAGTGGAATTTGTTTCAGAACAAAAAGCTGAGGCTGAAGTGTGAACAATGGTACGTCAACCCATGAGGTCGTTCCTTGCATGATTTAAGTTGATGATTGCACAACATAACCTTTAGAGCCATCATATTGCTTATTATCATAATGCGGGCCTGAAGGCTGGGAGTTTAACATCATATAAAATTAATGTCACCATCTTTGTTTTCCACCGCATAGCGCTATGAATAAAATCACTGTTAACCCAGTTCTCATTGCATGATTCTCAATATACCTTGCATTCATTTTGTTAGGGAGGCCAGAGATCAGCAGTAGATCACAATTTACAGGCATACAGGTTCCAGGCTGAATCCATGCCCTCCCCAGTTAAAAGAAGGGGAGAAAATCTGCCTGAGCACTTCCTTGCCCCTTGCTAGGACAACCAGAAAAGCAGAGGGGTGGGGCATTAGTGAAGAAACACTAATGTTTCCACTTTGCTCCCAGTATTTGATTAACCACTGCCTTGACATCCCATTAAGATGTAATTCACATGTTTCCTTTGCTAACACCCTGGCAATCCTGGCATGATCCCACCTACTTGTTATGCATTAAAACCCTTCCATGTTTCATTTGTTTAATTATGTACAGAAAGGCCCATATAATTATTTGCACTATTTGGGGCTTAGAGTTAAACTATGCATTATGTTGCATAATTAAGATGCCATTTTATATGGATGTTTTCTTTACTGGTTGTTTTAAGCAATGTCAGGAGCAATTTCCTTTCCCCCACTTCTCTCTGGGCTCAGCAACTTGATAACCTACACTCAAGTGCTGAGTATGTGTTGTTTAACTGCAGGTTGTTTTTGAAACATGGGTAGTTGTGTTGTCTGAACCCTAGTGAAATCACAAACCATGTCAAGCAATTTACCATTCATATCCTGAAACAACCCATGAATTCCCTTGATAGATGATTTGTGGTTAACAAGCTACGGCTTGTTAGCACACCTGGATTTGAACATCACAGTAATTCACATTTCAACAACCCACAGTTCAATGACAACCCAAGAGTATAAGTTATCACGTTGGAAAACAGTCTCTCTCTCTCTCTCGCCATGCCATTTTTTCCTCTCTTTCCTCCTCCCCCTGGCCCTTTTTGCACTCTCCTTCTACTCATTGCCTACCCTTGCCATGCAGTGGCAACTTTTCTGTCTTTCCTTTCCTGTTAGCCTTTTTAAAGAGACTGGGCACACTGCAAAAGAAGCAGTATCCATGCCCTACATCTTCATTTCTCTTGAGAGCCTCTAAATGTCGTGTTACTTAAGGGGGAAAGTGCAAGAGAACTTCCCCAAAGGATAGTACACCACGTTCACTGTGGCTGGGTCATGTCCTAAATACTGGAAGAAGTGTTACAGGAGCTCCAAAGAGAGGCTGACAATTCCCTCGCAAAGTCCAAGCAGAATTCCACAATGCACTGTTGGGCTATGGGAGTGGGAATCCATCAAGCAAAGCACTTAAAAAGCACTTATCAGAGTCAAGCTAAACTTGAATCGGTGTGGTAGAAACCAGTCATTGATCCCAAAGGTGAGATCTGTGGGAAAGAAACAGATACAATGATGGCTTTCACTGGCCCACAGTCAACAAGAGTCTGCCAGTAGTTGAGCTAAAAAGCTGGACCAAAGAAAGAGAGAACGAACAAGCCTAGTCCAACCCTGATGTCATTCTGTGTTAAATCATAAGCCCATCTGCGCTACACACTGAATGTAAAGGAAAGACTCGGGGAAGGTCACTTTGCGGGAAAGTCTTGCATTTTGACAGCACAGATTTCCTGCAGCCTTAAGCAATCGGGATTCTGTTTCAGTCCATACTGCAACCCCTCGCCTGCTTGCTCACCTTGTTGCCTAGTCAGAGTGTCTTTTGGAAGTAGCCACTTCTACTTCCCCTATACTCTGGGCAAGAAGCTACTATGGTACAAGGAAAAGTAGCAATTATTTCTGCTTTTAAGTTTAATCCAACTTGGAGATTAGTTTGAGGCCTGTAAAGCTTGCCTCTCCAAGTTTTAATGAGCCCCTGAATGTCTTTGCCAAGCTATGGCTCATAAGCACTTCAAGGGCATCTCCAGTGCATACAAGGCCACCCCCTGCCCCCAATTAGGCAGAGTGAAGCAACTGCCTCAGGCAGCAAAGGGTGAGTAAGCACCTGCCTGCCTGGCTAGTCCTCCTGAGCCACCTGTCTCACTGTGTCACAGGAGAACCTGGGCATGCCATGTGTGAAATGAGGCAGGAATGCCTCGTTGTGAGATCAGATGCACAGATGCCTCCAACCTCGGAGCCTTACCTGCATCAAGGCAGTGATGCCTAAGATTGCACCTTTAGAGGTCTAAGTTTTATATAGGATTCTGGCAAGTGCTGTGCAGGAAATGAAAAAGACACAATGTAATGGGATGGGTGAAAATTTTGTTTCACTCTGCTTTCCATGAAAGTTTATCAAATTGATAAACTCCTCCCTATTCAATATGAAAAGAACTTCATTAAAAAATAAAAAACAGTTGCAAGAAGCCAAAAGTGGCAGCTTTAGCCATCCAGATCAAGGGCTAGTAAGCTTAGTTCCTAAAGATTGCACTTTCCCCTATGTTTCAGGACAGCATCTGTGAAATTATGGCAAGCCTGTGTATGTGTGCACTTGACAAGACTGACTGCAGAAGGGGTGAGTGTTGTCTCTCTAGTGAAGACAAGGGCTAGCAGAGTTGGACCATAGCCAGCAAGAGTGAGGTTTCGGTTTGGCTGGCAAGAAAGAGCAAATATACAGGAGGCAGTGGCAAACATCCCTGTTTGGAAACCAATTCAACTTTAAAGACTAACAGTTTTTGTCTGGGTGTCTTTGGGAGTTTCATTAGCAGACAGGAGAGAAACACACACTTTTCCAGTATTTCCTCCCCACAAGGGCACTGACCCTTTAGAAAGGTTCCCTTGGAATCTTTTCCCTACTTGGGGAAGAGAGGTGAGCAAGACATCCCTGCTCCTACCATGTTGTCCCTGCTCTGTTCTTCAGACTCCTAATATTAGGAAGTGCTATTGAGAAAGCTGTGTGCTCAACTCATCGGAATGCTTTCAGAAGTTAGGTTTTGTCCAACTGGGTCCTGGAGTCACATTTTTATAGCCAGCTGATGCAATCCAGAGAAAGTTCTTATGCCCCTGCCCCATGGATTCCAGAGAAGTGCATGCCCAACTATCCTGTGCTGGATTGTGCCCAATGAGTAAGAGGAGAGTATATATGTGAGGAGAGTGCATTGCAGCACCGCGGTTTCTGTGTGCACTCAAGCACATTCCCAAATGTTTTTTTTTAAGTGTACATGGGCTTTTTTAATCCTAAGGAGAAAACATGAGGCAAGTTGTTTATACACACCACTTAGCATTGATTATCTTACACAAAGAAACTACATCATTTTTATCATACCCAGTGAGTACTGCTCATCAACAGGCTTTGCCATGGAGGTTTTGTCCTGGGATCATACTCCATTCTCAATTATCGAAGCTCATGTGGAAGAAAGATAGCTTAAGAAAACCAGAGCTGGCTATGTGGCATAGGCAGAAAAGGAATGAAGGCAATGTTTTCAGTAGAGCAGGAGTCCTCCTTTAATTGCAAAAATGCTTTATTTATTTATTTATTTATTTCAATGGCTGGATGGGTACAGATGTAGATATTTCTCCTTGCATTCCCCCTAGTCCATGTCTGGGCCAAAGCAGAATTGGACCAAACAGAAACTACAAACTGACTAATGAGGATGGAGTTGCAATTATGGTTACTTTATACCCTGCTTTTCTTTCCAGAACACACACAGAGTGCCAAATGAAAAGAAAAAACTCATTCCAAAACTACAATTCAACAAGCACGACAGTTATTACATGACAAGAGGCTGATGCATCCAGCCTGTACAACTTGACACTTATCAAGTAGAATGCATTCTACCAGGCCAGAGTCTGTGGCAAGCCAGCTGCTTACGGTAAGTATGAGTCAACCATATGATACAGCTGCAAAAAAGGCAAATGCAATGTTGGGCTGCATTAATGGAATCATATGAACATCTAGCTCCCCTCTATTCAGCACTGGTTAGGCTTCACCTGGCTTGCTGCATCCAGTTCCGGGCACCACAATTCAAGAAAGACACAGACAAACTGGAAAAGGTTCAGAGGATGGAGACAAAGACAATCAGGGGACTGGAATCCAAGCCCACTGAGGAGAGGCTGGATGCACTGTGCATGTTTAGCCCTGAGAAACGAAGACTGAGTGGAGACACACTAGCTCTCCTCAAGTACTTGAGGAGTTGCTACACAGAGGGGAGCCTTCCTGATCATTTCAGAATGCAGGACATGGAATAAGGACATGGGCTCAAGTTACAAGAAGTCAGATTCCAGCTGAATCTCAGGAAAACTGCCTTGAGTGTTACAGCAATGCAACCATGGAACTAATCACCTGAGGTTCTTGAACCCAATGGCCTTCCTGATTATCCCCTTCTGCTCCAAGAACTCCCAGCCCAAGAAGACGTGGCCAGGTGCTGTAGCGCTTATGAAACTTAGCCACGGGGCAGGATCTTCCTAGTTGTGTAGTCGCTCAGCCAGGATGGGAAGCCTTTCCCCTGGTTATTAAATGCACATGCCTGCCTAATTTCTTGCAGCTATCTAACTGATGCGGATTGCAATCTAGTGTACTATCCAGTTATATTCTTTGCAACTAGTCAGTAAGAAAGGCTTGCAGCATCAGGTTGGTCAAGCCTTTCTTACTGACTAGTTGCAAGGAATATAACTGGATAGTAAATAGGAAGCTCCCGGATAATGTGAAACTGCTATGCAGTTGAAGAGGGTAACCTCTTCTTCCAGTCTGTCCTGTCCGAGTCACGCTCGGGCTGGGTCTTTCCATACTCATTATACTGATCAGATCTAGAACCGGACCAAAGCAAGGTGCCAATTTAACATCTGCGCTTATCCACTGAGATGTTGCACAGTTTCATGGATCCCTATGTTGATGGCACAGCTGCAGCAGGCAATTCCAGCAGTAGCCACTAATCCAACATGCTAAGTGAAAATTAAGCAGCTTGGCCTTCTACCCTTCACACACATTTTAGTATCTCAGCATCAAACAAATAAATAAAACTAGACAAGGCTATTAAAGGCTAAATCCATATACTACAAAACAGCCTTTGTGAGAGAGAAATCATACTAGTAATGACCATCCTAGGAGCAATATATAAATCAGTGTTTGTTTGTCCTTGACAGAAACAACAACATGGCATCATTTAGTGGCACTCCACTCAAGCTCAAATAGGAGCATGAAGCCATGTGCAAGAGAAGAAATCGGCATAATTAGAGGGAGGAATTAAAAGCAAATGAATTTAATTATGTTTTAATTATGCCAGCACAAACTTGCATTCAAACCAGTGACAATGGTTTTCAAATATGTTTTGCCTTATTCACACCATCAGTCCCAAACTATTGTTCTCCGTTCTTTGCATGCAAGGTGTGAGCATGCAGTCCATTTCTGCTCATGTTTGTGATTAGCACTAGCCTATATTCTGGATATACGTAGAGGTTTTGATCAAGAGAAAGCCAATACCATATCTTATGGCTTAGGGTGCAAGTATTTATTTATTTATTATATTAAACCACCCAGAGAGCACTGGCTGCAGGGCAGCATAGAAATACAATAAATAAGAATATTACTATTGTGCATGGATGTATTATTTTTATATCCTGCCTTTTTAATGCAAGGAACTCAAGGATTACATAAGCCCACTCCTCTCAATCTTATATTCACAACAACCCTGTGAGGTAGGTTAAACTGAGAGTTAGTGACTAGCCCAAAGTTGCCCAGTGTGCTTTGTAGATGAGTGGGGACCAGAACCATAGCATTTCTCATGGTTGTTTGCGGATTTTCAGACATCAGGATATTCCAGTGTTATTTTTGTTTTAAATTGATACAATGATTAACAGCCTTATGTAGATAAGCACAAGATGAGGAAATAAAAATACACCCAATCGAGCAAATTTCTGCATTCACAAATTGCATATTATATTGTATATTGTAATGGCCACTCAGAGAGCATGTTGTTAATGGGTGGCTTCTAAACAGATTTAATAAATAAATACTTATATGCTTACATTCAAATCTGCAGAAATACCCCAGTTTGAAAAGGGTTTCACGTGTGAGGTGCTTTTGGGGCTACAAGATTTAATGATAAACACCTGGAACCAGGTTCTAGCAGGTTCTAGTTCCCCTGCACCCTGATGTTGCTGTTTCAGACAGTTCCCTAACCTTCCAAAGACATTTTCAGGGGACCCAGGCTGTTCCAGTGGGGAAGAGGGTTTGATGAGAGTTGCTATCTTGTCCCCTTCCTCCAGCATTAGCAGAACTCTGCCAACCACTGCTCTGGATCTCCTAAGAAGTGTCTAATGTACTAGACAAGGAAAAAGTAAGTGAACAAGAGGCAGTTTGGTTCTCTTTTCTCACAGCAGCACAGGGAGAGATGGCAAACCAGTCGCTGAGGACAAATCATCCCAACACTTTAGAGCAATATAGTGAGATTTCTTGTATTTTGAAGGCAGATCAGGGCTCCAGATTGAGACAAAATTGAACATGCCCAATTTGAGAAACATCATTTACCTTAGCAGATTTCTTTTAAAAAGAAGTCTCCGCCCAGAGATGCTGGTAATTGGACAGCATACAAATTTCATAAATAAATAAATAAATAAATAAATAAATAAATAAATAAATAAATGTTTGCTTTAAAGTTATAGATATATATTTATCTGTACAGGGTGCCAAATTCACAATTTCACTCCAGGTAAAATTTGGTAGCAAAGTTGTTTTGCACACAGAATTGAAATGCCTGTACATGGCATTGAACTTAATCTGTTCCACAACTGTGCTCATGACCCAAATTGGTTGTGACCCAAGTAAAATTTCCCCATAAGGTTCAATGTAATTAAGGTTAATCTGTTCTGTAACCATTTTTTATCACAAAAATTTGAAACAAAGTGACAAAGAACAACAAAGTAGCGAAGAACAACAAGGTTGCGGCCATCTCCCCCTCCCCCATCATAATCGCGGCCATCTCCCTCCCCGAGCACAACCACGATCACGCTCATCTTCCCTGCATGAGCGTGACCACAATCGCAGCCATACCCCCCCCCCCGAGCACGACCGCACTCACTCTCGTGCAGGGAAGATGGGTGCAATCACAATCATCACCTGATGTGGAGTTTGCAACCTGAAGTAATTTTTTTCTGAAATTTCTGTTCATGACCCAATTTGGTTGTGAACTGAGACGTTCATGAGCCAAGATACCACTGTATTTCTTTCTTTTCATTGGTCAGAGTTTGGAAAACATCCTGTACGACACATAATTTTTTGGAAGAGGGGACAGAAGTAAGCATTACAGCTGCCAAGTATAGGTTTTTCAAAATATTTTCAGGTGATGATTGACAACGTCATGTGGGGCATGACTACCATTGAAAGCTACTCACCCCGTGGACTGGCTAAGTGGTAGTGCCCATTTCTGGAGGACATTGGTGTGTTGGCTCCCTGAGGGTCCACAACTGACCCAACAAAAGATGGGCACATCATACCTCCTCTCCCATTCTCCTGTAGGTACATCATGGGGTACCATGGAAAGACAACCCCCATTATTTCCACAGCTACTGTGTAGAGATCACTTTAATCCTTATATCATTTCCCCCCTTTTTCTGAAAATTCTCATGTTGGTGGTGTAGAGAAGAGAACTTGTGATCAAAAGCAGGGCTCTGGAGTTGGAGACAGAGTCGTGGAATCAGAAGGAATTCTTGAGTTTGTAAAAATGTGCCAACTCCGACACCTAATAAATTTAAATTGCAATATAAATAATATGCTAAAATTTCCTGTTTCACAGATAATCATTTTATTAACCTGATGATTCACATTAGCAGTGATGAAATTCCTTGTAGGTTGAGTGCTTTCAATCAATATAGGAAAGAAATATATACATTTATACTGATATATAAATAAAGACAGAATCAGAGTTGAAGGAACCATAAACTGAGGAGATGGAGTAGAAGGTTTTATGTACCGACTCCACAGCCCTGGTCAAAAGCAGCTGCCATATTCCTCACTACTGTGCCATGTTCTAATGCTTATGCGCTTCCACTCTGCGTAGAGCCCCAGTGGGCTTGGTGCGAGGAGGGAGGGCAGATGGACTTGAAAGGGAATAAGAATGCCATCACTTTCCATTAAAGCCTTGTAAAGCTTGCTCTTGAAAGGGACTGCACAAAAACCACCACAAAATAATAGATGGAGCTCCAATGCTGCATTTTAAAAGTGCAGTTTCGTTCCAAATGAATACACTGAACATTTCTTAGTATAAATACTGAACCACCGTAAAATACAACACCACAACAAAACACAGAACTGTTGCTCCCATTCAAGCAAAATTTTTGAATGAAGCAGAAAGCAAATTAACAGCTTCAAAGAGTTCAAAGTTATCCAAGTCAAATATTGTATAGGCCCTATAGAATACATTTTATTCAGAGGTTATGTGCTTTTAGAAGCCAGCAGTACACTTTGATTTTCAAATATCCATGTGAAATGGTGGACAAAAGCAAACCTAATTGGACTTGGAAGGGTGGGTGCTTTATTCATGAGTAAGCAATGTTCTTGTCAAATGGAAAACTGTTTACCACAGCACTTGCAAACTTTGACATGACTTATAAAAACAGCATCAACCATACTTGCAAAATTCAAATCTGACGAGCATTTGAAAAACTCCAAACCACTAAAGCAGTGGAAATTTCCACCTTCAAGAAAGCCTTTTGCACATCAATTTGTTTTCTCAGAAAATGCCACATGCTTGCCAAATACCCTTTTGTTTATTCATTTGAAATATTTGCATAACATCCTTTGTCCAATGGTTGTAGGGCAGGCACCAATAAATGTAAGTAATACATATCATTGTGCTTTGCAGAGAATTGCAGGGAAATGTTCTAAGGACAGACTTGGCTGACTTGTGATGGAGCAGGCCTATTCAGCCTCTGCATGGCCCACCCATATGAACGAAGGGCACCCTAGAACCCTTCCCAACAGTTCACATAAAGCAGTTTGCCACATACGAGAGATACCTCTTAGCACAGCACAAAATACCCCTTCATGTGTTGGGTCCGTAATGAAACTTGCTAAGACTATGTTGGGACTCAGTCTGCACACAGCTCTACTCCAAGAACTTGGTCACTTTGCTGTCTATATGAGTAAACTATGATCCAAATCAACAACATGTTTTTGTGTGATACTTGCACTTCCGCTAATTAAAATAGTCTCCAACAATCCTGTGGCTCTTCCACAGCTTTCTCGTGTTCCATTTATTATAGTTTGCGGTAAATATTGACAGTTCTAGTCACATTCCTTACCACATTGTTGAAATGCCTGTGGCTATTAATCCAAGAGCAATGCAACACACAACCTCCTTCAGAGGATAGTAATTTCAAATCTTACCCTGGCAGTCTTTAGAAATGTTCATCTGTATTATCACTCGCCAAATTCTGGCCGCCCCACTTCAAAAGGAATCAAGTATTACCAAGCTGGAAAAGGCACAGGAGAGCCATTAGAATACTTGGCACTGGGCAGTGGTGTAGGAAGCCAAGGTTCACAGGGCTCAGAACGAGGACTTTTGTATTAGCAGGGACATGGACATCATCTGCTCTCCTCTTTTCTCAAAAACCCCCATTTCTTCTGAGCTTACCTGTCATCCTCACAGAAGCTGGGGTCATGGGATAGAAGGAACAGCAAAGCAACAATATCTTGTTCCTGGTTGCAAGGCAAAGTATTTTGAGGAGGCCTAGCCTAGCTCATGAGCTTTACAGAAGACCTGCTCCTTGTGCATATGAAAAGGGTTAGAAGTGATGCGTTGGTATGGATCTACACAGCCACCTACAGTTCGGAGTTGCTTTTCAAAATTGACCACTTCACTGCTGCTTCAGGAAAGGCTCACTTAAAAGGTTGTTCAAGGAGGGCAAAGGTAGAAATAGTGCAATGAGATATGTCTCCCCAAACTCACAGAATTTTGAAACGGCAGGGATCACTCAGTGAAGGTACCTAGTACAAGACTAACAGAATAAAATACTTTGGGCAGAGGGTTCTGAAAAGACTGTCAGCGATGACTGATTTCTAGGGTAAGAAGTTGCACTGATGTTATTTTAGCATGCCCTCATCACTGACAATTTGCTAACTGAATAATGTTTTGACATTGTTCTGCTACTGGGAGGGCTTATACTGTGCCTGGATAGCTCCAACCATGCAGTCCTTTAAATAATGCAGTTAAAATTTCATGGAGGGGAAAGGCAGGGTCACACTCCTGCCATCACAGAATGGAAACTGCCTCTTTCAGAAATATCACACACACACACACACACACACACACGAAATTAAAAGTGAATTGAAAGACTGGGTGGAACTAAGAAGTTGCTGTTATGTTTTATAGAAGAAATAAGGTGAGAAAGTGCATCTTCCTGAGTGTGTGGTTAAATTAGGGAATGAACCAACACATATGATAGATCTGTGTTTATACTGCTTTTTTAAGGGAGAAAATGGACTGGAGACCATTTCATGGGAGATTGTGGGAGGGCAGAAGGGAAGTTGGAGCTGGAGGTGAGGTTGGTGGTGGCAATTCAGAAAACTGGAGATAGGACTAGGGAAGAAGGGAGGGACTGGGACTTGGGTCTTGGAAGGGAGCAATGTGTGCTCTCCAATCTGTCGATTTCAATTCCAAAGTAACCTGTAAAATGAGGTTGGGGATGATTTTAATATGAACCCTAACACAACATCCACTAAAAGAGCAATTGTTTATGAGTCAATTCAGAACCAAATGCTACTGATGGGATTTCTTTCAAAATAGACATGTACAGGACTGCACTGTTTGGTTTGGGTACTGTAAATGTGTTTGTATTTAGACAGGTAAGAAGGGGGTGTTGTTCTCATCTAATGACAGGGAGTCAGCTTCGTTTTTCAGAGGACATGCAGGGACCTGGGCAACATCCCCACACTTCTAGCCACTTCTTAGTAATAATATAATGCAACCAGAGAAAACAAAACTGAATGGATCTATTGAAAGCTGAGGAGCTGCTCAAAGAACACTAACATCCAAGCAACGTTTATCTCTTTTTCTATTGGGTAAAGTGTGCCATTCTCAAAAGATGTTGTAAAAGCACAACTACAAAGCAAAATCCACCCCTACCCCCCAAAAAGTTATCTTTAATGCCATAATTTGCAGTTAATTCTGAAGAGCTGATACCCTATTGATTTCCGGGTCAAGAATAAAAAGGCACTCTTTATCTTAGGCCAATACAAAATAATTAATTGCATTTGATTGGCAATAGCTTTTGATAACTTTGCCTGTTGAGATATGGTTCATTATACTACTTGAATGTTTTACATCCTCTCATGATCTTACTCAATGGAAACTGAACTGTAGCCAAACCAATTTAAAGGACCTTAGGACGTGGAAATAATTGAATCCGTTTCTGTTTCTGTTCCTTGAGTGCAAGCAATTTCTTAACAGACACTCTTGGAAACATCAAGGAAAATGTTAATGAGGCATGGTAATTGAAAATCTACTTGTTATCTCATCAAGTCCAAAAGAGATGAAAGAAAACAGGAAATTGCCAACTGGAGAGAAGTCATGAGTTGGTTTACCTTCCACTTAGAATGCTTGCGCAAATATATTTGTCTACGACTGATGTACTTGAAAATGTAGCAATGTTGCAAATGAAGCTAATTTCCCAGGAAACATTAGGTAGCCAGCCATATTGCACTTTGTTTTTGGACTCTTAACTGGCACCTAACTGACTTTGCCTGTTATGAGCAGAGCAAGCATGTGCTAGCCATGTTCCCTTTTCTTTTTTTAAATGAGTCTGAAGTGACCTGCAAGGAAGAAACTTTTGCATCTTTCCAAGGTAAAACAGGAAAGTTGTGTTCCAGTCTGGACCTTATCCATATGATCAGTCTGAGATACTGCCCCTTTGCATGTTCTATCAGACATGCGAAGAGAAGAGGCATGGCTCATTGGCGCTTCCTGACTCCTCCGACTTCCATGTACCATGTAGAAACGACCTCTGGGAATTGGCTTCAGCAAACCAGACGTAACTTACAGCTTACCATTTTGATAAATGTACTTCCTTCCTCTCTATTCCAAACCATATAAAGCTTCAGTGATGACTTGGATCTGTGCAATCAGAAAAAAAATCCTGTATCAATAGCACAACACAGGATTCCTTCAGCTGTCTTAATTTTTTTTATTGATCTGGAGAAAATCAAGACAAAAATTTTGCTAAAGTGCTTGTTCCTGCCATGTCTGGTTCTTGTGCTTAACCTTAGTCCTGAGGGGGTTAAACACAGGCCTTGTATCAGTGGTCAGTGAGGGGGGCAGTCACCAAGAGAGCCCGTGGGCAGCGTGGGGACCACCAGCTCCTGAGCATGCTGCAGCCATGGCTGCCTTCCCCCCGCATCTCCTCCCTCTCTGCCATCACTGTAGCCAAGTACACATGCCTTGAAAATAGCCAGGATGTTTCAATCGGTACAAAATAGGGATGCTTGCCTACCGACAAGGACTGATAGGCAAGAATGCATAATACCAGTCCTTTACCATTCACACTGGCTACTGACTGAAGTTTGCTTTAAGGTGCTTACACTGATGTATAAAGCCCTAAACAGTCTAGGGCCTGAATATCTGAAGGAGCAGCTCTTAACATATATGCATCACACCTGTGTGCCCATTAGCCAAGTCCCCTTCAAAGGCAGCCCTTGACTGGCTCTGATACCTGCTACTCAAAATACGTTTTTTAAAAAATGGAAAACTTAAGGGCCTGCACTTGGTTGACTGGGTGCTGCAAGGTTTTGCCAGCAGGACTGGCCAACAGAAGACTTCAGTGGGTAGATGGCGGTAGTTGGCTTCAGTGAACCCAGGATCAGACAAGTTCCAGGTGGGTGGTGAGCAGGCAGGCAGGGATGGAGCTTTGGACTGGCAGCACTCTGCTGATGGCCCATCAGAGTTGGGTGCCAGCTCATACTGAAGGATGTGTGTGAGCATCTCAGTGGACAGTCATCTGCCTATATTGAGCTACCATGTCAATTCACCTTTGCTAAGCTGAAAAGACATGGACGTGCAGCACGTAACCACATGTGGAAGCAGAGCAGGGACTGGACTTGATGGCCCTATAGGTCCCTTCCAACCCCTCTCCTCTCCTCTCCTCTCCTCTCCTCTCCTCAGCCTTTCCAGGTGACCTCAGATCAATGAAAGCCCAAGTAACTCATCCCACTGGGCCTTTTTCAGACCAAGAAGCAGAGTGGCCAGAGAGGTCACAAGGCAATGTGGAGATGGATAGCAGAAAGGGAAACACCTGCATAGACCCCTCAGTTCTCACACAAGAAGAAGCCAGGCTCAACTCCACTCACTCACACTGTTCCAAAAGGAATGCAAAGAAATTATAAAATGACCTGCCAGGAGACAGAGCAAGCAGATGCCTCTTTTTCAGGGAAGAAAACCTCAAAGGACAGAATTCGGCCCAGCATTCATGGCCATACTGAATCAAAAGCCCTTTCAAACTACAAGTTATTAGTGGTGTTTACTCCATTGAGCACACTTGATCAAAGAGAGAGTACTTTTACTTTCTTCTCCTCTTGGCCTGGAGTGAAGACAAAAAATTATAATGCTGCCTAATATGGGTAAAATTGCAGTAGATCAGGCTACCATGTCAAGCCACCACGTCAAGTACAGCCCATCAATCACATATTCACATAAGTACGGCCCATCAACCACCAAGCCAAATAGAGGCCATCCACCATGTATTCCAGCTTGCCAGTTGCTTAGCAAGCCCTCTTCGCTGCGTGTGTGTGAGTGTATGTCCCAGGCCGACAGCAACATGTGGATTTATGGATTCCTGACAGACCACCATATATGGCTGCTGCAAGCTGTGTTCTGTGTGGTGGTTCTGCACTTGGAAATGAGCTAAATTATCCGGCAGCCCAGCAAGCTCGTTTTACTCCATTGGTGCTTCAAGTAACGTGCAAGCCAGACAAGCAGGCTGATGGCCCCCACTTGGCAAGGTGGCCTATTAATTATGCAATCACATTTGCTAGGAATGTAACTCTTTGCATTAACACTCATGCCAAGAGAGAAAGAGAATGAAACTACTTCCCATCTACTGAGTGCTCAGTTTATTAATAAACACCCAGCTAATAAAACACTAATATTTTAATGTGTTGCTAACCCTAATTTATAGGTACATCTGTGTTTCTTTTGAATCTTGGCCAAATTCCTTGAATTATAACTTTTATTGTTTTCCTTGTAACTTGGCAGGCATATAGGGAAATTGGGTCATTTCTTCCATGCAAATGAGGTGAGCAAAAAGCACACTGATCAGAATGTTCCCTTATCTCTAAACAGTTCTTCTTTGGATTGCGCTCACAGATAATGTGGTGAAGATGGAGCTGGCAAATGCTTTTGATCAGGAGTACGAAATTCCCATCAGTTCCAGCCAGTGCAGCCTTGGTGAGAGTCAGTTACAGGCCAAGACTTCTGGACGGCCAGAACTAGCCCATGACTTAGATGATCCCCTAGCTCATCTAAACCATGCTCTAGTACTCATGCATGCTACTCCTGTAAAACCGCATTTTCTGAAGTAGCAGACAAGTTAAACAGAAAATAACCATGTATTGGAGAGGAATGGGGTCTATGTATCTATGTCTAGAAACTGTGATGTAAAATTCTCCAAATTTACATGCAATGACTTTTAAAATGTTAAGGTACCCCATCTTCAAATAATTGTGGGCACAAATAACTGTGTACCACAAGATCTAGTATCAGTGCTAAAGTGTGATTTGATAGGCACTCTCATTTTGGATCAGCTACACCATTGCAGCTTTCTTCCAATCTGCTTTATAATCCAAAATACATTACAAAACGCCATTTCCTTTACGTGGCACTTATACAACCATAAAGGCACAGCACTCAGGTGATTCCAAGCAATGGATGCTGCTGGAATCTAAATTTATTAAGATTCTAGCAACAGATCCTAGACTCCAACTCCAGTTTCTTTCAGGCAATAGCTGAGAAAGTGCTCCTCCTTAATTTTTGCCTTTAAAATGGTCATCTTTGGGAAGAAGACCTAGCATTTAACTCTCTCTTTAATGGTAGCTTGCAGCTGTCTGCTAGCACTGTTACTCATCTCTAGGCTGATCTGTTCACCCCTTGTTCTCTATGTTCATATGGGCCTCACCAATCAGGGGTTGGGTATTGGACATGCTATTGCCACATTACTACATAATATTAGGTTTAGCTATGTGTTGACATCACTAAGTGGAACAAATCATCTTAGACTGAGGGCCATGGCTCAGTCATGGCTTAACTGATTCCCAGACAGTTAAGGAACAGTCTAAGGATTAGTTTCACAGAGCTTTACAGAGTTTTACAATTGTCACAAATGGTTCCTTAACATGCTCGTGAAATGGCTCCCAATCTCTGCTCAGCACTATTCTGGGCTCCTAGGCAGAGAGCACTCCAAGAGGACAGAGTCTTGAGAAGGGCTTTCGAAGACTGATGTCCATGTACCTGTCCCCAGCCCTGCAATGTGCAAAGGAGGAACAGTCTTTCCCTATATGCAGTGTGGATGCAAATAAATGAGCAGTGATGCTGGACTTTGCTGCATGCAAGCCCAAGCCAGAAGAGGGAAATTAAGGTCTTGCTCAAGGATGCACGCTTGGCACAGCAAGGATTTAAGCATGGTCTTCCACATCCACATCCAAACCTGGCCACTGGCTCCCTTGGAACAATGGCTCTTTTAAAACTTCAGTGATAAATTGTATATCTAGCCATGATCAACATGGTGATCTGCAGTTCCTCCTTTCTTGAAATGCAGTCTAGTTTTTCCAGGAGTGGAAAGCAACAGTTTTTGCAATAGAAAACCATGGTAGGGACCAAACAGGGCAGGTTCTAATAGGAAAAATAAACACTAACATTTGTCCTCCTTCATATGTTTTCTTTTCCTTTCATTAGCCAGTGTGGTCTAGTGACTAGAGTTTTGGACCAGGATCCAAGACATTTGGGTTCTAGTCCACACTCAGCCACCAAGCTCACTGGGTGACTGGGCCAGTCACTGACTCTTAGCCTAACCGACCTCACAGAGCTGTGGTGAGAAGAAGACTGGGAGGAGGAGGAGGACTGTGTAAACTGCCTTGAGTTCTTTAAAAGAAGAAAGGTGGCACATAAATATAATTATTAATAAAGAACAGTAATATTGTTGTGGTACCTTTGTCAAGTCAAATTCCACTGGTTTGCTCCTCTAAGAATGACTACTTCAGCCTGAAGGACCAACACTGTTAGTAAGGTATAGGCAGCTGTGAACATCAGCACTGACTAATAATGAAAATGAGCTCACCTGTGTAGTATTAGTTTAACTTTTGAGGATGGACAGCATTGAATGTTTCCCACAATGCCCTTGGACTGCTTTAACTTTGGCCCAATATTGGAGACACTAGTGGTAGTAGTGGGGATGTATGGATAGAGTTTGTTTAATTTATGTTTTTGAGCATCCAGTAATGCTATCTTTCAGCAAGGATTAGTGTGAGGCAGCATGTCTCTCCATTAAGAAGGATCACTCCAGACACCCTGCTGTCACTCCATCAACAGTTCATCATTTAGTAGGGCTAGAGTAGCATTCTCAAGTGTCCACTTTGTCTCAATTCAGACCTGTTTGATAAAAGTTCATCCACATTCAAATCTGTGCTTCACAAGACACAGAGAGGTTACTGGCTATTGCTTCTCCTGGTTACAAAGCCCTATTCATCGCTGCTCCAAATTATTGACTCATGAGCTGTTTAAACGCTGTTACAGGAGAAAGCACAGACAAAACCAAACATGCAAACATGAAAACTTGAGAAAGGATTTAGCAGACAGCCACCAAACCAAACATTGACTGTTTCCAAATGAATATTTCTCCCCATGTTGGTGTTCATCTCAAAAAGACTGGCCTAGCGTTAGAAGAAGAAGGGGGAAAAGGGAGAAAATGGCAAAACCAGCAGATTGGACTATCTGGCATGATTTGTGTTATCTCAGCTCTCCAGAACTCTTGCAGGGAGAAATCTTATGACCCTAGCTATGGTCTGAAGACACACAGGATATGGGGGATACCCCCTTCCAAGCCTGGCGTCAGTATTTCAACCTCCACAGGGGGAATCAGAGATCTGACCCTCAGACTCGCCACTCACATTACCTGCTCACAGTCAGTGAAGGGAAGACTGCTCTGGCTGGCCTCCAAGTCAGAAAAGCAACTTGTGGAGGGAGACAAATGGGGCTTTCAAGTCCCAGGAAGGAAAGGAGACTGGAGCTGTCCAGAGCCTCTGCAGCCTCCTTCCTTCTTCTTTTCCAAAACAACCTTGCCAGTTGCCTCTCCAGTGAAATATGCAAGGTAAAAGAATAGGGAAGCAAACATCACCTCTGTCTCTCCTCCTGTCCTGCATTAGATGATCAGAAGTCATGAAGTTTGGGACCTCCATCCACCAAGGATGCAAGTAATAGGACTGCACCCTTACTCCTCCCAACATTCTTCTAAGGACACTTATGGATGAATGAACATTTCATGTTGATTTTGTTGTGATAAGAATTTGCCAACATTCACAAAGTGCTCCATATTCAGGACAAACCTGTTTAAACGATTTGATGTGGGAGAAACTGAATATAACAGATGTGTCTCTATCCAGGGCAAGGGTCTGAGTGCTTTGTTCTGGATTGATATCCCAGTATATTCAGCCATGTCTCTGATGCTGACCTAGATTGCCAGTTCTGCTTTCTCTTCTTTAAAAGCTACCCTTTAGGTACTGCAGGGTACAGCATACTGCTCTCTGAGGAACAGCTGTGTCCACTGAGTCAGCAGGTACAAATTCCTGAGCATATTATTTAGGGGAAACCAAAACGGGAATACTATTCATATTTCACTGAGGAATAAGCTCTACCGAACTCAGTGCATCCTCCTTTCAAGCTATGCCATCTTATTCATAAGATTCCATTGCATTTGAATTCCCCATATGCATATATCAAAGAAAAGAGAAGCATTCAAGAAAAGGTAGATTCATCTTGACAAATGTCACTCTCTTACTTTCTGTGCCACACATTCACAATGCAGTGGAACAGGGTTTCAGAGTTCTGAAACAGTGGTATGATTGCATCTGGACAATCACATTCAACCATTATATTTATTAAACCACAAGATACTTCCCAGAAGTAGAAGGACCAGCACAACAAGAAATAGGCATAGCTAGTTTCCCATCAGTAATGAGTTTTGGGTTCGTACGTTTTAACTTGGAGAACTTTCCAAAATGCAATTCCCCACCTGCAGTCTGTATTAGAAGAACGAACATTTCTATTCTTCCCAGACCACTTTAAAATGTACCCTCTTTCCCCATCCTACATCAAGGTACACAGTACCCAGGCTAACCCACTACCACTGTTGTTTCTAGCAACTGGAATATCGATTCACCTCAAATCTTGGAGGCATCATATTGGTATCACAACTAGTGGCCACTGACAGCCTTCTCTCCTGCAAATTTGTCCAGAGCTGATGCCCTTTAAATCCAGCTTAAGGCAGTGCCCATTCCCACATTTTGTGACTGACAGCGAAGAACTCCTTCGCTCCCAAATCTCCTGACAGCTTTACTGAACACTTCCTAGTTTTGGTGTTATAAGAGGTGAAAAAAATCATTCTGTCTACTTCCTTCAAGCCACACCTAACTTGATACATCTCCACCATGTCATCCTTTCACTCATTTTTTCCTCTGAACTTACTCATCTATCATTCAAATCAACTCCTGCCCCTGGTCCTGCATCCTACAAATGCTCTGACATTGACCCATGAGCACCCAACTTTAGACCAATATCACACAGATGGCAAAAGCAACGAGAACTGCAATATTGGCAGGAGTAAATGTGAGCCAGTGACAAAACTGATTAGAAAGAAAAGAATGGAAGAAGTCCTGAAAATGACTGCAAGCTGACAGAAAATTGTTTTGTAAGCCGTCCAAAGATGCACAGTGATTGGGTTGGTGAGAAATATCCCAGATAGATAGGCAGAGACAGAGAGAGAGAGAGAGAAAATGTCAGTGGGACTTCTGAAGACTAAAGTTTTGTTTTGAAAGGTCAGTCCTAGGCTAAAGCCCTATCATTTCCCTTCAAAGTAAGGAGATCTTAGGAAGTGCTGACAGATTTTTAAACACAAGCACAGTGACAGATGGTACAGTGAAAACAAACGTCATTCATCAGAGCTTTAATCTCTGGCCATGCCTACCAGGACCAAGGCAGGGACTGATCTATTGCGTTCAAGGTGGAGTCCATTTCAAGAAGTTATTTCAGCAAAGACAGCAAGCTGATTGTGGCGGTATTAGGCCCAGCGAGTCAACAGCACAACTTGCATTGACTTCTGTGGCAACAGGTCAGGGCCTGGAGTGATATATATTCTGCTTGAGATGTGATAAACGGGTTATTATTTTAACCTTCCTCTAAGAGGTTCCCATTAGTCATTCCTTTAAATAAAGGGTCTCAAGGAACTTGGGTGGGTAGGGTACAGACTTGTTACCATATACCTTTTAAAAATAAGGCACAAGAGAAAAAACTTGTCTTTTAGAAAATCTTTTTTTTACTTGTCCATTGCCTGGTTGCAGAACATCTCCCCATATAAGGTAGAAGACACAGTTACTTTTTGTCTCTTCTTTACATTCTTTTAACTCTCAAAATATTCCAATTTTGTTCCTAAAACAAAAACTGCAAACCAGCTATAAAGTATTGCTTTGGTGTCATTCTCTCATATGGGTTCACCCTAACACTAGACCACCTAGGAATAATTACCAGTCTAGGAAGAATGCTCGATATGGAATATTCTCTACCTTGAAGATCATCCTGGAATTTACAGATAATTTTCTATTAGAAATGTGTGATTTAGGACACCAGCTCCTTTTCAGACCCCTATTATAGCCCTTTTCATGACTAACCCTACATACACCTCCACTTCAGAATAACTTTGTCCTCTTTCTTCTGCTCCTTTCTTGTGCTCTTGAGCCATTCATCATTATCCCCTAAGACAGGCTTTTATAGCATATGACCCACAAAACTGAACACAGCACACAAACCAGATAATGGCTTGGTTCACACCTATCACTATCTCATGGTGTGATTTGTTGAAATCTGGCCTGCCACATCAAACAATCTAGGAAATAATCCATGGTTTGTCAATCACCTATAAAGAACAAATAGACAACACAGTTTCTTTTTGGCTTATGGAGTCTGGTTTGTTTAAAATACAATTTTTCCTTTTATCTTAATTCAGAACCATGGCTTATCTCTGGTGGATTTTTGCTGCTGCTCACACTGAAACAGAGGCACCAGGAATGACAGCCTGGAAATGAAACCACTCTGAAGGTTGGAAAAATAGGCAGGAGAGAAGCAAACCAGAAATGTGCAAGCATGTACATAAGATAATTCATGGCTGAAACAAGAACCCATACTCAATCTAAACCATGGTTAATATAAACCATGGCTTAGTGTTATGTGCAAACAGGTATTGTGACCTAGAAGGAGCTGGACAAAGAACCCAGTTTTGCCATCCGAGACAAACAACACAACCAGCAGAGTTAATTGAACCTCCCTTGGAGCATCATTTCCTGCTGGACTGAAGCACTTTGCTAGGAATAGGTATACATGATTCTTTTGCTCAAATGTGTTGTGTTTGATGTCTCTCTTGCTGTAACATTAACTTTCTTTTTTATCATTGTTAAGGGATGATATCAAACAGGAAACAAGGGTAAGGCACAGTTATATGACTCAAGTCAGGAATGCTATGCTTGGAAAAAGTATTACTAATTTCTGGTAAATTAGGGTAAAAGTCCAGTAAAAAGCCAGTCTGCTGTAGAATCCACTGTTCAGATTCTTAGAAAGTCAAACTCATGTAAATCTATTGCAGATTCCTCTGACATCCTTAACCAACATCATATTCTTCAGAGGCCGTAATGAGTTTTGATACATGCAGAAATCTGATGATTTGGATGTCAGAGAAAATTGCCTAACCGGGATTTTTTTTTTGTTGTATCCAGCATAATGAAATAATGAAAAAGGAAATGTGAAGGCCTAGATCATTTAAATGCCCTAAAGTTGTACTCAACCTTTTCTACTCATGGTCCTCTTCTAGGCTTCACTTACCTCCGTGACCCTCTTCATAGTCACTGCTAGCTGGAAAAGGGGTACTTTACCATCTGCACTGCTTATTATGCTAAACTGTTTCATATGGTTATTTCTAATGAAGATAAAATGTTACTTATTACATACTGCCTTTTTCATTAAGGCTTTTATTGTAAACTGTAATCAGTTTCAATATTTATGCTACTGAAATTAGCAAAGAGAATAAGAAGTGAGGATTATGACAAACTGACCATACACCCATCTGAAGCTTCCATATAGCCCAAGTGCCTGATCCTGCCTAATCGTGGAAGCTAAGGAGGTTCAGGCCAGGTTAGAATCTCAACAGGAGACTTGAAGCATGCACTGAGCAGTGGCTTGGACTCAATGACCTTCTAGAATGTGGATGGGAGACTCGAGTCCTGCACTGAACACAGGGGTAGACCCAATGGTCATCTAGGCCCATTCCAACTATACGATTCTATGATTCACCTGGCAGTTAAATCTGGGTGGCCTCCTTAGGAACACATTGCACCCCCCTAAAAGTATGGCATTTTCTGTGGCCCCTAGAAATAGGGCATTCCCTCTGGAGGAGACGTATGGCCCATGTTGAGCATACTTGCCTAGACAGCAAAAAATATGGCTGCAGCATTGAAATGTAACAGAATGTGAATGGGGCATGAGGGCAATATTGATGAAGCATCTCAAAATTAATTTAATTTTAGCATTAAATTAAATCTGATGGGATAAGGAAAATGATGTTACATTGGTCCTAAAGTGTGCCACTATAGAAACTTACTTCAAATGTTAATTTTAAGAAAACCTTCTCAAGGTTCTCTGTAGCACCCTCTGCTGCAATAAAAGCTGAAGTTTCTCTCTGTCTCTCTCTGTCTCTCTCTCTCTCTCTCTCTCACCCTGTTTTTGTTTTACAAAGAAGATATCTTTGGAATGCTGCTGCCACAATTCAATAGATACCTCCTCAACAATGCAGATATCTTGGAGGTGCAGAGAATCCACACAACCTTGCCAGTTATATAATCAGGATATTGTTTTTCCTCCTTATAATGGTGGAAAAGACAGAATGAGTGGATGTTATGAAGGATAGTTATTCTGCTGTCTGGGGTTCCTGGAATGTACAATGATGAATATTCAACCAGTTAAAGAAAGACAGTTGTATTTGCTGGCCAGAAGCACTTGCAACAAACTTCAGTGCGGCAAAGGAGGAAGGCAAAGCTGCCTTTTAGAGCATTCTGTACACCTGCTTCAAAATCAGTTGGAAGACTTTTTTTTTGGTTCATCAAAATTCAGAAGAAAAACAGTGTTAAAATACTAATGGAGATATGCTTAGCACTGCAGCCTACATATTTTAAATGTCCACATTCATAATAATTATCAGCTACAAAAGTATGCTGCTAAATTAAAATCAGAAATGTATTTGGGCAGTCAACACCAGTCAATAAGCCCAAGAAACTTGTGGGCTTCTGTTTGGCCTACAAAAAACCTTGCCCAGTAGAAAAACATATATACCTGACTACCATTCTTTCCTTTTTCAATGGGAAATAAATAGGAAAGAATTAGATGTTTGAGATGTTTGAGGATTTGTGATACCTCCCTGGGTATTGCTAAGACATGCCAGCCTTGTTTCAGATGTCTATTATTGCCCAGGTGTGCACTTGCAAAAGACCAAAATGGTATTTAAAATTAATAATGTGTGCAAATACTGGTGCAAATTTGGGGGTTCAAAATAATAGAAAATATAAGTTGGCCAGCAAGGACAGCCCTTACAAGGCATTACGTGGGCACTCTGAAGAGGCTATTGGTGGCTGTCAAAATGAGCCCATGAAAGCCCGTTGTCAAGTCAGATGTCATGATCTCCAAGAAAATAGAAGAAAGAAAGGAGAAAGGCTACAGCAACAAAAGATGACTTCTGATTCCAACAGGGAAATGAAAACAAGTTGGCCCTGCTTAAGGTGTCCCCTAAGATACCTGGGAGGATGGAGGAGCAGGGAGAGGGAGAGCAACCCTAAGGGAGAATGATTCTCTGTCAGCGCACATTGGTTTGTTTGCTCAGCAGGCTTGTTGCCAGTGCTCATTGTCGTGTTGCACAAACTCATCCTTTGGATGGACAGGGAATGCAGCCATAAGCAAGCAACTTAGCAATCTTAGCCATGTCTAATAAGAAATAAGCCCAGTAGATTCAGTCAAGGGGACTTACACCCAGCTAGGTGAGCCCAGACTGGAGCTGAAATGATTTATTCTGATCCTACCTGTCAGAGTAATCAAAGCTGTGCAAAAGAATGAATAAGAAGAAGCTGAGGTCAAACTCACTCTAAAAGTCTGAGAGGTATGGGGAAACACTTTGCTGTTGTTAAGCATCTGCGTTGGACAAGTTCCAAAATAAACCTTGATATGCTCTAAGTCATCACATCGCAAGGGCAGTATTCGCTCTCATATTCTAATTCATCTCTAAAGTACTTCCTCCATCTCCGCACAGAGAGAGTCCTTTCCCTGCACTCTCACTGTGCAAACTATGCTAAGAATGGTATCTGCCTCCGACTTTCCAGCTTCAAGAACGCCTGGGCTGGCAAGGACATGAATCACAGGCAACAGTTGTCTCGCTGTTCCAGCCTAACGCAGGTCCCAAAGCTCTGTTGAAAGGGAAGAGCGTGGCTTGAATGCACGAGCTGCTTTGCCCTGAGATTTCTTGTAATACAATAGCCAAAGACAACAGCTATTTTTGCCACATCAGATGTGAAGGGCGTGTGCTTTCCCTTCTGAAATACACAAAAACAGGTGCCCAGTAATGTCCTGTTTCCCATTTCTGTCCATTCTGTGCACTTCTTGCATTTCTTTTCATGCTGTGTTTCTCATTTTTTGTGCAGGCACGCATAAGTGTGTGGGTCGGGGCGGGGGCGGATCTGTGTTTGAAAGATACGCAAACTTTGTGGAAGAGCTAGCTACTTCGTTGTAAACTTTCCAGAGAGTTTCAGCTAGGGGATAGTATAGAAATGAAACGAGGAGGAGGGGGGAGGGGGAGGGAGCATTTTTAGAAAAGGCTGTAACAATAATTTAAAAGAACAGCTGTGGTGTTTCACTGAACCTGTTCAATAAATAAGTTATTGTTCGTGGATCATATTTTGATTTACCTCAAAGTTCCTTCGCAAGGAATTCAGCAACACAAGTTAGCTCGGCTGCCACTCTGACCAGCTCCTGTGGGACAGCACAGCATCCTACCCTATGTTTTATTTCACTCAAAGTATTATTTCTTTGCAGAACAAATAAAAGGCAGCACTTTTCCAAGTGTTTGGCATGCTTACTCCAATATCTCTGTTCACATTTTTCATCTGTTATGCCACACATTGGGCTTGGTAACATAAAGCAACGCGCTGACCTGAGAGGATGTCCAACTGAACAGACCAGGACTTCCTTTGAGTAGACAAGCACAGGAGTGCCCTGCAAGGTTTTTTAAATCAGCGGGGCACAATATCATTTCTGCTATTGGCACATTGATGCTTGGATCAATGAGAAGGGGGGAAATGACTAAGAAAGAATTTGTGCTTTCACTTGCACTAAGAAGCTATCATTTAACTTCTCATTGTGCAAGTGGCATTTAGGTAAGATTTAAACACTATTTGTGACCATGACTATTCTTTGACAACTGTTTTGTATTTTTTTCCTAATGTTATCACAAATGCAGACCTATATAAGCACACAACACAGGAATTAAATTCTGTTCAATTCAATCCAACATTTACTAACACGAACCACTATTTCTTTGCATGAGAGATACCAAACAAACCAGTTCATTAATGTTCCTACATCTGGATTATGTGAGGACATATCACACACCCAACCCCAGCATCACTTAGGTTTATTTTATAGAAAATATGCTTACAATTTGGATGATATTCTTTAATTTAAAACAAATCTTCCACTGTAACATATTAGGTTTCATAACTATGTGTGGGCTAAAATAATTACTCCTCTCTTCTTTTGCCATGGTCAACAGATTCTAAACGACTAGAGATGTGCATAGCCCCCTCCAAGCCCAATTTCACTGGCAGGGCTGACTCTCCCGTGCAGCAGGGTGAAGCAATCCTCTTCAGGTGGTATCAATGAGTGTGGGATGGGGGCACATAGTGAAAGCAGGAACTGGTGAATACATCGTATAGGAACGCTCTGCTCCAGGCAACCTGAGAACATTGGAATCAGCCTTACAGGCCATTGGGAACAATCAACGGTCAGACCATCTAGTGCAGAACTGGTGGCACTGTCTGGAAGCACCATTTTTCAGGGTTTCTGCAGGATCTTCTGAAGCCACATCTGGGAATGTGGGGATGAAAGCTGGGACCCTCCAGTTGCAAAGCATGTGTTCTACCATTGAATGATATCCCTTCCTTCCATTGGGCTGCCACATTTAAATGGCTTTTAAAAATATGTTGGATCTCTTCCAAATATTTCAGAAGCTACACCTGTGAATGGCAACGTGTTGGTAGTAACTTTTGTTAAAATGTCCAATTGTCTTCCCATTCTTTTGATCATCAACTGAAAAGAAGCAAAGGTGGCACATAGCCAAGCATTTGTGGGAAATAAAAGTTCATTGTTATTAAATCAACTCCTTTATATGACACCACAAAGAGCAGCACATAAAATGGGCCCCACAGAGCTTGTGATTTTCAGTTGAGTGGTTAAGAAAAAGAGAGACAAAGAAGCAGGGGGAAGAGAAGGACAGACGGAAGGAAGGACGGATGGAAGGATATATGTGATATGCACTTGTGTGTTGGCTGTTAACAAAGAATAAAGTCTAAAACTTCACAAAGAAATTAGATTCATCTTTCTAGCCACCCATGCAACACTGACAAGGTTCACACAATGCAATAAGCCATTGCAGTTTATAGGCCATGGGTGGCTTGTCTGAACTCAGCAGCATGGGTTGTTAACCACTGTGTTCCCACTGTACGCCCTTTACTGTCCTTTTAAATTTATTTTTAAATTCACGGTCCTGTTAGCACATGGCACTGTCTCACCATTCACACTGCTCTTCTTTATCTACTTCAAGAATCACACGCCTTCCTAAATTGCAGGTTTGCAAGGGCTCTGTACAGAATACTCCATTAGAAGAAGGGTTTGCGGTGGGCTTTCAGTTCTACTTGGTTGCTAACAAGTGTTCAGAATTTTTTTTTACCATGAGAACTTGGCATTTATCTGGACAGCCCTTTCCTCAACAGCCACTTTTTGAAATCACTTTCTTGCATTTGATTCCAATGCAATGCAGAATGTCTTGGCACACATTTTATCTGTAACAGTTGATAAATAAAAGCAGTTCCTTGCCATTAGATGGCATCACACAAATGTGACATTAACTTCAGGCAATTTGAGATAATTTCCAGGGCACAGACAAACTTCACTTTAAGTCCAAGTATTCTGAGCTTGATCCATACGGCTTTTGTGCAATTATGTGCAACATGTGGGATTTATGTGTGCAGAGTTTAAAACTCCATCTGTAGAGAGTGAAAAGCTGAGACTCATACCAGCAAACCAGAGGGCCAACAATATGTGTGGAATGGTTTTCATTGGGTGTTCAATGACAGAAGGCCTCTTCCAACATGATATTGCAATTACACACCTAAGATTCATACCATCATAGAGCTGGGCAGGGGAGTTTAGGCCACTGGTTCCAATCCCCTGCTCAGTGCAGCAATCTGGTTTAAAGCATCTCTGACAGAATGCTATACAATCTGCTCAAATACTTTTCAGTAACAGAGAGCCTACTACCTCCCCGGGAAGTTGGTTCCCTTGTCGAACTGCTCTAATCATTAGGAAATTTTTCCAGATGTTCCACCAAAGTCTGTCTTCCTATAACTTTAGGCTATTATTTTACGTTTTATCATCGTGTAGAGTACAGAATATGTTATGGCTTTGCTCTCTATGACCAGTTTTAGGTACTTGAAGTACTCTAGTACTCACTTTTCTCTACTCAAGATAAAACATAGCCAGCTCCTTCAACCTGTCCTTGTAAGACTTAATTTCTAGTTGCCTGATCACCTTCAGTGCCCTTCTCTGAACTCATTCCAATCTATCTGACTCCTTCTTAAAGTGTGGTGTCTAGAACTGGGCCTAGTATTTCAGATAAGATCTCACCAGTGCAGAGTAGAGTGGAAATACAACCTCTGTTGATTCTGAAACAGCACCAGCTTACTGACGCAGCCTAAACTTGCATTTCCCTGTTTTGCAGTCACATCACACTGAAGCACGAGGTGGTTTTCACACAGTGCTTCACGCAATGGGCTGGAATGTTAAAAAGTCCAAAGAAGCACATGGGAAAGGTGTGGAGAGGATAACTGGGAAGGCAACTAGAGCACCCACAAGATCCTAGAAAGACCCCCAAGGGTCATATGCTGCTCGCAAGCCACAAGTTCCCATCCTTCTTTTAAAAGATCTGTCCCACCTGCAATCAAGAACTCCAGGCAACTTACACAAACACAACATGAAAACTCCACAGCATGAAAGAACTCTCATCACAAATAGGCAATGGCTTGCTGAAAGAAACAAGCTTCCTGAAGCTATGAGAAACACAGAAACAGAAACAGAGCGAGTCAGAAAGGACCTCCGGGGCCATCCAGTCTGACCTCTGGCACCAGCCGGCTCCACTCATGACATGCCCACCATGTGGACGTCCAGCCCATCCTTGAACACCTGCACCAATGGGGCCTCAACAACTCCCCGTGGAAGCCCATTCCACACCCTCAGGGTCCTAACTGTCAGGAAGTGCTTCCTGGCATCCAAATGGAACCTTGGCTCCCTGAGCTTTGCTCTGTTGGAGAGCGTCCTGCTTTCCTCTGCAGGGGAGAACAGGTCTCTACCCATCTCCATGTGACATCCCCTCACATACCTGTATGTCGCCAACAGATCCCCTCTGAGTCTCCTCTTCTCCAGGCTGAAGAGACCCAGTTCCCTCAGTCTCGCCTCATACCCCATCCCCTGCAAACCGGCCACCAACCTTGTGGCCCTATGTTGCACTGACTCCAACCTGGCTACATCCTTTCTGTAATGAGGGGCCCAAAACTGAACACAATACTCCAGTTGCGGGCGCACCAGAGTCGTGTAGAGTGGTAGTAATACCTCTCTTGATCTAGAATCCACACTTCTGGCTACGCAACCAAGGGTGGTGTTCGCCCTCTTGACCACCGCATCACACTGCTGACTCATGTTTAGCCTGCAGTCAACCAGCACCCTGAGGTCCCTTTCACAAGTGCTGCTCTCCAGCCACTCGTCCCCTAGCCTGTACTTATGACACCTATTCCTATGCCCCAAGTGCAAGACCTTGCACTTATCCACATTGAACGCCATCCTGTTGTCTCCTGCCCACTTCCATAGTCTGTCCAGATCCTTTTGGATCTGGAGTACCTGCTCCTCAGTTGTGACCACCAGTTGTGATCAGCAGACTGTTCACCCCTTCTTCCATGTCGTTAATGAAAAGATTAAACAGGATCGGCCCCAGGACAGAGCCCTGCGGGACCCCGCTTGTCTCTGGTTGCCATCCCGATGATTCCCCGCTAATGGTTACCTTCTGCTTTCGGTCAGTCAATCACGCCCTAAACCACTGGACAGTGCTTTGGTGTATCCCAAAACTCCTCAGTTTCTCCACCAGGGGCACTTTGTCAAAGGCCTTGCTGAAATCCAGGTAAACCACATCCACTGCATCCCCTCCATCTAGCCATCTCGAAACCTTGTCATAAAATTCCACAAGGTTTGTCTGGCAGGACCTGTTTTTGCGGAAGCCGTGTTGTGTTGCTGTCAGCCTCCCTTCCCTATCTAGCATCACTATTATGCTCTCTATTATGAGCCTTTCCATTGTTTTTCTTGCAATGGACATAAGGCTAACAGGTCTATAATTCCCCATGTCCTTTCTACTACCCTTTTTGAAAATTGGGACCACTGATGCCACCCTCTAGTCCTCTGGAACATCACCCGTTCTCATCAAGGTCTCAAAAATGGAGGCCAGCGGGCATGAGAGAACCCCTGTTAACTCTCTAAGTACTCTTGGGTGTAACCCGTCAGGGCCTGGAGCCTTTGTAATGTCCATTGCCCTGAGGAGCCCCTCAACTTCAAGGGCAGGTGACTAATCTGTGCCCCTAAGTCCCCAGCCTCATCTGATCTCTTATGTGGATATCCCCCGTCCTGCTTTGGGGAGAACACAGAAGCAAAATAGTCATTTAGCATCTGTGCCTGTTCCCTCATATCAGTCACTTGATCTCCTTCCTCCTTATTTAGTGGTCCCACCACTTGTCTCCCCTTCCTCTTCCTATTTACATGCTGAAAGAAGCCCTTTTTGTTGCTCTTGATATTCTTGGCAAGTCTCAGTTCATAATCAGCCTTAGCCTTGCGAAGAATCCTTCTGCAACGGGTCTCCTCCTCCCAGTATACCCTTTTTTCTATTTGCCCCAGTACCCATTTCCTGCAGAGGTTCCTCTTTCATCTAATCCCTCTAACCACCTCCTTTCGCATCCATGGCAGCATTCTCCTCCGCCTCCCCGCCTTACTGACTAGAGGTATCGTCAAGGCTTGCGCCTCCAAAACCTCCCTTTTGAGTGCCATCCACCCCTCCTCAGCTCGCTTACCTTCCAGTAACCTATCCCAGGAGAGAAAAAGCTCTGCTCCCAACCATAGCTACAAACAAAAGGCAGAGGATGGGAGAGACCCAAAGACCAACTTCAACATGGGGAGGACTTCCAACATAAAGGGTAATGCATACTCTCAAGGACATTGGACCCATTTAGCATCTTGGATCTTGCAGAGAAGCAAGGCAGACATTTCAAGTGCACCAAATGTAATGGCTGCAAATGCATTATGTACCTTGACAGCCTCATCCTAGGGATTAAGAGGCAAAAATAACCTTTGCAAAACAAGTGGGTGTCTACAATAGCCTTCCCATCCTGGCACCCTCCATATCATTTGGTCTACAACGCCTGGAACCCCTGACTATTGCCATACTGGTTAAGGCCAAAAGGGGTCATAGTCCAAAATATCTTGAGGGCATCAAGTGGGGGCAGCATGGACTACACCTTAAAGAATTGTGGGTGTTCCAAGATGAAGGTGCATCAGGAAGTTTCTTCTACAGAGGTGAATTTGAAACTCTCTCACTTCTCTTCTACATGAAAGTAAGCAGTGTTACTTTCTCTATGCTATAGGGGTGGTTTATGACTCTCCAAAATTGTCCCCTGCCTGTTTACCACAAAAAAGGGTCAGCACTTGGTAGAAGAACTGGTGCAAAAAAGACTTTTCCATACAGTTGTCAACTCCTGAGGAGGTTAGAATAAAAACCTGAGGGGATGTGGAACGGGGATGCGGAAATTAGAGGCTTAAGGAGTAGGGCTTGGGAATTACCACTATAACGAAGACAACATGTTATCTGTAAAATATTTTATAGGAAACAAACCCTAGAAATAATGAGAGAGCACTATTCTATTGTCCAATATTTCATATGAGAAGTCATCAAATAATGAAGTTATGCACTTTAAGCAGGTTGGACCAATTAGATCCAACTTCCTTTGAAGAGGCTTAAGGCTCCTATTGAGCATTTCAAGTGGGGGTCTTTAATGGGGCATCCATTTTCCCCTGAATTGTTATTATGAGGCCTTTCTCCCTTAACCTCAGTTTCAAAAGAGAGGAGTCCTTCCAGCTGTGCTGCACATGGACCTCCCAGCCACCAAGAAAAGCTGATGATTTTTGTCAGTCAGTTTCCAGCTTTCTCCCCTTCCACCCTACAAGATGTGATGCCCATGAATGGACTTAGCATTGAGGAGCTACTTTGAGCACCATTGTTTCAACAGTGGCAGCAAACAGGGAGAAAACACAAGTGAGAGTATCAAGATGTTTTCAGAGCAATGTAATATTGGTGGCAATCACACAAATATGTCCACAGGAAAGGGAAATGCTTGCCACAAGTTGAATCTAATATCTCAGAAAATGCATCAGGGGTATTTGTATTGTGTTGCCATGACAGGATAACAGGCTGGAGATAAAAGCCCCAAGTCATTCAGCATGACTCTCATGACATTTCCACAGAACATCTGGAGCTGCTCACAAATGGGACCGGAAACAGCAGCATGCTCCAAACATTCTTATCAGGGATTCCCTCATGTCATGGCAAGGCACTATAAGCCATGTGGTGAAAGAGGCAGACTTCTGTGAATCTGTTTCTATATGTTCCACTGGTCTGGATGCAATTCCTTCCCAGAAGTGGTAAGTTCAGATTTTTCACAGAAACAGATGGGCTTCTGAGCACAATTCTTCACAATGTACACTGTAGAAAGAAACATTTACACGTGGAAGTGTAAGATGCAATTCTTTGGGCAAGAAGCTATAGCATACATGGAAAAGTTTAAAAAAATAAACTTTTTTATTTTTCCTGTTCCCTGCTCTCTTCTTTTTCCTGTTTACAGACCAGAACATGGATGCATGTATTGGTCTATTTCATGTCAGTTTCGGATGTACTGCCCATTAATCCACTCTATTGTATTTCTGCATTAATTTCAATTTTTAAATTTAAAAATCTGCACAAATGTGTGCAACTAATAAATAATTCGAAATGTATTTTATGTCAAAGCATGCATTGTTAAACATATTCTCCTTTGTTTTTTAGCTTAAATCAAAGTTGGAGAATACAGGAAGTATCAAAAATAGTGCAAGGGAGCAGTTTAATCTGGAAGGTGTAGATCAAGCCAGTTTGTATCAGAATTCACAAAGATCAAATGCCTCAAATATTCCTATCCTAGCACAGAGATATAACAGTGAACACACGACTCTGAAGATAACACAGGATGTTAATCCAACATCTATAGCAATCTCCCCCGAAACAATGACCTCCAGAAATTTTGGACTACAGTGATGGCCAAAGCAGATTGGAGTCGAAGTCTAAAATATCTGGAAAGTGCCTGGTTGGGAACCGTCAATCTATACAGTTCCAGAACCCCAGTGCTGTATCAATAGCAGTATCTTTGCTCCCAGTGACAGTGCCCCAACTTGAACTGAGCAATTAATCTTATCTGCATTGTATCTTCTTATAGATCTTACACTGCATCATGATTTACTGTGCTCAAGCACTTTATAATATGCATAGCCTTTAAATATATAACTGCTGTTCTCTTGCTCTTTTTGTGAGATGAAAACAATGGAAGTTCCAATTTCTTTTAGCCCAGCATCATAAATCAGTCTGAAAATCAACTCATACTTAGCTTCATTTTCTTTGGGTTTAAAAGCTCTCCTTGAAAGGAATCGGTACACTAGTCCAAAAGGCCTCTGTCCTTTGGCTACATGTAAAAGGCCTAATCCAGAAGAACGTTGTAAGCCTATAGGAACATTCCTGGCAGACTAGTCAGTGAATAGGTAATAAAACAGGCTACAGCTTTTTCTGCTTTAATTCTAGAGCAGGTTTGTTCAGAAGCAAAAACCTTCAGCCTTCAGTGGGTTTCTTATTGTAACTTTGTAGTAGCAGGCAAGTGATGGGCCATCTTCCCACTGATGCTTGCTAAGATCAGTAGAAGCAAATTCTGGACATCTTGCATAGACAAAGAACTCAATAAAAGAAAATATGAAAGAGTAATGTTTTTCATATGTCAAGCTCTGTGGGTCCCTTCTCATATGGCTATTGCCTTTGCTCCAGACTTTTTGCATTAAATGCATTCTTGAATTTAAGTAGTGAAAGGAACATTTAAAAGAATAGACGTCCTTCAGACATATGTATATCTCCTGTGTTGACCAAGTAGCTTGTATTGGCGGACAACTTTGCCCTACTAGCCCTGAAACTGATATGACCCAACTTCATATCTATTGTGCTCTAATATGCACTGCTCTTGACTTCACTGATAGCCTTGATCATGGAAAAAACCCAAACAAAAACACTTTTCCCAGAAGCAAACATGAAAGCTATGGTAGACATAGTTTCCCAGCAACTACAGTATGGTTTTTAACAAGAAGGGGAATAGCATGTTCATAAGAGAGCCAATCTGGTATTTTGAATGAGCGTGTGGGACTGGGACTCAGGAGATCTGGGTTCTAGTCCCTGATCATCCATGGAGCCGCCTGGGTCAGTCACAGACTCTCAGCTCAACCTACCCCACAGGGTTGTTGTTGTGGAGATAAGACTGAGAGGAGGAGAATTATGTAAGCTGACTTGACCTCTTTGAAAGACTTCTTCTTTACTATTATTCATAAAAATATTTATTATTTAGACAAAACAAATAATAAATAAAATAACTATATGCAAATATATAGACCTGGGATGGGGCACATGTGTGACTTTCCAAATATGGCTGAACTACAGTTCCCAACATCCATCACCACTGCCTATGCTGGCTAGGGCAGATGGGAGTTCTAGTCTACCAGCATCAGGACAGACACATATTTGTCCCTCTTCTCATAAGTGAAACACCATAACAAAGCATGTTTCTTTCCAGTAGATCTGGAAAGCCTGGTATCAGCTGTGCATGGCAGAATCCTACTTCAGCCCCTGAAAAAAGGGTACCTGTTAGCATTTCCAAACAGCTCTGCTTTGGGCTAATCTCAAGGGCTATTCTTAAATATGGGAAACCTCTAGTGTGGAGATGCCCTAATACAGGGGGAGTGCGCCCCTGTTGGTTCTCCTGGACCTCTCAGTGGCTTTCGATACCATCGACCATGGTATCCTTCTGGATAGGCTGGCGGGAGTAGGAGGCACTGCTGAGCAGTGGTTCCACTCCTACCTCGCCGACCAATTCCAGAAGGTGGTGCTGGGGGACTTTGGCTCTGCACCATGGCAATTCTGCCATGGAGTACCACAGGGCTCCATTTTGTCCCCCTTGCTATTTAACATCCACATGAACCCATTGAGAGAGGCCATCAAGAGGTTTGGGCTGAGGAGTCATCAGTATGCTGATGACACCCAGCTCTACCTCTCCTTTTCAACTAATTCAGGTGGGGCAGTGGCTGTCCTGAACTGGTGCCTGGCCGAGGGAATGGGCTGGATGAGGGCCAATAAACTGAAGCTCAATCCAGATAAGATGGAGGTCCTGTTGGTAGGTGATTCGAGTTTCCGGGTAAGTGACTTGGGCCCTGCCCTGGACGGGGTTGCACTCCCTCTGAAGGACAGGGTTCGCAGCTTAGGAGTGGTCCTCGACATGGAACTGTCCCTGGAAGCCCAGGTGACAGCGGTGGCAAGGATTGCTTTCCTTCAGCTCTGGCTGATCCATCAGCTGCTTCCTTACCTGGAGGAGAACTGCCTGGCAACAGTGACATATGCACTGGTTACCTCCCGCTTGGATTACTATAACGTGCTCTATGTGGGGCTGCCCTTGAAGATGGTCCAGATACTTCAAATGGTGCAAAATAGAGCTGCCAGGATGCTGTCGGGGACTGGTCACTATTCTCACATAACTCCAGTTCTCTATCAGTTCCATTGGCTTCCCACTGAAGTCCAGACTCAAGGTGCTGGTTATTACCTATAAAGCCCTAAACAGCTTGGGACCAGGATACTTAAAGGAATGCCTTTTCCCCTATATGCCCTCCTGCCCCCTAAGATCAGCAGCAGAGGCCCTCCTCCAGGAACACTCTTTGAAAGAGGTCAGGAGACAGAGTACTCAGAGGAGAGCTTTTTTTGCAGTGGTGCCCCAACTACAGAATGTGTTCCCTAGAGAGGTCCGCCTGGCGCCGTCATTATATGCTTTTCAGCACCAGGTCAAGACCTTTTTATTTAACCAATATTTTAAGTTAATCAATTTTAATTGTTTTATACTCAGTCATGGTGTAGCCAATTTACTTGTTTAGACTGGATACTGTACTTGGGGTTTTAATGTCTGTAAACCAGCCAGAGAGCCCTCTGGGCTATTGGGGTGGTATATAAATTCAATCAATCAATCAATTAATCAATCAATAACAGCCTTCCTGAATCTGGTGACCTCCAGATGTTTTAGACATAAAGGCTACAGCTGATGGAAGTTGTACTCCACCACATCTAAGTATCAGGGTATCAGTCTGGGGAAAGGCTTTTGTAATAGCTAAGCAAATGTCAATGAACCATCGCTGTGCTGCCAAGAGAGAAAAGAGGGGAGCGCAAACACAACGCCAGAACATAGGTGGAAGAAGCAATGCTTTTAGCCAAACAAATCCATAGGGTCACCCATATGATATAGAAACAGGCGGCTCCCCATCTGGAGACATTTAAGACTAGCCTGAAAACTTCTAGGCTTCCATTCTAAATGAATTGATTTGTCCCTTGGAACCCATCCCACCATCTGCACTTGTCAAAATTTACCTTGGCAAGGGAGACAACAGAGCACTTTTGATAGCTCTATCATGCTACCAGAGTCCCTGGATGCAGGATGCAGAAACAAGATTATTTTTTCCCAGTGTCTGCAGGTTATTTGGTGAGATAACCCAGGTCTTCCAAATGATTTGTGTTGGGGAGGAAAGTGATATGGGACACAGGAGATATGAGTTCCAGTTACCAACTGCCTAAGAAGCTCACTAGGCCACCCTCAGCCTAACCTCCCATGAAGAGTTCTGAAAGTATAAAATGGAAAAAGAAAAAAAAGGGGGGGCGGGTATTATGGAAGCTACCTGGGACTCCTTGCAAGGAAAAAAACCAGCATAAAAATGTATTAAATACATAAGAATTAGGGTAGGCACTTAGGAATCACAAAAGAGGAAATGCATCATGAAAAGAGAAAGGAAAGAGGACAGTGATCTGCATAAAGTATACATATGTTAGTTTATTGTGTATAGATGCAACTTAGGGATGCTTATGTTTTAAAAGAAAATACAGCAAATTTCATTCCAGTGCAGAAGACCAGGTAATCCACGACCAGGTAATCTTTCTGTTCAGTTGGCTTTTGTGGTGATAACTACTGATTCATCTTTATATTACAGTGGAATTATCTTACAGTGGGTTCAGACATCACCACAAACTGAAACTGACTAGGTTGATAACCCAGACTCTCTTACCATGTCATGTGAATCTGCTCAGTATACAGCATTCATTGCTGTGTGTGCAGAAAGAAGGAAAAGGCACTCTTGTTTGCAGGTATCTACAAGGTCTATTTAAGATGGTTGGCATTCACATGTGAATATCTATATTTACCAAATAGATACTGAAGAGTCTGTGCATGCTGTAAGATCATAGAAATTGGGCACTGAGGAAAGAATGCTGGGAAGACAAGGCTCCTTTTCTAAAGGAGGATGAACTAGTTGGGTAACAAGGATGTTAGATGTGCTATTTTTCAGAATGAGTGTTGCTAGTTTTGTCACATCTGCAACTGAGAACAGTGGAGCAGATACCTTCCTTCCTTTTTAAAAATTTTCTCTGGATATGTAAGCAAACTGGACTGACTCCAGTCTCTTTCTCAATAGGCTGCTTCGTGACCCCAGAAAAAGTCCTGCATCAAAGGCACAGTTAAACTGTTTCCTTTGAATTATTTAGGTGTAGATAGTTATACCTTTTTAGATCAAAGTACTAGAAAAAGAAAAGCATTCATGTATATACTTTATAAAGCATTCCAAGGAGTCATAAAGAAAAATGCAAGAATTGAAATGTCTTGAAGATAAGGATCTATAGGAAAAATAAAGGCATTTTTCCATTTCATAGTTTTTTTTCCACTTAAAGGCTTTTAATATGCCAGTTTCTAACACTGATATAGAGAAAGCAAACATCTTTGTTTGTAGCATTCTGTGTCATCCTATAAAGTTTTACCAAATGTTTGTTTGCCAATATTAACAATGCAATCCTGAGCTCAATGGGACTTATTCCTTGGTAAGCATACACAGGATTGCAAGCTATATAACCATATGAATAAGAGAAAGAGAGAAGGACCATGCATAATTTATTGTGAAACAAATCTACTGAATATTATAATAGGGATTTCTCACTAACGATTCTATTAATTTTTGAACTGTCATGCGATAAAACTGTATGGGACAAATATGAAGCTGAAATATTTAGCCACATATATGGTGATCATCTCCTTCATGGATCACTGCCTTGTCGTGGAGAAGGGGCTTGCGTAGCTCAATGCAGCTATGAGCTATGCCGTGCAGGGCCACCCACGATGGACAGGTCATAGCAGAGAGCTCTGACAAAACGTGATCCACTGGAGAAGGAAATGGCAACCCACTTCAGTACCCTTGCCATGAAAACCCCATGGACAGTAGCAAAAGGCAAAAAGATATGACGCTAGAAGATGAGCCCCTCAGGTCGGAAGGTGTCCAATATGTTACTGGGGAAGAGCAGAGGGCTAGTATTAGTAGCTCCAGAAAGAATGAAGCGACTGGGTCAAAGCTGAAAGGACACTCAGTTGCGGATGTATCAGGTGGTGAAAGGAAAGTCTGATGCTGCAAGGATCTATACTCCATAGGAACCTGGAATGTAAGATCCATGAATCAAGGCAAGCTAAACATGGTCAAACAAGAGATGACAAGACTGAACATCGACATCTTAGGAATCAGTGAACTAAAATGGACAGGAATGGGGGAATTTAATTCAGATAGCCATCAGGTATACTACTGCAGGCAAGAATCCCGCCGAAGAAATGGAGTAGCCTTCATAGTCAATAAAAGAGTAGGAAAAGTAGTACTGGGATACAATCTCCAAAATGACAGAATGTTCAAATCCAAGCCAAACCATTCAACATCACAGTAGTCCAAGTCTATGCCCCAACCACTGATGCTGAAGAGGCTGAAGTTGAGCGGTTCTATGAAGGCCTACAACACCTTCTAGAATAAACACCCCAAAATGATGTCCTTATCATCATGGGAGATTGGAATGCTAAAGTAGGAAGCCAAAAGATAACTGGAATAACAGGCAAGCTTGGCCTTGGAGTACAAAATGAAGCAGGGCACAGGCTGGTAGAATTTTGTCAAGAGAATACGATGGTCGCACCAAACACTCTTTTCCAACAACCCAAGAGACGACCATACACCTGGTATGGTCAACACAGAAATCAGATTGACTATGTGCTCTGCAGCCAAAGATGGAGAAGCTCTATACAGTCAGTAAAAACTAGACCAGGAGCTGAATGTGGCTCAGATCATGAGCTTCTTGTTGCAAAATGAAGGCTTAAATTGAAGAAAGTAGGGAAAAGCACTAGGCCACTCAGGTATGACCTAAATCATATCCCTGATGAATATACAGTAGATGTGACAAATTGATTTAAGGAATTAGATCTGATAGACAGAGTACCTGAAGAACTATGGATGAAGGTTTGCAACATTGTACAAGAGGTAGCAACTAAAACCATCCCAAAGAAAAAGAAATGCAAGAAAGCGAAATGGCTGTCTGAGGAAGCTTTTCAAATAGCTGAGGAAAGAAGGGAAGTGAAAGGCAAGGGAGAAAAGGAAAGATTACACCCAATTGAATGCAGAATTCCAGAGAATAGCTAGAAGAGATAAGAATGCCTTCTTAAATGAACAGTGCAAAGAAATAGAAGAAAACAATAGAATAGGGAGGACCAGAAATCTTTTCAACAAAATTGGAGATATGAAGGGAACATTTCATGCAAAGATGGGCATGATAAAGCACCAAAATGGAAGGGACCTAACAGAGGCAGAAGAGATTAAGAAGAGGTGGCCAGATTACACAGAGGAACTATACAAGAAAGAGCTTAACATCCCTGATAACCACGGTGGGGTGGTCACTGACCTCGTGCCAGACATCCTGGAATGTGAAGTCAAGTAGGCCTTAGGAAGCCTGAGCAACAACAAAGCTAGTGGAGGTGACAGTATTCCAGCTGAGCTGTTCAAAGACGATGCAGTAAAAGTGCTACACTCGATATGCCAGCAAATTTGGAAAACTCAACAGTGGCCTCAGGATTGGAAAAGGTGAGTTTGCATTCCGATCCCAAAGAAGGGCAATGCGAAAGAATGTTCAAACTACTGCACCATTGCACTCATTTCACATGCTAGCAAAGTGATGCTCAAAATCCTACAAGCTAGGCTCCAGCAGTATGTCGACTGAGAACTAGCAGGAGTACAGGCAGGATTCCGAAGAGGCAGAGGAACTAGAGATCAAATTGCCAACATACGCTGGATCATAGAGAAAGCTAGGGAGTTCCAGAAAAACATCTACTTCTGCTTCATTGACTATGCTAAAGCCTTTGATTGTGTGGATCAGAACAAATTGTGGCAAGTTCTTCAAGAGATGGGAGTACCTGTCTCTTGAGAAACCTGTATGCGGGTGAAGAAGCAACAGTAAGAACTGGGTATAGAACCACTGATTGGTTCAAAATTGAGAAAAGAGTTTGGCAAGGCTGTATACTGTCACCATGCCTATTTAACTTATATACAGAGCTCATCATGAGAAAAGCGGGGCTAGATGAATCACCAGTTGGAATTAAGATTGCTGGGAGAAATATCAACAACCTCAGATATGCAGATGATACCACTCTCATGGCAGAAAGTGAAGAGGAACTAAAGAGCCTCTTGATGCGGGTGAAGGAGGAGAGCGCAAAAGTTAGCTTGAAACTCAACTTTAAGAAAACTAAGATCATGGCATCCAGTCCTACAACTTCCTGGCAAATAGATGGGGAAGAAATGGAGGTAGTGACAGATTTTATTTTCCTGGGTGCCAAGCTCACCACAGACAGGGACTGCAGCCAAGAAATTAAAAGACGCTTGCGCCTGGGGAGGAAAGCTATGGCAAATCTAGATAGCATACTAAAAAGCAGAGACATCACCCTGCTGACAAAAGTGCGTACAGTCAAGGCTATGGTTTTCCCAGTTGCAATGTATGGCTGTGAAAGCTGGACCATAAGGAAGGCTGAGCGCTGAAGAATTGAGGCCTTTGGATTGTGGTGCAGGAGTAGACTGCTGCAAGTCCCTTGGACTGCAAGGTGATCAAACCGGTCAGTCCTAGAGGAGATCAACCCTGACTGCTCTTTCGAAGGCCAGATACTGAAGATGAAACTCAAATACTCTGGCCACCTAATGAGAAGGAAGGACTCCCTGGAGAAGAGCCTAATGCCGGGAAAAATAGATGGCAAAAGAAGAAGGGGATGGTAGATAATGAGGTGGCTAGATGGAGTCACTGAAGCAGTTGGTGTGAGCTTGAGTGGACTCCGGGGGATGGCGGGGAACAGGAAAGCCTGGAGGAGTGTTGTCCATGGGGTCGCGATGGGTCGGACACAACTTCACAACTAACAACAACATGGTGATCATTATGGGCCCAATATAACAATGGTCAATGTAATTCAAAATCTGCTTCGGGAAGATTAAATTATACCAGTATGCACTGAATTGCCATCAGAAAAGAATACAATATATAACTGCACCAGTATATTAATGGTGCAGGACCATGCCAGCTTACATGTTACACAGAACTCTTCACCAGAAAAGATAAGTTTTGTGCTATAGTAACAGTGCAATACAAGCTTATTTACTCTTACTCAGAAGTTAGACCAGTTTGGTGGTTATTACCTCCAAGAATATTCCTAGCAGTAAGCTCCACCACAAAAAGTGAATCTTACTTTCAGGTAAACATGTATAATCTCTTATTTCGAAAAGAGATACACTGAGATTAATGAAGTAAACATGGGTGGGAAATAATGGCAGACATGATGCAGCAAAACTAACATGCAAAGAGTTGAAGGAAACTCATTTTCTCTGGCTTTATATCTACTATGATCCAGTGCATAACTTCATTCATACTCTCATGCACATATAAAATTCCCACATGGAAGGGATCTCCATTTCCTTCAATGCCGGGAAAAGAGAGAGACACATGAATTCTTGTGCATACTGTGCTTGGTTCTACCTTTGGAACGGAGGTCCTGTCAGATGGAAAAGGCATACTACAGGTATGCAGTATGAATTAACTTTGGTAGTTTAACCCATAAATCCATAAATATTCCAGCATTCCCAGGTTTGGATGTCACAAACCTGTGAACCATTGTTGATTAAAAGTAGAAATGAGGAGAGAACACCTTACATGGTCCATTAATCCAGCCACCTTGGAAGGCCTCAACAGTCATAGGTGGCCTATAAATACATGTATAAATATAAATAAATACTCCCTGGCAATTCCTGGGTGTAAAATCCCATGAGTTGCTACAGTAATGTATATATATGCTAAGGCAAATATATGTCTTAGCATATATGCTTTACAGTTGAGTGGCTGCTCACATATGCCAGGAAAATCTATTCATTTTCCATTCAACAACATATCCTAATGGTAGTGATTTCGAAAATGAGACTATACTTGATCAAATTTCAAATATCTATTAATTAATTAAAATATGGCTAACAGAACTAGAAATGAAATAAAAGTCTAGCCTTAATTTACCAGCCTACCCATGGAAGATGAATTTGGGGGAAATTTTAGTTTTATCACATTGCTTCCACTGTTTGTCAAAAAGGCCACCTTGTGATGGTCAAGAGATATTCAAAAAATAACTAGGACATCAAGGGTGAGACTAAAGATGCCTGGGTGTTTCAAGAGATCGATTCTCTTACCAGGGTGGCTTCAGCTTTCTTTTCTCAACAGCTGAGAAAGGTTGCCTGCCATACAGCCAGCATTCTTGCTCCCCGTGTTATTTATTTATGCTACGCTTATATACCACTCCACACCTAAACAGATCCCAGAGTGGTGAACAATAAAAAGATCTTGAGAAGATAAATATAATAAAGGTTTGCATTAAAAGAGAATGTCAAGTAACAGCAGATGCTCAAAGAAGGATGCCTGAAATAAAAATATTTTCAGGAGGCACCAAAAGCAACACAGTGTGGGTGCTTGCCTGACTGCCAGAGGAAAGGAGTTCCAGAGACATGGTGCCATCACACTGACGGCTCTTCTCGAGGAGGATTCCACCAGGGTCAAAGGTCCATGCAGAAATACCAGGAAAATGCCACCTGATGGTCTCAATGACTAGCCCTCTTGGTAAGTCCAAAGATGCCCTTTCAAATTGTCCAGTTCCGAGCTGTTAAGGGCTTTATCCACCATCATCATAACCATAAACCTGCTTCGGTAGTGATGAGGCAGGCAGTGTAGTTCCTTCAGCAATGGAGCTGCATGCTAGGAAGGGACAGTTTCTGCCAACAGCCAAGCTGCTGCCTTCTGCACTAGCTCCAGCTTACTGAGTCGTCTCCAGGGCAGCCCCACATAAAATTATGAACTGTCAGAATTCAGTCCTGAGATATCTCCAGCCTGTACCCTATTGTGGCTATGCTACCCCTGTCCAAAAAAGGCCATCTCTGGTCAATGTCACTTTGAGTTCCTGGGCACTTGGGCCTCCATCAGCAACAATGGAACTTAGAGCATCCCTAGATGGCAAACTTAATTGTTCTGAGTGTAACTCCATCACATGGACTCTATATAAAAGAAAAGTTGGTTGTTATATAGCAGCATTGATTTAAACAGTGAAGGGGAAAGAACTATTACTATAAATAGAACCATTTCTTAAAATATTAAATTAAAAGAAAGCAGAAGTGCCACAATTGCTATGGTCAGCGGCCCCACCTCATGAAACATTTTAGGGGGGCATTTCTAGGTATGATGACCATTTACACATTAACAAAACAGGCAGCAAAGCAGAACAGAGATGTGTATAAAATGTCTTCCCAGATCTGCTGCTTTCCAGATGTGTTGGACAACAACTTTAACTAGCAATCTCCATACATACATTTGGAGAAGCATCAGCTAGGGGAAGTTAGCTGTGCTAATTTATTGGCACAGAGGCAGATACTGAAATTCAGTGCATTTCAAGATAATGGAGGAAGATTCTGGCCAGGCTAACCCATGTACCTGCTCAATCTGCAGCCCAGCTGACAAATCCTCATGGGTAACTTCAAAGTTCCTGTTTACAGTGTTGTTGCTGTTGTTTTTAATACGTAAGCTAGATTTGGAGAAGACAGCCCTTCAAATAGAGGACTATCCTTCGATAACCCTTCAAACAGAGGATTGTCCTCTGATAGCCCTTCAAATACAAGAATGCCCTTTGTAAAGTAGAAGTTTTGGGCACCTTTCTTGTCATTTCTGACTTATGGTGACCCTATGAATAAAAACCCTCCAAAATGTCCTATCCATGACATCCCTTCTTCCAAGTTCAAGTCTGTGGCTTCCCTAATGGAAACAATCCATCTCATATTTCTTTTTCCTTTTTTTCTACCTTCCACTTTCCCTAACATGATTCTCTTCTCCAGGGAGTTTTGCCTTCTCATGATATGCCCAAAGTAAGGCAGACTCAGTTTTGTCATTTCTGTAACTAGAGACAGCTCTGGCTTTATTTAACCTAGGACCCACTTGTTCATCTTCCTGTTGGCCTGGGGCATTCATAAACCTCTCCTCCACCACTATGTTTCAAACTCACTTAACCCCCTGAGTCAAATGCATGCACACTTTTCATGTCAGCCTCACAGACCAATCCCACAGATATCTACTCATAAGCAAGTCCCATTTAGTTGAGCGGAGCTTGCTTTCAGATAAGGACTTCAGTCTTAGTAAGTCTTGAGCTAACTTTCAGAAGCCCCTTTCTGTATTCCTAAATGTCTGAGATGTAAGATAAAAGTCCATGTTTTAGATCTGCTATGGGGAAAGTTGTGCGGTCCATTTCCTTGGCAAGCTGAAGCTGCTCCAGCAGACCTGCTTCCAAGAGAAAAAATAACATCTTTTGCTGGCATCAGCAGGCTACAACAGTTTAAATTGGTAGATAATGTCATATTATCAGTGACAACTTTCATTGGCCCTCACAAGTATAACATCACAGACTTAATATTCATAGCACCTTTCTTTAAACAGAGTCCATTCACATACCTGTCATCAGGGGATGAAAAATGCAATGATATATAAGTGTGTGAGGCAGCAAGAAATACAAAGGAATAAAACCATCTCTATTCTGCAGAGTAGCCTCTTCCCAATGTATTTAAGTACCATTCCAATGTACATTTATCAGCACAAGTCTGTTGTAATAACTCAGGAATGCTATTCATGGACAGAGTAAAACCATATTGCTTCTGCACCTCTCAGCTATGGCTTCATTGATTTGAAGTGATCGATATACACTTTGCATAATCCAGAAACAAAACAAAAACTACAGCTAAATATTCCAGGAAATACAACAATTCCCCTCTTCAATATAAATCACAGCCCAACATTTCTCCTCACCAAAAAGCTCCAGTGAATCATAAATAAGGATTCTAGAGGCCCCGCCAGTTGGGCAAAACATCTGCTTCCTCAAGCAACGCTCATACATTTACCAAATGGGTTGGAAACAATTTAACTGCTTGCTGTTTTAAAGATTGGACACACATGCACCAGCGGAAAGAGGTGCCTATTTATGGAAAAGATTGGAACAATAATGTTCCCACTGTGTGCTAGGGAACCCTGGGGATCCTCGGTTAGATCAGTCATGACAGGATTCCATGAAAAAGCGTTTACCTTACCCACCTAGCATGCCAACACTGTGTAGCTCCAGGGAAGCATTGGGTTTCTTCAAAGAATATACACTTAGGTCGTACGGGGCGATGAGGTGCAACACACCTGGTGACCTGAGAACGGAGCTCGAGCCTTACAGTGTATCCATTCTGTATGCAATAGGAGTGAGCAGAAGTTAAATCTCCAGATGCTTTGGAGTTCTGCACCCAGCATTCCTGACTACTTGCCATGATGACAGGAAATTCTGGAGATCTGTCTTCCACCTATCCATTTCCTTCAGCAGGCTTTCCCAACCTGATGCCTTTGAGTTCTCTTGGACCACAACTCCTATCAAGTCTACTCCAAGATATTTGTAAAGTACCAAATTGGGAATGCACCCCATGTAGAGGATCACAGGGGCATTCCTCAGCAAACCAGTTAACATAGATAGGATTCCTTAAAGGTGGCATATTTGGGAACTGCTTGGCAAAAACATAAAAGCTAGCTACTATGCCGCAAGAAGCAGCAGTAGCAAATGCTTTATCATGCAGTCAGGAGACCACCCACATGGGATGCATGAGCATGTGTTTCAGTACCTGCTGGACTGGACTGTTTCAAGCTGTAGGTTTAGTATTGGGTAACTGAGTAGTCATTTAAAATAAAATAGCAACTCATGCATGGAAAGCTAATAAATCAAATACAAGGGATAAGCGTTATTTGTAGGATAGCTTTTGCATGGGAGGAGTACAATCTGAGTTTGCTTTTCTAGCACATGATACAGGCCATCTGAACTTAGAAACAAAAAGATAATCCAAAAATTCATAGAGCTGCTCTGTCTTGGTATGGACAAAGCATTGTTTGGAGACTGAACAGAAAGGAAATCTCCTGCAAGCCAAATTGCACCTACAGGCTCAATGACTGTACTTAGCCTACTCTCAACTGCATCCTATGCAGACATAGGCGTGCTTAATCTCCCTGATGGTGAAGAATGATTAACTTTGCATAAGATTAGTCCGCATATTGTATAAGGTAAAGCAGTGAGTAAATCAAGACCACATCTATCTAGATTTCACAATAAACTGAAAACCAGACCATCACACTCAAGCCAAGAATTCAGCTTGAAAGGAACATGATTTCTCTGATCATGCTTAATCGCCCTCTGATAATGGGAATCTCCGAACCTCCAGCAAACAGAATTAAATTCAATTGAGGAAAATATTTGTTATGTTTGTCTGAAGTTTGTAGATCTAACTATTGTTATGCAGCTCAAAGGTCAATAGGGCAGGTGTTGTTTTACTGGTATGCATTGCTGCAGGCAAGATTTAAATCTTAAATTACTTAGCTGAAAAGCGAAATCCAATGTTATGCTGATTCGAACCTTCTGGGGGACATTCAGTCAAACAAAGGCAATTCATAGGCAGCATTTGCTTTGCCTGAGGAAGTTTGTCTGGGGTCAAAAATAACCCCTTATGCAGATACTGTAGGTTTTCCTTTTGTTTGTTTTTTGCACAGTGGAGTTCAGAAGCATAGATTGAGCTACTTAGATGGCCAAGAACTGTCACCAGTACACTTAGAGGATCCATCTGGAGGCCACCCAGCTGGGGAAGGCTGCAACTCTACAGTGCCAGTTCTCCTGGCCAAGACACCCTAAGCAGGCTCCTTTCTGCAGCGAGTTTGTCTTTTCAGTACAGTTATCACCAGCTGCTACTGCTCCTTCTTCTCTTTCTCATCATTGCTACCAGTGAGCAAGCAGTCAAATTCAGCATCCTCTCCATCTCACCACCACGGCTGTCTGGCCCAGAAAGAAGCACAGATTAACACAAGGTTGCAATGGTGAAGACTCCAGAAGGATCCAGTTAGTGGGCCCTTGCTGAAGTGAAGGCCCTCAATAGATGCCAGCTATGTCTGCCCTCAACACCAACCCTGTATGTATGCAGATATGTATTCAGATGAAACATTAATAAAAAGAAGAGGGAATGAACAAACACAGGAAGAAAGGAAGTAGAAAGGGCATACTCCAGGACTATTTTAAGTGCTGTCACTGTGAAATCCTGACAAAGCCATCGTTTTTATTGTTCTGTCTTTATTTTTGCTGAAGTATAACAATATGAAAAGGTACAAAGAGCTCTAGTAAGGAGTTAAACAGTTATTTCGCACAAAGTACATGACACAACAGCCGTTTGTTTCAAATGCCTGGGGGGCATCTGTATACGGAAGCTAGTTTTTAAGACATCTCATCCATTGCAAAGACAATTCCATGCAAAGAAAAAGCCAATGAGCAACATATCTGCAGTATTTGTATGTTTCTAGTTAACATCAACATCTCTTGCCACACTACACCTGTTTTTCAAAGATCCAGAAGCTATGCCAGCTGGCCCTATCTGGAAAAGTGCACTGCTTGGGAACAGTTACTTTTTTATTCAAACAATGGTGTCCCCAAGACAGAGTCTTCCCACATGGTATCATTCTAACAGAGACTTTTCTGGCAATGACCAAGCAGGAAAGATATAACCAGTCTGTCTGTCTTTTAGGATTGTAACTTCCTTCACTGTTACTTCCTGCCCTAAACACCACCAGAGGCTATGAATTACTATCACTGAGTGAACTCTTCTTGAAGACATGTCTTAAATCAGTACAACTGATCAAAGATACCATCCATGGCATAAAGTTGCAGACTGAACATTTATATACATTTTCCTAAAAGTTAGTACTTCTGAGAACCAGAGGTACTAGTGTGTTTGGGGTTATGCCTTTAAACTGCAACCCTATACTCCTTGACTGTGAAGTAAACCACACTGAAATAAGGAACTTCTGGGTAGCATCTGTAGGACTACACTTACTTGGGGCTATCTTTCACTGAATTCAGTGAAGCCAAAGTCCACAGAAAACAGTGAACCGCAAGCAGGTGTCATGAATATTACTAAACCATTTACTTCTCAATTCCCAATACAAGCATAATATGCATGAGTGTATCCATAAAGGTAACCCTTCAAATGCAGAACATTACAGAAATATTAATTCATAAAACAAAGCCTAAATGCAGTAAGGAGGTGGGGTTCATTCATAGTACCTGTAAAATATCAACTGGATTGGAATGTGTGAAGAAATACATATAAATGATTTTGATGTCAACATGTTTAGCTACTGTGTGTAATTTCTGTGAGGCTATAATATAATGGTGTACCCTGCAAACCCATGCTACTGTGTGGAAGCCCTGTTTTAGTAGCAAATGCTTGGTAGCACTTTCTAAAGAGGGAAAGAGTGATAATAACTTTTTATATTTATAGATGGGGACTGGGTCATATAAGTTCAACTGGGATTGGTGTGGGAAACATCAGATTCCAGTTGCCTGTGGGTTATTGCTAGGGATAGGAGGAATGACAGTTGGAAAGGAGAATTTTGTTGTTCAAGCACAGCTTGTGTTGTCTGAACTCAGCTTTAGTAACAAAACATGGCTAGTTAACCAAGAACAACCTAGGAAGATAACCCATGCTTTGTTGACAGTTGAGAACTGGAGGCTATTTGCCACAATTTGTTACCTTGCCTGGGTTCAGAAAATACAGTAATCCCTGTTTAAACAACAGCTCCAATCCAATGACAACCCATACTCAATCCATGGGTTGTCATATTGTCTGAACCTAGTTACTGTCTCTTACATCATTAAGAAGTGTCAGCAAGCATTTTTGAACATTCTTAATAGTGTTTTTTCCTTATGCATAAAACGTCCCATTAATAAAGCAACTGGTTTAATATTTCATCTTGTCTCAAGTGGTATTGCCCATCTCATGCCTACCCTCTAATACCAAACTGCTGTGAGTTTTGAAGCAATCCTAAGGGAAATGGGTCAGCTTGCATCATTGAGGGAGGGAATTCCTCCAAATGAAAAATATGCATTGCTTGGAAAATAAGAATTCCTGATAGACGGTATTGCCAGTAAAGGAGCAGTTACTTTAAAAATAATTAGGTTGGCATGCAGAAGAAAAAAATATTGGCATGCAGGAAAAAAGACTATTAAGTATTTAGGCTATCAGAACAGTCCAAATTAAGAAAATATTTTCAGAAGACTGAAAATAAATATTGGGAAGAGGAAAGTCAGACAGATAGCATAAAATAAAGAAACCAGTTTATCCTAAATAATCAGAGAAGATCTAGGAGGTATTCCAAACTTTCATGCAGGAAGCATGGATAACTGCTATGATGAGAAGATAGGCAAATTTTCATTGCAAAATATTGGGCTTTGGAATCATATTGACTCAGGAAGTAGGGAGGCAATAGACTGACTGACCAATCAGAGCTTGCAGTGCTGGGAAGTAGCTTCCAACCAACCATTTTTCAATTTAAAGAAATCTGGCTATCATCAGGAGGGCTGAGTCACAGTTATGACTACCTGACACATTGGAAATGTGCATGCAGTTGGTACCCTTCCATGATCAGAGAATGGAAAAATGAAAAGTGAGAATAGAAAGATATGACTAATCTCTTTTTGGGAAGCAGACCCATAAAACAAGATTTCCTGGCTAGGTGTATAACATGTCTTTAAAAATCAGAGGGGAAAAAATGAAATGGTGCACCAAGTCATTCTCTTATATACAAATCTTTCTTGCATTTCTTTATCTTTACAGCATCCTTTTTTGGCATTCTGATCCTGCCCTTCCACATTCTTTTGTACAGTAATAGCTATATATGCATATGCTGAACACCATTAGTGTGTTGTTTTAGTAAGTTTCATATCCCTGTACAATGGGAAGGACTACTTGTGAGGAAATCGCATCTGTACTGGAGTCACACATTCCTGTGTCCAGCCTCAAAATATAAATTACCCTGCAATTGGCTTTGCTCTCATTATTTTTACTGATCCTTCAGTTCCATGGTTTATGGCCTTAAGCTTCATTTCAAATGTGTTGCTGATGGAGATGATGATGAAGAGAAAGACTAGAAGCTGGCATTGAAAAAATAGAAAAGAAAAACTATTCTACTTTCTGTCCTCAAAGCAGTCTCTCCTCTATTTTAAGATAGCCTGTCTTCACTATCACCACCATAAGATAGTTTAGCCCTACCTATTATTATGAATAGTTGTTCCTGATGTCAAACTGCCTCCTACAAGCCACTGCCAGGTATGTTTGCAGCTAACACTGGAGCAAGAAACAATCTGCAGAGATTGTCCCTGCTGATTAAAATTTGCAACTTGACTCCCTGCATCTTTGTCAGGCAGAAAGCAGGAGGCATCTGTGCTCTGAAAGAGCCCAAGACAGAGTTTCCAACGGTTCCCCCAACAGTGGCAGTGGCTGCTGCATTCCTTGTTGCTATACAAAATCCTTCCCAAGAGACTGGACACTAATCAACCCCATTTTTCAAACTCCTGCAGCTCAGGAATGGAGTCTGCAAAGGGAGAGGCTCATAAAGGTTGCCAATAAAGGATCACTCTTCATTGCTCAGCAGAGTAATGATGTCACATTCCTCACATGACTTTATCTATGGACAGCAACCCTATATGTACAGTAGAAGCAATCTATACCTTTTAGGAAGTCCTCCTATGTTGTCAGCATGGCACAAGCATCACTCAAACAGGATGACAGGGTTTTCAGACCATGGCTCTGGACAGCCACCTGTAGGCAACCAGGTGCCAGAAGCCTAAGCAAATACCCTCAGAAGTAAATCCCACAGTATTTAATGGGACTTATGCCTGACAAGTGTGCTTCACAGAGCAGCCACAGCCACGACAGATTCAAATGAGCTCAAATGTTTAAGGATTCAGCCCATGGATTCTGCAGCAGACCAGCAGCTGTTCCCAAGTTTTACAGATTCCACAGATTTGCGGACTTTTTAAACTTTCCATAATTTTCATAGTTTTATGTATTAAAATAAAGAATAATGATAATAATAATAAAATACTGACCAAAATGCTAATCTCCCCCATGAGCTACATGGTGAAAATATACATGCAGGAGGGATTAGTGTATGCTGGGGGGATTTGTGCATCTCTGGGAGTGCAAATTTGCATAACTGCTAAATGCATTTGCACATAATCCAATTCTGTCAAAGAGCAGATGATGGAACAAAGGGCCTCTGACAATCTGTAAAATGTACACAAAATGGATTTGGCAGCATCTGTACATTCCTGACCCAATGTCATTCATGTTCCCTTGCAAATTAATCCCATTTGAAATTGGTGGGACTTACTGCCAACTAAGTATGCATAGGGTATGGCCCCCAAATTATATACCTATTTATTTCTGCATAAGCGTTCCTAGAATCAGGCCTAAAGATTCAGCACACCCAAACACAAGCATAAACACCATAAAATTAAAGCAGGAAGGGCAGCTGCAAAGAACTGTCCGTGCAAGCTGGATCCCAATAAACCTCCCTCTCTGAGATGTCATTCTCCATTCTTGTTATAATCCTCAGCTTTCCCCAACCTGGTGTCCTTTGGGTGCATTGCACACTCACTCCCATCATCCCCCGCTGGTACATCTGGAGGACACCAGCTTGGGCAATCCTGGAGAGGAAGCTAGTAGGCTGCTTCCACAATGACACCATCAAACTAAACTGCACCTTGCGGGATTTGGTCCTTTACCAGTAATCATAATCATAGTGACCAGAGGACCACTGCTTTTTGCAGACCAAGCTGCAAGAGACCAGCAAAGGCAGCTAGAAAGGAAGCAATTACTTCCATAAACAATTAAGACACCTCCCGCCCCCGCCCTCCAACACACGCTCACTCTGCTATTCTACACGAGCAAGCACGGGATCGCAGCCTTGGCTTTCCATGAACCTGCTCCTTTCCTTCAGATGTGCCCATTGCGCTTGGCAGGGGGGCTCGAAGGGTCTAGGGCTGCTATATGTGAGCGGGCAGTCCGATCTAGGGACACACTCGCGAGAAAGCGAGCGACGCCCGCCTAACTCTTCCAAATCACTGTGGGGTGTTGTTCCTAGGATGACGATGGCTTGTCGCTTCTTGCAGAGAGCTGAGCTTCCATCAAACCAGCATCGCAGCGCTTTCATCGGACGCTCATCGGGCTTAGAGTAGACCCCGTTAAAGCGAAGCCCTTCAACTGGATTACAGCTCCGCTCAGACTCGGAAGGGAGCCCCACAGCGCTTCATCCAGGGACATGGAGCGTCCCAGGACTACGGCACAGTGGGTGCCGGGCGGCGTGGCTATGTGCGTGCGTGTCTGTGGCAGGGGGGCTGCTGTCGTTTTCCAGGCCGCCCCTGCCCCAACACGTTTCGGTTCATTCACGGCTCGTGCGTGGACGCGCGTCAATAAACGCGTCGGCACAGCCACACGCGACTGCTCCACAAGCCTCAAGGGGCACGACCTGCTGGACAGCAGATGGCCGAGCGCCGGGGGCTGAATATGACGGGGAGAAGAGACGAAGCGCCGCACACCGCAAGCCTTCTCGGGGCAGCTGCCTTCCCACTCCGGGGGCGTCGGACTACCATGCCCATCGTTCCCATATGAGCAGGGGACGATGGCAGTTGTTTTCCGACACTTCCAGCGGGCGGCGAGCTGGGGGCCAAGGCAGGCTGCTCTGGTGCCACCCCAAAGTTACGCAAAGAAGGAGGGGGGTTTCTTGGTAAAGCCAAGAGAATCATCACAATCCTGACGCAGAAAGCGCGCTTTACCTCCTCGTTCTCCGCCCGGGTGGCGGTCGCGGCTCTTGTAAGCGTCCCGCGGGGCCGGACACACGCGCGCTGCGCCCCCAGATAAGGAGAAGCTGCTCGGGCGGCTGGAGAGAGGCAAGCGGGCGGGCGGGCGGGCAGGGCGGTAGGGAGGGAGGATCTCCGAAGCTTGCTAAGCCGACGGAACAGAGGGCGCTGCCGCCGCGAGCTCGCGGCTCCGAGTTGGGGAAACTTCAGACAGGAGCGACTCGCTGCGCAGTCCGCCTCGGAGGCCCGAGAGTCTGATTGTCTGCCGCTCTCTTGCCAGGGCGAAGCCACGGCCGTGCCCCCAGGGTCAGTTTACGACGGCGGCGACTGGCGCACACGCCCTCGGCGCTCGCAACTTGGCTGCAGCGCTCCCTCGCAGACGGCGCATCCCATGCACGTGTGGCGGCGGCGAGCGGCAAATCCCCTCGCAAGCCGCTGCCCTTGGGCGGCTTCCAGAGACGGGGCGGGGAGGGGGTGAGCTTACTCACTCGCACAACCGCACAGGACCGGGATCAGGGAAGCGGGCAGGCGGCCTCCGCTAAAGAGACCTCTGTGCTGGAGGCGGCGGCGGCGGCGGCGGCGGCTCGGCCGATCTCGCCCTCTTCCTCAGCTCAGGGTTGCCGGAGCAGCTGACGGAGACACGGGCTGAAGCAGCCCTGAGTTTGCCGACACCCGTCAGGTTTTTCTAAGGGGATGGGTTGGACGCCGCCGCCGCTAAGAGGGGCGGCGCTGAATTCCTTGACGGCTTTGTTGAGGGATGCTCTTGATTGATTTGGAGACAGACAGACAGACAGAAAGACAGACAGACAGACGAGGGAAAAGTCGAGCTCAAAGTGGACTCAAGCAGTCCTACAGGGTCGTGTAAGTGTCTCCTCCACCATGTCAAAGGTGGAGCTTGTGGCCCATGGTGCAATGCAGTCATAAGGGGCCACTTCAGAGTCACCAGACACTCAGACAAGCATGTATGCAAAAGGGGCATATGCTAATATGTATGCATAGAAGCAAATTTGGAAATCCATATTCTAACTTCAATAGAAATACTGTTCTTCTAGCCACAGTGTGGAAAGTTGTGACTTGGTGGCCCTTGTGCCCTCAGTCTCCCATCCAGGTGCTATTGATGGGCAGCTTCAAGGCTAAGCTCATCTTTCCAGTGGTTCTATTTCAACCTGTACTTGATCTGCACAGCCCTTCAGACAGAGGAAGGGGAACAACTCATGGCCTTCCAGAGGTTTTCCATCATCCCTTGCCTTTGGCTAAACTGACTAGAGCTCATGGGTCAAAGCATCTGGAGCAGAACAAGTAGCTTGGCCCTGAAAGAAGGGATCCCTTCAAAAGATGCCGCCTACCTGGCACTGGCATTCCGTGGTGATCTGCTTGTCCTTGACCTCATCACTCTCAGCTTTACAGGTTTGCCTGCCCTTCTTTCCTTTCCAATGGGATTTTGGCCTGCTTTTCCAGCCACAGAATCCACACAGGTTGATCTCCCTGTTCCCCAGTGGTTTTTACCATTTAATCTCATCTATCATGCCTGTACTGGAAAGAAAAACAATGACCCAAACCTGGAATTTCAAGGCACCTTACAGATGAAACATTTATTCTGATATATCCTTCTATCCATTGCAACTTGGAGGAGGAACCTGTTCCTAGACTATATCTCTCATTATCCCTGATCACTGGCCAAGCTGGCTGAGGATGAAAGAAGCTGGAATCCAATGAAATGGGACCTCTCTCTGACTGCCACCTCCAAGTTATTCAATTGGTGACAAGGAGGAAGGGCTTGTCAGTGGTGGCCCAACAATTATGGAACAAGCTCCTCACTGAGGCCCACCTGGAACCAACTCTACTGCCTTTTGGCAGCAGGTTAGCACTATCATCTATGACAGGGCATCTAATTATCCCTAAATAGCATGGGGGAGGGGTAAGTCAGCTGCTTAACAGGTCGTGTTGCTTTGATTTGTGCCACCTATTGAAGTTGTTTGTATTTGGCTTTGAACGTGCCTTTTAAATTGCATACTGATTTTTAAAATCGTTACCTATACTGCCATTTATTGCACTTTATGTGCTATTGTAAACTACCCAGAGAGCTTTGGCTATTGGGCAGTATAGACATAAATAAATGTCAGTTTGGAGATCTACAGGTTCCTCAGTCCAGCATGTGAGAATTCCCTTCATTGGATGCATTCCATTTCACTCAAACCAATGCTATAACTGACTATCCTTGATTCCCTGAACAAGTAACATCCATTCGCCTTTCTTCCATTCTGAAATGCAAGGCAGCTTGCAGAATTTGCAGGCAGCTCTCATCCAGACGCAGATGAGACCCAAGACAGCCTAGCATTGGATTGTGTGTCCTCCAACAGTGCCCCACTGAGACCTTTATGTTCCCTGAAGACTCTCTGTTGTTTTGTTTTTTCTGCCACAGGCTAACAAGGCTACCCTTGTGAAAGCTGATTCCAGTCCTGGTATTTCTTCACCTCTCAATCATTTGCTCAGAATGGGGGAGAAAATGTTGGCTGGTAAGACTGGAAGACTTTCCAGGAAAAAGGTGCATGCTTGCTAAACTTTAGAAGGAGCAGTGCTTCTCCACTTCTGGCTTTTCACTTTCCCCCACTACTGACCCTGAGAAGGCAGAAAGTCCTGATATTTTGCAAAACACCCCAACTACTGCCCATTAATTAGCACTCTTCCGCATAGCAATTTTTAATGAAAATTTGGTTCACACTATTAGTGCATCTTCACTCCTAGTCATACTTAGGTTATAGGATAACACATGTTCCCTGCCGCATGGATTTCAAAACTTTGCATTTTGAAGCATGTAATTCTCCCTCTCCAGTGCCATCAGCCACTGACACATGGTTGAGTGCCAGAGCATGGTCGCTACTATGGTTTTTTCTCTCCACAGTCGGATTTTCTATTCTTTTCCTCTTTTTTCTTTTTAGTTCATGATGTGTTGTTTTATATTGTTTAAATAATTGAGGTTGTTACATTGTAATTTTATATTGTGTAAGCCGTTCTGAGCACTGGGTGGAAGGAAAGGATATAAGCACCGGGGGCTTTTAAACAATTTTTTAATTGTTATATTGTTATTATTTATGCATTTATGTATTTCTGTACTTTGTATCCTGTTGTGAGCCGCCCTGAGGCTTCGTTACGATGGGGGTGGCATAAAAATGTTTTAAATAAATAAATAAATAAATAAATAAATAAATAAATAAATGTAAATGCTTGTACAGCAGTCCCCTGAAATTTGCGAAGGTTACGTTCCTAAAGCACCTGCGCGTTGTGAAAAACTGCGAATTTGGTGCCAGCAATGGGCACTGGCCGCCAAGGCGGTGCAGGTACACATGCGTGGCATGGCAGGGGCAGGGGCGAGCGCGTGCAGAGATCGTTTTCTCCGAGCGAGTCCAAATTCAGAGGAAACGATCTTGCGAGTAAGCTGTTGCATGCAAGGAGATCAGCTTGGACTCGCTTGGAGAAAAATTCCGCGAAAGACTGAAGCTGCGAACACTGAACTGCGACTTCACGGGTGCATGCTGCAATTAATAAAGAATAAACACTAGGGTGTTGCAGTAGGAATAAGTGAGTCTGAGAACCTGGCCCTACTTGCACTTGGTGGGTTTTTGGTGCCTTGCAGACATGAAAGCTGAATGCAGTCTCAGTCCAGTTTATTTTCATAGCTTTGGCTTTTAAAGTAGGCCAGAGACTTGTGTATTCTTTTGTAAGGCCAGAGAAATCTGAATAAATTCCTTCCACAATTGCGCAAATTGTGGCTCAGATTAATGCAAATTCCCCTGGCTTGCTTGCTTTTTTTTAAAGGCAAATGGTGTCCCACTTAAAAACAGAACACTGAATTCTGGTTCCATTCACAGCAGAACAAATTAGCACCAGTGTTCAGTTGATGGGCTGCAACCCAGAAGGGCTAAGCTGGACTAATCCACCAGTTGCCCCCCCCCCCGGCCACCCCACCATAGTCAAACTCCTTGCACATGCCTACTTGCAAAAGTGACTGAGTATAACAGGTAACTCTTACAGGCATTTCAAAGTTTCAGGGTTTCCTAGCACATTGCTTGAAAACTGCTGCTCTGTCAGGCCAAAACAGCTTTGCTTCCCTATTTCTGTTTGTGTTGAACTCTCAAGGGATGAGATGCTAAATGAAGTACAAGCAAGTGTATACAGAAGAGTATTTATTCTTGCTTGTCATTTTAAAAAGATGATTTAGTTAGATCTCAGCCAAGAAATGGTTATGATTTTGTGGTGCTGGAGGAGTTGAATGATCCTATATTGTAACTTTTATAGAGAATGCAAAGAAGAGTTCATTATTCCATTAATAACAGATCTCTGTGGTAGCAATCCTTCCACCTTGGCATCAACTTATATTTATACGTCTTGCAAATAAGACGTATCTTCTTACATGACTGGAAATCATGCCAAATTTTGTGTGATTCTAATGCAAATTAGGAAAAAATGCTGTTACCTTGAGTGAAGATACTTTATAAAATGTATTCTGTTGCTATATTGGCTTTAGTTGTGTTTTAACTTTTATTAATGTTGCTGGTCTGTCACTATAATAAACAAAACAGCATGGAAAAAAATGACATCAAAGTATGTTGCTTACCATATATACATACTTTAGGGAAACTAATTTCCTCCGTATCACACATGTCTCACTCCTTTGGAGGTGGCAGAAAGACCAAAGGACAAGTTTGCTCCAGGCCCAGCTTGCTGCCTGAGTAGGCCTAAGCCTAGCATTGCTCCTTGCTGGTAGAAATGTTTCCCAGGGGCACAAGGGAACTATGCACACTCAGCTCTTTTCTGCTACAGTTTGGAGACTTGACCTTTGCATTTGACCTGTGCAGATCTTCTTCCTGATTCCTCTTGTCTGTTCTTCAGTGCACATTTTAAAAAGAGCACATCCAAGATGTGTCTTTCCCCCATACCCCAAGAGTTGGTAATGACTTCTAGAAAAGTTGCAACAACCACAGAAAGTCTTGCAACACCTTAAAAATGAACCATGGACTGGAAGTCTGTGTCACATGATGCATGAAGTGTAATCTTAAGCTGGCTGGTAGATGTATGAAAATAAATAAGCAGCAGGGTCAGAGGGAAATGAAACACAAAAAGGGCAGGCTAGGATGAGAGTTGGTAATGCAGACCTCTTGAAGAAACCACAGACATTTGCAGTACACAGAGATCATAGAGGATCCATGAGGTTAGGTCCATTCCTCTTTACAATTCTTTGTTACATAATTGATTAACTGTTCCACCTTGGGAGCACTGTGCAATAAATTAAAGCACAAAATATACAAATGTACAGCAAAAGCAAACAGATGAATAAAGCAGTGGCTGGAATTTACCACTGCTTAGTCAGGAAGTGCTTGTGTAGGGTGCTCAACCTAAGCACTATTTAGTGAAACCAAATTTAAGCGAGTCCGACATGCTTCTTCTGGCACAGGGGAGCTAAGGTTTATCTTCCAAACTGCTAGGGGTCAGGAAAATCAGGTGGCAGATCTTTTTCAGGATTCACATTATCAATGGGCCATTATGCATTTACTTGCTCCACATTCAAAGGAGGAAAAAGAAAGCCCTTCCTGCAGGTAAGAAATTGGCATATCCAGAAGAAGGATGCTGCCAAACCTTGTTTCTGACATATGCTGTTTTACTGTGCAAAGAGAGTTTGTTTTCACGAGGGAGCCTTAAATATGTAAACCTTCATCTTCAGCCTGGAATTGAATAGTCCAGGAAAAAGCTGACCATCGGATTCCACGGAATATAAAATCCGGCCCAGTAAGAAAGTCTATTGGCACCACACAACACAGACTCAGTTGCATCACTATGTGCATGGCAGGCTCATGGGAAAGAGGATCAGGCTTTGACACTTGCCAGCTCATGATCTCAAAAAGGCCTCTGCGCCTCTCATAGCTGTACTGTAGGGAGAAGTTTGGCAGGCACAACTTTTTCCACTCATGGACTATGGTAATAAGAGAAGCTGCCTACACTTAAACTTCCCCCCACCACAACAGCATCTGTTGAAGACATATGAAGATCTCTCAAAATCAAGCCCCGTTAACTCATCTTTTTTTAAAAAAATCAACAATTAAAACTAATGTGTTATCGTCATGGGGATATTTATATTTATCTCATGTTTTATCACCCTAACCCTAAACACACATTTTTGGAGAGCAATGTTCTCTGCTTGTCTTTCGTGTCTCATATATTTAGACTACCGGATCTCAGGCTTTCCCCGCAAGCTTGGACAACTACAATTCTTTCCCTCTTAAGAAAAGAACCCAAGAAGACCAAAGACCATTCCAGCCATGCATTCTGTTCCTTGTGACATCCACAAGCTGGACACAAGTGCAGCTGTGCTGTCCTCCTCGTGTTCCTCGGCAACTTGTATTCAGAAGTTCACCACCACTCTGGGCTGGCACGGTCAGGTACCTGCTGAAGACACAGACCCCAGCCGGTACCCCGGAAAATATCCCCTGTGGACTTGGCTCCCTCTCCATCATTGTCACCTGCTTGCTCACCTGCATCTCACTCTTGCCCAGACCATGGTGGTGGTGAGAAAGAGTGCAGAGGACATCATTACCTGCCTGCAGTGGTGGAATGAAGGAGGACTCCCTAAGGGAGAGGCTCATTGAGGGTCCCTTACATAAGGACCCTCTAAAACCTGGAGCCAGCACTGCTCTGGTCTAGTCTAGTAATGTCTAGATTAGTCATAGTTTCTGATGACAGTCCATGGAGACCAGTGATAGTCTCCATGTTCACAAATGTCTCTAATCCTGTTTTGAGTATGTGCTGTGTGAAGAGTCCCTTTTCTTTGTCCTGAATCCCCCAGGATTCTATTTTATTGGAAGACCCTGAGTTCTAGTATTATGGGTGGGGGAGAGAAAGAGAGATGAAACGAACAAACTTCTCCCTATCCATTTAATCCACAACATACAAACCTTTTCAAACAGGAAGAGCACCAAAGTATCAGAGCAAGTAGAGCAAGGGGAAGAGGGTGTAGCCCTCTGGGGAACTCCAGAAAGACAGATTGGGACCCCAGGTAGACTGGAGCTGAACTATAGGCTTGAGATTCCACTGGCCTGCTCTAGAGTAAAAGAGGAAAAGACAAGGTAGCAAATATCTTCATTTGGGGTCATCAATACACATGTTATTTATAGCATTACTAAAGTTTTCTGGCCCTTTTAGGAAGGACAAAGAAAACAAGACCCTGTCCAAAGTACCTTCTAAGCTATAATTACCACAAAATAAATTGGGAAGAAGGACAGAATGTAAACATTAACGTAGATCAAATAACAAAAGCATGGTTTAAACTTTGCAATGTTCTTCATGTACTGCTTGTACAAATGTGAGGAAGATCACACTTTCCCACCAGTTTCTTTTCTGATGCAGGCATTAACATTTTGCTGATAAAAACAAATATTTTGTCCAATTTTATCTGATCAGTTATTGTGCAGGGGAACTTTGTATTCACAGATGGACTTGTGAACACTATCACTTGCTCTTTATAGAAAGAAAGTGGATGCAGTAGCAACATATCACACACGTTTGGAGACTATGCAGAAAGGCTGCAGAAAGAAGTTGTGGTTCTCCCCTGCTTCTGCATTACACCTTTTCCTATAGAGAAGAAAGTGACAAATGGTTTAAAAATGTGAGTCACTTTCGTGTTTCTAATGATAGCAGGATTCCTTGCACAGATGTGAGTAAGGAAATCTGGTCAGTTTCACTCTTGCTTTTTCCAGGCTGCTGGGTACAGATTTAGAAATGGCAAAAAAAGCTGTAGTGGAAAAGATATTTCCCCCTCACTTCTACAACAAGTTGGGAAAGTCCCTCACTGTAAAGGGGAAATTGGGAGTAGTTCTAATTTTGCCTGTCCTTCATTACAATGAAGAGAAGTCTCAGACTTCCAAGAGAGAACAAAGCTAATCAATTTCACTTTTGCAGCCCTTTGTCAAGTTCATGTGGACCTGGCATCACACTTTCTAGGAGGAAGAGCTTGATGCACAAGGAACCAGGAAGAAAATATATAGCACCATTTTTCCAGGAAGAAAAAATCTGAACCCTCTGCCTGGATAAAATTTGTCTGGAGACTACAAATATCTAAGCCATTCCATACAGCTTCTGTGGCTAACCCCTAAGGCCCTTACAGAAATACAGAGGCAAATTCTACACAACTGTGATAAATGTTATTAAAATAATATTTTACATTTGAATACAATATCATTTAAAGAAATCCTGCTTTATTCAGTAGATAAGGAGAATCTGAATAATCAGAGAATTAGTGCAACCTTACACAAGTGTTTATTATTTTAATTGATATGACGTCCTTCTGCCAAAAAGTAACTCAGAATGGGTAACAATAACAAAATGCAGATTGAAAACAAAATTTTAATTAAGATACAACATACAAATGGAACCATTAAAACACAACAATAAAAAGGAAATAATGTCAATCGTGGAAAAACACCATTTTCAGCAACAGACCAGAATAAATGCCGAAGTCTTCCTTAAATAAAAATGCATTTGCCTGCTGGCAGGAAGAGAACTGAAGTGGGGCAACCCAGCCTCTCTCAGCGGGGCATTCCAAGCATCAGACCAGCCCCGGAAAATGTATCCCCACCTAATGTGCCTCCATAAACTGGTACCTGCTGGATGCTAGAGGCTGCGGTTGCACTCATATCTTGCTATGGGCAGCTGGTGTGTCACCAGGACTCTGAGCTAGGTGCACCTTGGTCTGCTCCACCATGGACCGTTTGTTCTTATATTTCCTAGAGAGGTGGATACCAGAGTTGCCTCCTGTTATCTTCTAGGAAGGCATTTGCTAAGCGCAATGCATACCGTGCCACGCTTCTTCAAGTTGTCTCTCCTCCTGTGCCAAGCAAGCCGATGTAGTGAAATGGTGGTCTAAAAGCAAGGAGGACAATTCTGTTAGATAGCTTTGAGGGCTCTCCTGACCTTGATCACTGCTGGAGCAGCCTTCCACCATCAAAGAAAGTGGGAATTGGAAGGAAAAAGGACAGGACAAGACACGCCTCCACCCTCCATTTCCCACACTAACTGCCAACATGGCAAAAAATGCTCTTACAGAAGAAATCAGTTGGGCCAGAAGGAGAGAAAGTCTCTCTGGCTCAAATTCAAATCTGAACCAAAGAAGAACTCTCAAGTTGTCATGCTAGTCCTGTGTTTAAGGTATCAGTAGCATGACTATCATCCAATAGGATTCTGGGAGAAACCTGCTATGGAGTCAAATGAATTTGGGTTTCTGCAAATGCAACCCACAGATTCTGGAGAGGCCACCTCTTTCTGAATTGCAGAGATTCCATTGACTTGGAGACCAGTGTACTGCTTTCCAGAATTGTATGCAAATGCTATCAAATCAAAATCTGAAGCAGACAAAAGAAATGTGTGCTTGGCATAGAGCAGAGCATGAAAATGCATATATCGAAGTGAGACATTTACACATGTTTAGAAATACAGATTTGTGGAATCTTTCCAGTGCAAATGCAAGTTTGGGAAATTGAGAAATATCTAATTCTGTCAATGAGTAGATGATGGAATGAGGTATACCTGATGATCTGTAAATGCACACGCACACGCAGATGCACAACCCACTGACAGAATGGGTTTAACAAAATGCACATATCCCTAATCCTATGTCAGGGGTCCTCAAACTGTTTCAACAGGGGTCCAGTTGAAATGTGCCGGTGGTGGGCACGGGCCAGCAAGGGGGTGCTGGCGGTGCACCTGGGGCAGGGGCAGGGCGCAGTGAGGGGAGGCAAGGGGAGGTGGGGGCGGGGGCGTGCAGAGAGGGGAGGCGAAGCAAGGTGGGGCGGGGGAGCGTGGCGAGGCAGTGGCTTGCTCGCTCGGAGATCATTTTCTCTGAGTGAGTCCAAACAATCGCGTGAGCAAGTCACCGCCTCCCCGTGCACATGGCCGGGCGGGTGGCAGCAGAGGGTGGGAGTGTGCATGTGCACAACGAGTCCCAAACCTCAGGTGGGTCGGATAAATGGGCATGGTGGGCCGGATCCGGCCCATGGGCCATAGTTTGAGGACCCATGTCCTATGTCCACCTTCCTCTGACTCAGCCACTAGCCACCCCTGCCACAGACTCCACAGTAGGGAGGAAACTGAGGATCCTTATTGTTACATTAATTATACTGTGGTAGGCGATGGTACTAGTTCCCTGGAAGTAACCACATCCTGGACTAGTAAGCCAAAGTGTCCTTTGTGTGACTGTATGACTCAGAGGCTGACATACAACTTGAAAGTCACAGTTATGGGTGGATTACAGCTAATTTTAGAGAACTCAGATTATAGACGTGGAGGGTCCTTTCTATTCCATCCACCCACTCTGCAAGAAAGGGAAGGATTCCTTTTTTCAAAGAAAAGAACAATAAGAAATGGGTTGTTCCTGGTTGCAACCTTTCCCTTGTCTTTCGTATCCATGGAGAGGACTAAACTCCTACATACAACCCATTTTAGTTCGCATTTTAACTAGCTGTTAGCAACCCTCTTCTGTGCTGCCTCCTCACAAGAGCAGCATGTCAAGAGTAAGAACAGTAAGTAAGTCACTGCCATGCCGCACAGTGACTGTTTTTATAAGGATGATTCTAGTTCTCAGCACAGCACAGAAACCCTAGTGATTCCCGAAAAACAGCACATTGAGTGAGCTTATCATTGTGGCCTAGAAATATTTTCATTAGAAGTATTTCATCACCACAGCAGAACATCAGTGGTGCATCCCTTCACATAAACCTGAGACTTTTGGGTTGATGCACCCAACTGAAGTTCAGATCAAATTCACTACACTTTCTTCCCCTTGGATTGCAGCTTTCCATTGGCCATTCCATACATTCATGGTGACTTTAACATCTTTCTTTATGAATCATATTCAGATAAAAATAAAAAAGCAGCACATTATGCACTCTTGCAGCAACTATTATTATTTCAACCTTCTCTCATCAAGCTGGTTGACATTTTACAATATATTTTCTTTGTTCTAGTAAGCCATAGTTGTCCTTGCAAGGGAGATACTTGAAGACAATAAAACAGCAAAATCATAACGACGGCAGTGAGTGAAATGCACATGTCTATGGAATACCTTCTTAAAGCAAAGCGTTGATCTATTGGAACTAAGAGAGACCCTACTAGAATTTGCTGACTGTATTGACAGCCAGAAGTGAAATAATATCCAGGCCAGGTTTAGGATACAGAACTGAAAGAATTATATGTGCAGTTTCCTTCTATTCCTCCACATTTTAAAAAGCTTATTTATTTATTTTTGACTATTAGTAGTCGTTTCAGAACCATGTCTATCCTCAAAATATTTTCTAGCGATAGTTACTGCAAGCAGATCCAATTGCACAGAATGAGACGTTGCTCCAAATCACACAACATTGCCAGGGTTTTCTGTGCAACTTCAATCAGAATTGCTTAACTTTTAGGTTTTTGCCATGACAAATCATTAGACTAATTAAAATCAAATAAGGCTCACACAAAGCTTGCATTTTTAAAAGATAGTGCTGCAAGATTCTTATACATTAATTCAGATTTTTATAGAAGGTATGGATCCAAGAAAAAGATGCCCTCTGGTGGCTATCTGTCAGATTTTTCTATTATCGGATAAGAACAGCTAATAAACTTCTGGATAAGTTGTGAAGACATTGCATGCCTCTTTACTGATAAATTAGAGATGTAACAAGTGGAAGATTATGGCAAGCCAGGCATTACAGCCAAGATAAAAAGGAATATGCATTGCCTGCACAATGTATGCTTTTATATTCAAGCGGGACAAAATGTTCAGCCATGCTTAAGGCACTATTTTCAATGTTGCTGATCACGGCATCCCACTGCAATTCCACATAGGTTTGTCCTACAGTGCATTGGAACTGGTCGTTCCTCCCAGCAGAAGGAAATAGAACTGGAAGAAAGAAAAAAGCAGCATAGCTTCTTAAATGGACACCATGTCCTGATTCTTTAGGTTGTTTGCTCCAGTTCCCCTGGAATGAAGAGATGAGATACAGAAAATGAGTCGAACACAGGGCCGCAACTTAATAACATTGCATATCTGATCTAATGACTACTAATCATCCTCTCTGCATGGTTTATTATTTCATCGTGGTCAGATGTTGTACAAAATCCACTGTTGCATTCTTTTACATGCATTAAGAAATGAATATGGGTGTGAGTTTTATCTGGCCGAAGCAACTATCAAATGTTAGCAATTAACCTTTGGATGAAGCATTGGGAAGACCTGCATCAGATAACCTGTCAATCAATCCCAATTATTTCATTACAACTAAAGTAGTATCACCAGTATAGAACCTGGAGCTCCATTTCTGTTTTGCATGGAAAACTCCAGCGTATCTTGATGTAACATTTCCAATAATAAGTCTATGTAGTTGAGGCATAGTCAAATAAACACCTAAACAGGAGTAGGAAAGAGGGTGAATGGCTCATGAGTTTATGTGCCCTCCTAATATGATTGAATTTCCCAGTGACCAGTTTGTGGGTGTGATGAAATCTCAGTCTTCTGGTGGTGCTCTGCAATATTTAATTCTCTTCTCACAACTTTTAAAATGCAAGCTCAGTTGTAGGAATATGCAAAGTTGGCTCCCTCCCACCACATTAGTTCACTTGTGGGTAAACTAAAGGTACAATCCTGTGTGTGTGAAGATTGAATAAATGCATATGAGATTTTGTTTAGCAAGCTATGTTGTACCAAAGCTTTGCTTATGTGAGTGAGTCTGTGTACATATACATATACAGGTTTAATATTTTGAGTGAGTCTATTTTAAAATCAAAATATTTTATGGCTGTAATAAACTGCTTTGTGAGCTTATTGGGTGTGCAGATGAGAGGAAAACTGTGCAAATAAATGAATAAAATTAGATGACTATTATATGATTACATGAATTTATACCAGTTTCCATACTCTTCCAGTTAATCTGTTTTCAGTTTGCCCATGCACAGCCTTTCTCATTATGCTTTGTGTGAGCAGACTGGGCATTCTAAAATGATAGTTTAAAAATAGAAGTTGTCAGAGTTTCATTTATTGGTCTTAGTATGAAGCTCAGAAAAACAACTTCCCCAAATCAGCAGAGTCAGCTTATCTCTGCTGCTGATTTTTTTAAAGTGCCTTGAAGGCAGCATTGTGTGCCAAACCAAAACAAACCCACCCAAATGAATAGATTGATCTTTTCTGTCTTAGAATACGTGTTCTTCCTTATGATACGGTGTATGTGAGCCATGGTAAGCATTGTCTGTTTAGCACACTGTATGCACAGTGAGTGTCCTTACCATGCACATGTCACTGAACAAGAGCTGACAACCCCCACAGGGTCAGAACATCCCTGATGAGTCAAGCATCCCTGTTTGGATGTGGGATTCAGCCGCAAGGGAGTGGCAGCTATGCCTGGGATGTAGCATAACTCGGTTCTAAATAAAGCCACAAAAGCAGATGTCTGATATAACGATCTTTTAGGTACATAATGGGATTTTCCTTCATGGGCAGAATCCAGGAAGTCAGTCAGAATTGGGCCCAAACAACAAATGAAGATAAAGACAGAGCCAGCACGGACAGTGTCTTCTGGCAAAGCGATTCTCCCCCCTGTGTGAGCTGTGTGGTCACCACACTTATTTTTCCCCACCCGCATGCTCCATGGCACCGGCTTTGGTTTAAATGGACAGACTGTGAAGGCATGCAGCTCAAGGTAATTTGTAAATCAGGGTTCAATTCAGTTTGAAATCCATGGGGTTTAAACATTTACAGCACTGTCTCATACCTCTTTACTCAATGGGACTCACCCTCAAGTGAGTGGCATAGGATCGCCACCACCCACCTCGGCACCAAACGACATTATCATAAAATGCATTCCCTGGAAATAAGGAAAGTCTTTCCCTTGCTAGGAAACCCCAGGCTTTTCCCAGCTGCCATCAAGGGAATTCATCCTGATCTTCGATCTTGGATGAGAGATCAGAGATAAGGGAAGAACCTGCTAGTGCTCAGAATAATGTGGGAATGCCCAAGCAGTGCTGCCTTGCGGTTTTTGCTTGTGTGTTTGTTTTGGGTTTTGGCAGGGGCCACAGCAGAAAAGAGGACAGGACTGGCAGTCTGTGTAGCTCTGTGTGGCTCACAGCCTGCACTTCTTGAAGTCATGTCATACATGCAGAGCTGCCACTGACCCACCTTGTTTAATTAAAGTAGGCCAACTGGAGAGACTTTGCTCTAGGTGTCCTCTTTTTCTTCCCCATTAGGGTAGCTTTCCCCAGCCTGATGCCCTCCGGGTGTTGTAAATCTCAAGTCCCATCAGATCCAGCCAATAATCTGATCTGAAATCCAGTAACTTGTAGCCCAAAACATCTGGAGGGCCCAGCTTGGGTCACACATCAGTGTGCAAGCTCTGTGGTGGTGCATATACCATGGAATTGTCTCCTGAGGAAAATCTACCAGTCCTGGTCATCTCTTACCTTTCAATATTCTGGACACAGTATTCCAGATGAGGTCTGACTAGTCAGGAGTATAGAGGAGCTACTACTTCTCATGATTTGGAAGTAATACTTCTGTTAATGCATTCCAAAATAGCATTTGCCCTTTTGGCAACTGCACTGCATTGTTGGCTCAGATTTAGCCTATTGCCCACAATTACTCCGAGATCTTTTTCCTTTTCAGTTCTTTTGAACCACATATTTCCCATCTTGTATCAATACATTTGGTTTCTTTTTCCTAGGTGGAGGACTTGGCACTTGTCCTTATTGAATCTCATTCTATTGTTTTCAGCCCAGTGTTCAAGTTTATCAAGATCACCCTGGATCTTCATTCTGTCTTCTAGGGTGTTAGCTGTTCCACCCAGTTTTGTATCATCTGCAGATTTGAATATCTTTCCACATACTTCCTTATCCAAATCATCAATAAAGATGTTGAAGAGTGCTGGGCCCAGGACTGAACCCTCTGGCACCCCACTAGATACCTCAATCCAATTTGAGAAGGTGCCATTGACAAGCACTCTTTGTATAAGGTAAGTGGGTATTAGATTGCATCCAAGGGAGGCTAGGGAGTTCTATGTCAGCTGGGCTCCTTCTCCATTGCAATATTTATTTTGAGCTCCATAGGAGTTATCTATGTCCAATGTAGGTTTGCCACCATGGAGCACCATGGATTGTTCCTATAAAGCTCAGAATGAAAGCTGTAAAGGATAAGAAGCCTACTGACATAGGAGCACCGGCCTCCCTTAGTTGTGACTTTTACTGGATTTGAACCTCATAACCTTTTGTTTACATCCACGTCCTTTCTTTGGAGGTGCAGTGCTATCACTTGGAAAGGGTATAGTTTTGAAAATTGATAAAGCAATGTGTATTCCTACTCAACCACATTGCCATCATGTAACCCACTTGGTCAGACCATTTAATATTACTTTTTTGGAAAGCAAACAGGTTAGATGTGAGCTGCATAAAATATACTTTTAATTCATGTTGTTTATTGCTTTGCTGAGTACAAATAGATTTTAGATGTGTGCTAACCTGAATATGGTTTACTTCAGCAGCATATCTAGGATGTGGCTAATGCTTGGCTGCCTTTCAGACTCCGGGGATATAGTTTAAAGATATATAATCTATTAAGTTGAGCCACATTGAAATTTATCTAAAATGTCCATCCACAGTCAGTGTCAGTGGCAAATACAACTGAGAACCAAGATGCTCCTTCCTGCTAATTTTCTGTTATTTCATCTCCAAGGGTCATTCATGGAAGGCTAGCAGTTGGTAGCTATGCTGGTAAGCATTATCCTTATGGCTTAGATGTTTCTCAGCATTCTCAGAAATGTCTCATTCTTGCTTGAATGCACTGAAATCATAGTGTCCTGTGCTTCCAGAAAACACTGGGAACTACCATTTCTGTGGACCTCAACAAGAAAGAAAGCTCCTGAGTATCCTAACTGCATTTGAGCTTTAAGGGGAAAGCCAAAAAGAATGTTCACACCAACCAACTCCAATTCTCACCAATTCTCTACACCAAGTCCACTTCTTTTATAAGGACAGAGTTGTTTAACATTGAGGGGTCCTATCTCCACCAGTGTTGGGATGTTGTGTCTTGAATTTCTCATCTACCAAGAAAGAGGAACCATCCAGCAGGACAAGGAACAGATTTCAGAACCAAGATGCTGAGGCAAGAGGATCACTAACAAGCCAGATAACTAGAGTTGGAGCCTAGAAACAAACAGGTGGCCTTATATAGCCTTATACAGGCTCACATATCCAGGCATCAAGTTTTTATACATAGTTCTACTACTTCACCTCTTCCTGGAGCATCAGTATGGCCCTGATTCAGGGACTGCTTTTGTTCTTCCTCTTTCTAAGTAGGCTTCAGGGTTTGAAATATTTGTCATGCCAAATGTGCCTTGGATCTTCTAACCTGGGCTTTGGTTTGTAGCCACTGTTATCTCTTGCTGGGATCCTGCTGATAATTGTGGAAGTCTGGGGTAGGGAGGCATGACTAGTTGAGATGCAATTGATTCTGGACTCTTCAGACCACCCAGATAGAATGTTTCATTCATTAATATTCTACAATCCATACCAGAAGATTCCTCCAGGTTCCTTCAACTTATGCGGCCTGCAATGAAGTTCTTTCCACCTGAGATTGTACAGTTCCCATTGGAGTGTACAGGCCTAGGTGACTCAATCTTCTCTGAGACTAGTGCAGGCTCTGCTTGGAAGGATTGGCCGAGCCAGTACAATTTCCCTTGGTCTCGTCTTTCCAACCATTATTTGAATGCTCTCAAGAAGACCTTAAGATTTTCCCATAGGCTGCTGAGAAAGCATGGAACAGCCCAAGCTAATTATGAAGAAGTTGAGAGCAGCTTACCCATCACTACAGTACATATGAGTGATTAGGGCTTCTTCAAAGAAAGCAAAACTGATACAGCTGTCACTGAGGTGATGAATCTATGCTAAGGGCAAACCTAGATCTCTCTCTAGGTTGCATGTCTTCAATTTCTGCATCAGTGTTTATCTGTTTTAATATTACACAACATATTATACATACAGAAAAGTAGCATGCCAAGTAAAGGGTCCCAGGATGTCTTTTGACATGCTAGTTTTCTACATGTTGAGGAAATCTGATTATGTCAGAACATTCAGACAGGCAAGCCCGACCTCTTCTATTGTCCAGGTTTATCCTTTCAGTGAAGACTAGACCTGGGACACACCATGAAATGCTGGGGGTAGGGCTAAACCATTCCCCCATCTCTCAGTCATGTTGCAGAATACAGGCTAGTTTGTCCCATGGGGACTCATATATGTTTTGCCAAAATGCCTTACACCTCCTTCAAGATTCCACAGATGTTTGTCTTATCAGAAAACAAGACCCGGCTGCATTCCGCGTGACCTCAGCTCTAGAAGCAAGCACAAGCCAAGAGGAAGCAGTTGTCAAACAGCCATGTTAGGTTGCTGCTGCAGGTGCAGACAACATTGTGGATAAGCTATATTCAAGATTACATTGCTGGAGGGTGGGAGGATGCTTTTAATCTTGTCTAATAATGAGACTAATGTGTTCAAGAAAGGTTAAATAGTTACTATACGCCCCTCCCTTCCCCTCCCATTCCTTTCCCTTTTGGAAAACAGATTTGTATCACTGGCATCCATACCTAGAATACAGAGCCATATCGTATGTTTGTAATGAGAACAGAATGAGCTGATTAGCTATGTAGGTACTCTGGATGTACAGAAGGCCTGTGTGTCCCACCATCCAAACCTATTAGGCAATGGTATTTTGGGCAGCATTCTTCTTTTTCTTTTTTTAATATATTAGCATTACAATTACAAAATGTCTCAGTTGAGAAACGTCTCTGAACACCCCAGTGTGGCATTTCAGCGAAGGCAGAGTTGTGCTTATTGTAATTGTATGCCAGAGAGGCTTTGATTTCACATCAGGAATCATGTAATGTCACTTATCTTAGTGGAGTTATATTGATTTCTCAGAGTTTTGGCAGGCCTCAAACAATCCAATAGCTTGACTTAGAAAGGGATGAGTTATAGCATCACCTGAAAACGGTGGCCCATTTGATGGAAAACAAGGGGGATAGTGCTGAGGGATGCTGAGAGTTATTAAGATACAACAGATAAGAGTGTGGAATATCCAGGGCTGCGTGCATCTAGCTGTGTTTTGAAAAGGTGAAATTCAGTTGACCCACTGTTTGGAATGGATTGGCGAGTGGGAAGAGGAGACTCTCCTTCCCAAACAGCTGGTTGGCAGTGTTTCAGCTTCTTTCAGAAAGGCCATGCCTGCTGAAATGGGGATCTGGTTGCTAGAAGAGGAATCATCTGCGAAACATTTGTTTGTTCAGTTTCCAATCCATCAAGGCATACCAAATATAATTCCTGGCTGAATCAATGCATGGGAATCCAGGTTCTTTCCATGTTGTTCTTTTTTTGTTTCCAGACATTTAAGACTACAACTCCCAGGATTCTTTCCTGTCCATTGGCCATGCTGGATGGGACTGAGGGAAACTGAAGTCCAAAATGTCTGCAGGGCATGAGGCTGAGCAAAGCTTGCACACAACATTTAATCACAAAACCCATTTGGAAGCTCTTATCTCATAGACTTGGACTCAGAAATCTGTTCATCAGCACGATATTTTATTAGACTTTGTTTTTTTAAGTCTCACATTCCTTAAAACACTGAAATCTGTTTCTTCTGGCAATGTTATTTAGGAGCATTCTTCCAAAACAAATGAAGCTTGAGGCTTCTGCCCATTTGGGCACATAGAACATAGCAATTCAGTTTTTTAAAAAAATCCAGCAAATTTATGTTGCAGGTGCAAGCTATCAAAACTTGCGGTTCCTAAATTTCAAGCTGGAGAAGCAATAGTATATCTATATGGTTTGTCAAACTAGTTATATATTCTGATTGTAAATTACATGGTCGCTATTTGCTTGATGACCTTGTAAATTTTAGCTTTCCGGAGAAAGAAACAACCCTCCTCCCATGAAAAAATACCCCATAAATGGAGAAAATGGCTTGGCATACATTTAAATGGTTTCTGGAGAAATTCAAGTCAACGTATTTCCAGAGTTTTGTGGCAGACATATGCTATAAAATGTTCAGCAATTCTTCTACAGAATGGGAGTACAAACAAGTATGTACACTTGGAAATAAGTGGTGTTGAACAAAGTACTAATATCTTTGGAAAAACATGCATAGGATTGGATTATATACATATGAATACAATTTTACCAGCATTATGGGAGAAGCAGTGGCATCCAGGATGCACTTTATTTAAAAACAAAACAAACAGCTAAAACACTGGAGTTATTATGCTATGTTTAATTTAATTTAAATGTTTGGCTCTAAGGTCTAAGACTGTGTTAATTTATATAGGGTTGGATCCAGATGGAGTCATGCTTAGACTAGATCATTGAAATCAATGGAAGCTGACTGACCTAAGTCCTGGGGATTTCAGTGGGCCTACTCTAAGTATGACTATCCCTTGATAACCCACAAGCTGTATTCTTGTATGATTCTATGTTTCAAGGAGTGAGTTACTATAACACATATCAAACCTGTGCTTCAGGCGTCTCTATATTAACCATCCCATGCAAGTCCCCAAATATCTTTCTTATTTTAATAGGAGACAGTTATCCCATGAAGGGGAAAGGAGATATTTGTCACCCTTACTAAATGACTGTAATTCTTGAATGCCTGACTGAATCAAGCGCTCTTGCAGTCATTTCTAAATGTCATCAAGAATATGCTCTGATGAACCACGAACAGAGGGATGCTCCCCGCAAAATGTCTTGCTTCTTGCTGAGGTCTTCTTGCTCTCGTATAGTGGTGAAACTTGGAGCAGACCCTCATTTAAATCTTGATTGCCAGTAGTGATTACATAGGGGGAAAGAAAACTGATATATTAGTAGATCTGAAGCCATGAACACTTTTGAAGGTTAATCGCAGCACTTTTGACTGAGCTCCAAAGTTAATTAGTAACTTGCGCAACTCTTCCAAATGTGATTTATTTACTCCCATCTTCCATATGCTCTGGGCATCAGACTCACAACACCAGTTGAAACTTTTTACATTTCCTCAAGAAAGGCACTGATATAGTGCTTTATATGATAAGTCAATCCAAGAGTTTACAGAGGTATGGATAGGGGTGATAAGATCTTTCATCTTTATGAAGGGATGCAACTTACACAAAGATGTAACTCATGGGTGGTCATGGCTATTGATCACCTTTAGGTGTAGTATGAGACCCAGAATCATCTCCTGGCTGCAAACCTGTCCTTATGGACCAATAGAAACCCCAAGTTCCAGAGGTGAATGATCTCACCCACCTGCCCACCCATATCAACTCCTTATTAAACTCAACATCGGCTTCATCTACACAACCACCACCTGCACAAATAGCTTATTGCTGAGACAGAAGCTCCCCATGGCTTCTTTGATGAATATGGATCTGGGTGTTTTATATACTGGGGACTGCATTTATGGCACTGAATATGGAATCAGCAGACATTCTCAACCAAAAGCTTTGCATAGATCAGGACTGGACAACCCATGGTCCTAAAGTGGCCCATGAGAACTCAACCACTTTCCCTCACAGCTCACCCAGCCACCCAAATACTATTGTTGCAGCAGTGTGCTTAGTTTGAGCTTTTTACTGCATCAGTGAGCCCAAATACTGATCCTGCTGGGCATAATCAGGGATTGAGGAAGAGAGAGAGATTTTAGCCACCCTTCCCTCAGGAATGCCATCTCCCTTGTGTACAGATGTCCCAAGCACACGTACATGTGTGTGTGTGTGTGTGTTTATCTACCACCTGGCATGGATGGTCTTCAAGGCCAAAAGCTGTTGCCTATGCTTGATATATATGTTGAACAACATGGGTGACAGTATTAATCCCAGTGGAACAAGATGGATGCTCAGGGGCTGAGCTCACCTCACCAATAACACTTTTTGGAATAAGTTACTTTAAGTAGGTATAAAACTGGTCCAAAGGAAGTCAGCTCACCAACCTGTGCCACAGGTTCTTTATCAAATGAAGCGGAGAAGTCTAGATGAAAGAACTAGGTAAAAGTTTGCCAGTTCATCTACCAGGGCTAGCAAAGCTGCCTCTCTCTCATAACCAGGTCAGAAGCTGGATAAAAGGTCCAAGAATATTCCCACCATGTATGGTAGAAATCCCTTTCCTCTTTTTGACACTTCCAGCAAGTAGGTATATAGTTCTTGTTTACTATGTGTTGAATCCAGATGTACAGCAGACTTTCCTGTCTCCTCCTTTCCTCAACAGACCATTAAACCCCTAAAAATGCTACACAGAAAGTCAGAAGACCTTCCTGAATGGGTGAACTGGAATGTAGGTGAAAGGGAATGATTCCAGAAGTCTGGGGAAGGCACCTTCCTTACAAGAGGCAGATCCTGAATCCAACACCTTATTTATCAGACCAGGAATGATAAACTACTTCTAATCTATTATTTGTAATTCTACTAATCCTATGTCCTTAGTATGAGTTTGCCTGTGTTGTTAGTTTCAAGGAGAATGTTCGACTCTTATTGCATTATTTTTCCCAAATTTTTCAGAAACATTTTCCCTTGCATTTGGTGCACATTTGATCATAAAAATGACATGTATTAGATAAGATATTTATTGGGATTTGTAGAATTGAATAAATGTCTGCTGAAAATTGGTATGTTTTATATTGTTCTCTATGTTTATACTGTGCAGTTTAAAAATTATCACATATTACAGTGTGTCTAAACATGTACAGAATGATCACCAAGTAAAGGAAGTTCTTTTTAAAAGGACAAACAGGCTTTAAAATGGGTAGCATTTCAGATGTTTTCATCTACAGTTCCCATCAGTCTTAGTCAACATAGCCAGTGGTAATAGAGTTGCAGGGCAAATCGGGGAGACCACATTTGGCCTGCCTTGCTCTATAGAACCAATAGCTGAGGTGCTGACACTCTTCCTGAATGTATATCTTCAGAATGTTGGTACTGGGGGTCCCATGTCTGATCAGGAAAGGGGGTGGGAAAAGTATAAAAAAAGTTAGAAAAGTAGCATGCAAGGGAAAGAGGTAGGCTGGAACTGTTTCGCCTTGACACCCAGTTTTCTAGCTTCAGGGATGTTTTATTTTAACTTCTGGTTTTCCTATTTTGCTTTTAAAAAAAGAAGAGTTGAATTGCCCCATAGCAGCATACTGAAATGGTATGGTTCAAAAGCTATTCGTTACCATATCACCTGTCTCTCCAATAAAGGAGCAAGGCACTGTGGTCTCAGTAGAACAATCCACCATCCCAGGATTAAAACCATGGAGCAAGGTGGTGATGGTATAGGAGAATCTATTACTAACCTCTTGATTTGTTGTGTGACAATGAAGTCTACTACTCAGACCCTAGAAAAATGTCAAATTTCTGCTTCTCTATCTAAGCGGCAAAGGACAAAGCCTGCTGCCATTTATACAGGAAAGCCACCTAGGAAGGCCTTTTGGCAGTTATAGGCAGCATGTAAATATGAGCATAGATAGATAATGGCAAATAGCCCCTCCTCAGTTTTTCAGACATACAAACAATCTTTGGGTCCTAGCCAAAATACAGGTAGTTTAACATTCTGTTTTCAATAGTGACCTTCTTAACAGGAAAGAACGTCTCCGTCAGACCCATTCCTTGGCCAGCAGAAGCCTCAGAGAAGTTTGAGTAAAAAGTAAAACATGATAGAAATATCCACACAACTCAAATAAACAGCTGCTTCATGGTTGTATATTTGGGAATGATGGCCACATAGAAGCAGAGCGAGTCAGAAGGGGCCTCTCGGGCCATCTAGTATGACCTCCAGCACTAGCTGGCTCTGCTCATGACATGCCCACCATGTGCATGTCCAGCTATCTTTGAACATCCTCACCAATGGGGCCTCAATGACCTCTCATGGAAGCCCATTGCATACCCTCGGGGTCCTAACTGCCAGGAAGTGCTTCCTGGCATCTAAATGGAACCTTGGCTCCCTGAACTTTGCTCCGTTGGAGAACATCCTGCCTTCCTCTGCAGGGGAAAACAGGTCTCTACCCATCTTCATGTGACATCCCCTCACATACCTGTATGTCGCCAACAGATCCCCTCTGAGTCTCTTCTCCAGGCTGAAGAGACCCAGTTCCATCAGTCTCGCCTCATACCCCATCCCTTGCAAACCAGCCACCAACCTTGTGGCCCTACGCTGCACTGACTCTAACCTGGCTATATTCTTTCTGTAATGAGGGGCCCAAAACTGAGCACAATACTCCAGTTGCGGGCACACCAGAGTCGTATAGAATGGTAGTAATACCTCTCTTGATCTAGATGCTACACTTCTGGCTATGCAACCAAGGGTGGTGTTTGTCCTCTTGACCACCACATCACACTGCTGACTCACGTTTAGCCTGCAGACAACCAGTACCCCAAGGTCCCTTTCACAAGTGCTGCTCTCCAGCCACTTGTCACCTAACCTGTACTTATGACACCTATTCCTATGCCCCAAGTGCAAGACCTTGTACTTATCCACATTGAATGCCATCCTGCTGTCTCCTGCCCACTTCCATAGTCTGTCCAGATCCTTTTGGATCTGGAGTACCTGCTCCTCAGTTGTGGCCACTGCTCCAGTTTTAGTATCGTCTGCGAATTTGATCAGCAGACTGTTCAGCCCTTCTTCCATGTCATTTATGAAAAGATTAAACAGGACCGGCCCCAGGACAGAGCCCTGGCAGACCTCGCTTGTCACTGGCCGCCATCCCGATGATTCCCCACTAATGGTTACCCTCTGCTTTCGGTCAGTAAAGCATGCCCTAATCCACCAGACAGTACTTTGGTGTATCCCAAAACTCCTCAGTTTCTATACCAGGATATCGTAGGGCACTTTGTCAAAGGCCTTGCTGAAATCCAGGTATACCAAATCCACTGTATCCCTTCCATCTAGCCATCTCGAGACCTTGTCGTAGAATTCCACAAAGTCTGTCTGGCAGGACCTGTTTTTGCAGAAGCCGTGTTGTGTGGCTGTCAGCCTCCCTTCCCTATCTAGCATCACTATTATGCTCTCTATTATGAGCCTTTCCATTGTGTTTCCTACAATGGACGTAAGGCTAACAGTTCTGTAATTCCCCATGTCCCTTCTCCTGCTCTTTTTGAAAATTGGGACCACTGATGCCACCCTCCAGTCCTCTGGAACTTCACCCATTCTCAACGAGGTCTCAAAAATGAAGGCCAGCAGGCGTGAGAGAACCCCTGTGAACTCTCTAAGTACTCTCGGGTGTAACCCATCAGGGCCTGGCGCCTTTGTAATGTCCAATGCCCTGATGAGCCCCTTGACTTCAAGGGAGGTGACTCTAATCTGTGCCCCTAAGTCCCCAGCCTCATCTGATCTCCTATGCGGATATCCCCCGTCCTGCTTTGGGGAGAACACAGAGGCAAAATAGTCATTCAGCATCTGTGCCTGTTCCCTCATATCAGTCACTGGATCTCCTTCCTCCTTTTTTAGTGGTCCCACCGCTTGTTTCCCCTTTCTCTTCCTATTTACATGCTGAAAAAGCCCTTTTTGTTGCTCTTGATATTATTGGCAAGTCTCAGTTCATAATCAGCCTTAGCCTTGCGAAGAATCCTTCTGCAACGGGCCTCCTCCTCCCGGTATACCCTTTTTTCTATTTGCCCCAGTACCCATTTCCTGTGGAGGTTCCTCTTTCATCTAATCCCTCTAACCACCTCCTTTCGCATCCATGGCGGCACTCTCCTCCACCTCCCCACTTTACTAACTAAAGGTATCGTCAAGGCTTGTTCCTCCAAAACCTTCCTTTTGAGTGCCATGCACCCCTCCTCAACTCACTTGCCTTCCAGTAACCTATCCCAGGAGACTTTCCCCCGTCTGGCCTTCAGTTGGCCAAAGTTGGCCCTCTTGAAGTCCCAGCTTCTAGTGCTTGACCTGCTACACATCCCCAGTCCCCTGATCTCAAAGCAAAGGATAGAGTGATCACTTGCATCCAGAGCTCCCCTAATCTGTACTTCATCTATCAGCTCCTCTCTATTGGTCAAGACCAAGTCAACGATGTCCCCACCCCCTCGTCACCTCTCAGACCCTCTGTGTGAAAAACCCTCCCTCTACAGCTTCTAGGAAGCGATGTGTCCTTGCTGTGACCACCGAGTGAGTCTCCCAACTAATATCTGGGAGATTGAAATCTCCCATAATTACTGTGTCTCTCCCCTGAGATATCCTTAGACTCTGGTCTGTCAGGCCATCATCCAGGGTCTCAAGTTGACCTGGAGGGCGATAACATACCCCCACTGTCAGGTCTCTTTCCCTGTCAAAACCCCTAAGTTTCACCCAGACTGCCTCTACCGAATCCCCATCTGTGCTGCATTCTATCTCACTGCATCCTGTCCCTTCCCTGACGTATAAAGCCACGCCCCCACCTCTCTTTCCCTTCCTGTCCTTTCTAAAAAGGTGATACCCTTCTATGTTCACATTCCAGACTTGCCTTTCATCTCACCAAGTTTCTGCGATTCCCACCAGGTCATACCCTACTATTCCCAGGAGAGCTTCAAACTCTTCCTGCTTATTACCCATGCTCCTAGCACTGGTGTACATGCACCTCACCTCCTTCCCACCGCTTCCTTTCCTTGGAGTTCCCAGCCTCCTCCTTCCTCCCATCCTCCCTGTTACCTGGCCCCTCTCTGTAGGAGTCCTGTCAGTCCCTGCAGTACCTCTAAAACCCTGCTCCCAGAGCCCTGATCCTCTCCCCACACTTGTCCAGTGCAGACAAGTTTCTGGGGGGCCTGAACCCCCCCCCCCCGCACTGGCTCAGTTTAAAGTCTTCCGGACGAAGCTCGCTAGAGCATCTCCAAAGGACCTTTTCCCCATCCTCGTGAGGTGTAACCCATACCTTGCAAGAAGTCCATTGGCAAGAAAATGAGTGCCGTGGTCCAGGGACCCGAAGCGTTCCTTCTGGCACCACACCCTAAGCCAGTTGTTCACCTCGGAGGCCCTCCTGTCCCTTCCTGGCCCAAATCCCCGGACAGGTAAGATCGATGAGAAGGCCACTTGGGCCTTCAGCTCCCCGAGTTTCTTCCCCAAGGCCTCAAAGTCCCTGGTGGTCCCAACCACACCCTGCCTGGCCACACTGTTTGTGCCCACATGGATCACCAGGAGCGGCTGGTGAACCCCAGAGCGAACAAGACACTCCACTCTGTCCTTCACATGCCGGATGCATGCGCCCGGTAGGCAGCAAACCTCCCTTGTCTCCAGGTTGGGGCGGCACACTGCCACCTCAGTGCCCCTCAGCTGGGAGTCCCCAGCGACAATCTCCCGCCACCGTGTCTTCCTGGTGGTGGTGGGCGGCCGTGCCCTGGCCCTCGCCTCTCCTGCAGTGACTCCCTTGCCGCTTGTGGTCCCAGGCTGGGGGTCCTGCTGGTCCCCCAAGGCTTCATCAGCCTCAGCCTCCCCAAGTGGAGAGAACCTGTTTCCCAGCTCCAGATTGGTGCCAGGAGAAGGAGGAGGCCGTGCTGGCCTTCTCCTCCTGTGGGTGACATACCTCCATGTCTCCATGGCTGCTCCTGCCATGGTCTCTCCCTCAACCCTCTGTCCAGAGGGGGGCTGCTCCCAGGGGGCCTGGAGAGCTCTCTCGGCCCTCACATACCTCACCTCCTCCTCTAGCAGGGTCACCATCTTGCACTGAGGGCAAGTGTAACCCTGCCTCTCCTGGGGGAGAAGGGCGAACATGTCGCAGCTGTTGCAGCGGACAGCAACACCCGTGACTCCTGCCAAGGCCATCTCCTGGTCTGCCATTGGGAACTCTTCCAACACCCTACCTTGATCCCCCGCCTTGTCTGTTCTGCAGTACCCCTCACTCCACACCCTGCCTGACAAAAACCCTTTAGAACAAATTTATTAAGTTCTAAATTAGTTCACATCAAATGCAAAGCATTTTTATTGTTCTGCAATATCCTATGGAATGAATATGTGTGTGCCTTAAAAAGTAAGTAATAATTCTGCTTCATAACATTTGCAAGCCTCATTTCAGCTGAAAACATCAACTGGTGAAACCTCGTGCTGCTCCAGCAATTGCAGTGATGCTAAGTCAAACATTCCCCAGCTGAAACATTTGTCTCCAATATGCCCATCTGGACTATATTCTTTTCTCCATCTTCTTATGCAAGCACCAACATATAAATTTATTATTGCAACAGCTCCCCAACAATACTGAACATTCCCTCAAGTTATTGTGCATGCATGTGTGTGCACACATGCATGCGTACATGCGTGTGTGTGGCATTATTATGACTCATTATTGCCCCTGAACCGGAGTTCAACCTATCTGGAATGCCTGCCATTATTCTAACAGCAATGCAAAAATGAACTATTTGAGAATGCTTTAAATTAAGTTATAGGAGTGTTACAAAACACTGAGACAGCATATGTTTGGCTTAAATCTTAGCTGAGGCAGGGCAACCAGCTTCCAATCAAATGAACTGACCCATTTAATCTGAAGACTGGTGATTCCAGCCTTCAACAGAAATGTTACCCGCTTCAGAGGTTTAGATCCGTCTGTACCCCAATGCTCTAGCATTAATGATGTTGCCGCCTCTAAAGGAAGTAAAGAGAGTGGCTAGGAGGGGAAGGACCTTCGCTCCCCAGAGAGATACACCTGGTGCCATGTTAAAGCTTTCTCATTTTCTCATCATTTTAACTGTTGATTATATTATTTGGTTTTATATTGCTTTTTAGATTGCATTGGTACCTGAGATAGCTGTTTTTATGGACTATTAATTATTATGCTGCATTGCTTTCTTTATTGTTAGGCTGCACATGTCAAATTTTATTGTTGCATAGATGTTTTATGACAGGCATGTCTGTTTTAAATTTGTTCTTAAATTGACTGTTATATGGTATATTGTTTTAATAGTATTTTGTAAACCATTCTGAGAGTGTTGTGCTAATTGAATGGTATAGAAATGCCCAAATAAATAAATAAGTAAATAAAACTAACACATGTTAAGGCAATAAGAAAAGTGTGAGGGTTGATTAAGGGTGTTCCTGAAAGATCAGCAAATAGCTAGCTATTTACATTTTGTGAGAGTATTTTGAGTATGGGAAAAGAAGACATGCTTGTTGGGTTTGCTCAAAGGCCAAACTAACTTGATTGACCTACTTTGTACTTTGACTTAGAGGAGTGTCAAGATTTGCTACTCTTCCTCAGACAGCTAAATGTCCTGGTCTGCCCTTCTGAGAGAAGTATATGGGAAGGGGGTTTTAGTTGGACCATTAGTATCTCTCCCTCTCTAGTCAAGTTCAGTCTACTGGAAGTGGCGGTGCCTCTTCAAGTGCTCAAGAAGAACACTTTTCCAGCTCTGCTGCCAGAAATCATCTCCAAATGTCAGAGTGAGGAAATGCTGACCATGGTCCATGTGGTAGACTGTGACACATCAGTGCATCACCCTCAGTGAAGAATCTTTCAGCTTCGGACCAGCTCAGCCTGCCCAGACGGGCCACTGGCCTTTGTTAGGCAAGAAAAAGTGTAAGAAGGCTTTGCTTGAGGAATAGCACCAGACTACTGGCATTTCTCCCTTGCTCCTGAATCATCATGGCATGTTCTCAGTATTGCCACTCATTTGCACTGATTCTGATTTCTCTTTGGCCCTGACGCCAGGTTCCCAGTTCCTGGCTCCCTCAGAGTGCTGGGCAAAGCCCAGCTTTGACACTGCTACTTTGATACCAAGCCATGTTCTGAGCACTGCATCCATCAGCAGTGGGCTTGAGAACACAAGCAGGGGCAGGGCTCTCTCATGAACGGAATTCTATCTATTGGCATCCTCTTGTTATACAAATCGAAAGCTGAGCACCAAAGAACAGAGGCCTTTGCACTGTCGGGCCGGAGAAGACTCCTGCGAGTCCCTTGGACTGAAAATGAATCAAACCAGTCAACCTTAAAGGAAATCAACCCTGACTTCCCTTTAGAAGGCCAGATACTGAAGATGAAACTCAAACACTTTGGCCACCTAATGAGAAGGAGCAACTCACTGGAGAAGAGCCTGATGCTGGAAACAATTGACAGCAAAAGGAAAAGGGGACAGCAGAGGATGAGGCTAGATGGAGTCTGGGGCAGTGGGTGTGAGCTTGGGTGGATTCTGAGGGATGGTGGAGGACAGGAAAGGCTGGAGGAATGTTGTCCATGGGGTCATGATGGGCTGGGCACAACTTTTCAACTAAACAACAAAGTATACAAATCAACCAGACATCTTCAATGCTGGCAGTGCTGGCACCTAGGGTACACATAGTTGGGCACTTGCCAAGAGCCCACACCACAAGGTGCCCTGGAGATGCTTCTCCTTTTCACCATTTCAGTCTACTGGTCCATCTGCCTCTTGGCCTTTAGTTCAGACCATTGCAGTGGTGTTGGATTCTACTACCTGCTTGAATGAAAAGAAAGAGGATGAGGAGCAACAACAGCTGGGAACAACAGTGGTGAAAAGATAGACTTACTGAAGGGAAGGAATCTCCAAGAGGATCTTGCCGAAGTCTCTCAAAGGCCTAGAACTGGCATTGACTGTTGGTGCTTAAGCTCATGGATCCTGAAGATTCTCGCTGCTGGGATTTCTAGTTTGCATCTTCTTAACAGAAGTGTTTTTGAAATGATATTTATTTAGCAGAATTATATCTGATTTTTTATTGGTCTGTGTTCTTAGCATAAGTAGCTCTGCCCCACGGACAGGCACAAATTTAGCTAAGATATAAAATAAAATAAACCTAGAAAGCATTTCATGAAATGCACATTGGTCCAAAGCTGTGTCCTTCAGCTGTTTAGCAGAATTTTGGATTTCTGACCATCATGGGCCCCATTATGTGTGCACCTGTTGCTGCCTTTGCTTCAACCCTGCCATACAGTATAAAGAAAATAAATTTGTGAAGTGCTGAGTTGCTAACAGATTTGGCAAGCAGCTTTCTCTTCATTTGAAAAAGCAGAACAAATGTAGCAGATTTACTTCGAATGAGTTGAATTATTATTGGGGAGTTTGCAATTTTAAACTTGCAGATTACTTTGCATTTACACCAAGAGATAGCCTTCGAAAACTGTCACCCATTATCTCTAACACAATTTATCAAAATCTCGAGAAAAGACTTCTCCAGTGTCTTGGTGATTCTCAGATTATTTTACCCTTTAGGTGACCCTGATCCAGTCTTTTACTCAGCCAACTAATTCCCTGTCTTGTTCATTAAGATTAGGGCCGAAAACCATAAAAGAGAGAGAGAGAGAAGGAAAAAATCATTGAGTGTCTGTGCAATGAGAGCAGGACAATTTCTTGGCTTGCTAATGGGAAAAAAATCCAAATTAATTCCATGCCCTAGGAAAAGAAAGAAAGAACTTGAAGTTGTACATTCCAAAACATGATACAGTGATGGTCACTAATGTTCTCTTTTAAAAATATTAGGCAAATTGGTGGAGGAGAAATATAACAATGGTTGTTAGCAATGATGACTACAGCTGCCATTCTATGCCTCTGAAGTGGGAATGAGCCCCACTCAGCTTAATGGGACTTATGTCCCAATAGATGAGTAGAACTGTAGCATTAACAGAACTGCTCTGTATGGAGGAACATATATGGATATGTTGAGGGGGGGAAGCAGATGTAACTTGCTCGTAAGCTTCCAGGGGCACTTTCCTGGACCCTTCTGGAGCTGGAATTCAGAATTGGAAGGTCCTTGGCCTGATCTAGCAAAGCAGTTCGGTTGCCTTCATTATGAAACTGCTTTTCATTTCCAGTTTCCAGTGAAGCCATGTGGTAGACTGATTTAAGAGGTAATTCTTTGCGAGTGTAGACAGGAAGGGGCCTATAATTCCAGGCAAGCCCCAGGCAAACCAACATAGGACTGCACCTTTAGCAGATTAGTTGATCAACCTTTACCTGATTCAGTTGCACCCTTAGTTGGCTTTACAGACCACTTTACTTATCAGCTGATACAGCTATGAAAATCTCCTTTGTCATATGTCCAGTACTGGCAATACATTTTTAATGTGTTTTGCATCGAGCAAGGGCTGAAAGGCTGGTCACATTGAGTTGGCTCACTCACTCACTCTCACATGAGCTGGGAAAGGAACACAAAGCTCATGCTCCACTCACACCAGAGGCTCTGTCTTTTTGTGCATCGGAGTTATCATGTGTGAGACACCACAAACCAATAGCCCAGCTTATGCATGCAACACCATCACACATAGCTCTGTTTTTTCTCCCCTGGAGGTTTCAAATGAGGATCACATTCTTGAATCCTGGACCCTGCATGAATGGCAGTCTCTCCATGTGCAGAAAAGTGTGGATGTTGCCACCAACTGTTGCCACCAACTGCATGAAGAACTAAGCATTGAGGTAGAAATGGGGGAAGATTCAGGATGGAAGAACTAGAGATGCACCCACTCCTCATGGTTTTCTGAGTTCTACCATCAAGCTCAATTCACCTCCTTTTTGTACTGATTGTGAGCTTTTTATTGTGGTGGGTTGGATGGGGAAAGCATGCTTGCTTTAAAGTGTGTGCCTAAATACATAGTTGCTCATCATCGATGAATCTGTGAAAATGCACAATTTTTCTGCAGGCGCATCTTCTGAACCAGCAGCACAGGTGCAGAGAATGTGCTAGCTCTACCTCAAAATTACTTTTACCTTTGGGGTACAACAGGGCAAATTCCAATAGAAATCAAATAAAAATGAAAGCAAAACAAATATCCCTCGATAAGAACATCCCCAAGCCTGTTCTTTCCTGAATTCACTGATACCAAGAACACTATCAGAAAGATTCTTAACATTAGTTTTGCCTTGATCCTATTTTGGGGTTTAATTTTATACATGTTTAAACAGAAAAGAAACACTGCAACTTTGTTTCCCAGCAAATCTTGCTGGCTGGGAATGTTTGAATTTATTGCCCCTTTTTTAGGTGTAAGCATGCATAGATTATGCCCTAATTGTGGAAATGTATTATCATATTTTGGTTTTATGTAGCCAGATTTTTGGAAGATTATTTTAAAGTGTGAAACTAATTATGTCAGGGAGAACAGTTCAAGTGAGCATGCTACTTTTCTTATGACAAATATATTATTATTAATATGATGCCTCTATATTCTGCTTTTTAATTCTTGTAAGGGATATAACATTATTTCTATGTGGTAGCATTATAATCCATGAAACCCCACTGTAAGCTCCAAAACATTGGCATTTGTGGTCTCTGGGTTGTCATTTCTTTTAAAGTCACAAAGCAGTCCCTCATTCTCCATGCTTAAGGACACAATTCTATGCAAATTTAGACAGGAAAAAGTCCTAAGATGGCTGGGGAATTCTGGGACCTGTAGGACTTTTTCTATCTAAACTTGCCTAGGATTGCTCACTAAGTGTCCTGTTTTCTTCTAACTTTCCTTTGCAGTCAGTTGAGCTATGTTGCCTTCTGGAGGAAAAAAAAAAGAAATATTTGGCCTTTCCAAAATGTTCTGCTTCCCAAGCATTTTCTTATCTCCAGTATTTACCAGTAAACATTACATTCTGTGATTCTATTTCATATCTACTCTGCATTAGCCTCAGGAGGTGCAGAGTTTCAGTTTTGTTCATGACCAAACAGGAGTCAAATTAATCTTTTGGCATATGGTAATTATAGTATAGAATAAGACCCACCAAGTCCTATCAGATAAGAAAAGCATATTTTTCATTCGGCATGTGATTAATAGAAGAATACCACATTTTGAGTAAACATCTACATTAGCTGCTTCCTTGTGCATGCTTGCACACTGCACAGCCTTCATTGCCATGTTTGTGATTCTGCACACATGCTTTGGTCCCTTTCCGGCACACTTATGTGGTAAGAAAAACAGTCAACAACAGACAGGTAGCATCAGAGCCATTAGATATGAAGTAATGAAGCAAATAAATAGCACACTGCAATGGCCACACCCAAATTACTCAGAGTACTTTTCCAGCTGTCATTTTTCTTACCATGGCTAAATTCACAGAGCTCCCTTTTTTCATCCTACTTCCATCTTTCACCAGAAAGGAAGGAAGAAAAGAGAAAAAATGAAAAAGCAAGAAGGAAATGAGAAAGAAAGAAAAAGAAAAAAAAAAGAAGGAAAGAAAGAGAAACAGGGATGAGTATGTGATTTTTTTTTCCTCCTAGTACCTGCTGTGCCATGGCTATGTCTCTTCTGCCTTTTTTCACTTTCTAAGTGACTCTGATAAAATTTTAGAAGCTCAGCCTTAAAATTTACCAGGTTACAAAACTGCATAAATCCAAGTAATGCTCTTCTTGACCTCTAGGAGAAGCATCTGCTCATGCAAAGAGCTGGATCCAAACTGAAACTTCCCCTCCTTCCCTCTCTTTCAGGAGAGATTTGGAATCCACCCTCAGATTCTGTTCTACTGCATGAGGGATAATGCTGAGAACTCAGCAACACCAGACGCTTCGTGATTGGCCTGCTTGTTTGGCCTCTTGTCTCCTGGATGTGTCAAGGCACTCCTGCTGCATCTTCTCCCTCTCCAGCTCTGAAATGTCTCCCACCTTATCCAAGGTGGGCTGATTCTCTTACTTCTTGAGAATCTTCACCAGGTAGACTCGAAACTGCCAAGTCATTTGCCCTTCTGCCTTCTCCTCAGAAGCAGAAGGATCTATCTGAGCAGTTTATATCTACACTCAGTTCCCCATCCCTCACTGTTGAGGAGAGCCCCTCCTATGCCCTGTGAAGTGGCTTCTGGGAGGCACAGGCAGGGGTGGGAGAGATGGTGCAGGAGGGACATGATGACAGGAACATTTCCTTCTGTGAACATTTGGAAGTTGATCCTTATGATCTAAACCAATGTCTTAAGATCTATTTGACTCCATTACCAGATTAATCAAGGCTGTTTCTAGGTCTAGTCAAACTTAGAACAGATCTGTTGCAATCAAGGGAACTAAGTTAGTCATGTAATAAGTTAGTTAGTAAGTCCTTATTAGTAATAAATCCTTTGATTTCAACAGATCCACTTCAAATGTGACTAAATCTGGATCTAACCCACAAGTGTAGGGGTGTTAAAAGCCTAAACTGATTTTTCCTTGGATCAGGCTGTTGATCTCAGAATACTGTTCATACATCCAAGGGACTTTCTATGATATTACATTCACTCAAGAGTATAATGTTTCCACTGCCAAGCTGGTATAATTTCCTTTTACACAATGCTGTATTCTAGTATATTAAAAGAGGGTGCTGGAGAGATGGGATTGGCATGGACTGGTAGTTTGGATGTGGGTGGTGTTCAGAAATTCTTGGATCAAAGTGGGAGAGGCTGCTTGACAAACAGGCACTTGTTCTCACAATCTGTCCAATATTGTGCGAGATACAATGTTTAAACCTCTAAAGGCCATGGACTTGTTGCTGCCAGGACTCTGTGACTGGCACTGGGCAGGGTGACTGGCAGGTCAAGATTTCATTGGCCACAGCCCATGACAGCCCAATTAGAATCAAAGCCCAAGTCATAAAGTTCTAGTACCAAGTCAGCAGCTGGGGATTGGCAGGCAAAAGCCAAGAACCAAACCACTTAAGTAGGAGTGTGCAACACACAGCTTGCACACCAGATGTGTCCCCCCCCCCTTTTTTTCATGGTGTAGTCCACATTATTCTTCTGCTGCTACACCATCAACTTTGCCAGCTACGTTTGGTTAGCACAGCAGTGGTAGTAATGAAAAATACCCTGCTGTTAAAAGCAGAAAATGTAGTTTGCCACCAAAATAGAAGTGACAGCGAAATGTACCTTTTTAAAGCAAAATTGCCTATTTTCCGAGAGGGTTTGGAAGATAGCTGAGTGGAGTTGGGGTGGGGTCAATGTAGCCTGCCAATTCATAAGGCCCACCTTGATCTAAGCCAATATGACTGGAATCCACCAATGTGAAAGTTAAATGGGACATATAGAAAGTCAGTGGAGTATTCCTGGCCTTTTGTTGTAATATTTGAACTTGGACTTGTCGAGCAAACTTAGAGGAAAACTTCTGAAGATGATCTCAATGTAAGAGCAGGTCCAGGCTAGAGAAGGTGGTTCTTCAGTTACCTACGTGCCAAGTTGGAACTTCATCACATTGCCATCTAAAGAGCCTCCTTTCCATAATACCATTAAGTCTGGGCACTACCTAGCTATACTATAATGTGAAACTGATTTGCCACATTTAAATCTTCCTCCAAAATGTCTGAGAGAACCTATATGGGCTTAGCTTTTATTTTTCATACTCCAATATAATATATTAAGCTGCGAAATGCCAGTTTACCTAACACCATGTAGTGAGCTTTGCAGAGAAGCAGGGAGACCTGATCTAAGGCCATCTCAAAATAGCTATGACATGTCTCCCAGCTGCAAGTTGGGAGATCCTTGAAGAAAGAATCAAGGAAACCTTGTTCCCTTCCACACCATTTGCCTACATGCAGATAGGCACTAATCCAGGTTGAATAAAGGCATTTCATTCCATCTTGTTACTGGTACAGCATGCTAAACATTCACATATTTCCAGATTTGAAATAAATGCTTCTATTACTGCATCTGTCAAATGTTGCCGCTTTTGGCCATCTGTTAAAATTCAGCACAGACGCAGTGATCTCTGCAAAGAAAAAGCCAGTCCCTCAATTTCTTTCCTCCCTTATTTATTTAGATCTATATGCTTTTTATTCCTCTGCTTGTAAACTTTAGTTTTGCCTCACAACTAAGTCAGGATCTGAACCCAGGACTCCTTGGTCTAAGTCCAATGCTCTAGCTTTCTGGGGTTGTAGCTCAGCAGAAGAGCTCATGCTTTACACACAGAAGCCCCTGGTTCAATCCCCAGCATCTCCAGGGAGGGCTACAAAAGAGTCCTGCCTAAAACCCGGAAGGGCTCCCAATCAATGTCAACTGTACTGAGCAGGAGGGACCTAGGATCTGACTCAGTAAAAGACAGCTTCTTGTGTTCCTCATACTGGTGCCTTCCTGATCATAACTCCTGCCACCTCCTGCCTCCTGGGTCCTTCCACGTGCTCCAGACCACAACCTTCATCACTTCCAGTTACCACGACCAGCGGCTAGAGATGACAGGAGTGGTTGTTCTGCACACCTGGAAGGCTGTAATGGCTGAGAGCCCACAGGCAGGATGAACGGGGATGTAAATCTGGACCATCACTGCACTGCCTCGTAACAACTTGCCTCTGTCTTGACTATGCCAACAGTGTGGAAAACTAGTATATAAGATAGGAAGGCGGTTTAGCCTAGCAGCTTCCCTAGAATGCTGGTTTTGTAGGTATGTGGGGGATGTGTTTTTGATTTGGGGGAGCAAAAACTGTATTCCCTTACTGAAGTGCTCCAACCAGAAAGTGTTCCGTACCTTGTGTTTTTTCTGAATGTGTACCTTGGACCTTACTTAGAGCGTAAGAGATGCTAGGTCTTGGGTTAAAAGCGCCATAAGGGAAAAGGGAAAAGCAAAGCTTTGCTGTGGGCTTTACCTCCAAAGAAGTCTCAGTGAACTGCCAGATGCCTGAGTAAATGCTTTCCTCTTGCCAGGAGACTGGAAGAATTTGACCAAATTACATAGTTGCTATTCAGCCCGTTTGGAAGAGGCACATGCCAATGCTAACTCGCTGGAGCTGCATGCAGTTTGTGCTTCAGTGCGTGGTGTGGTACTTGTCTTTCTGCCACCCTGAATGCTTGCTTGCAGTAGGTGCCAGGAAAATATGCCCAGTCTCTCTTCAGATGTTATACTGAATGGTCTTTGTTAATAATCAGCTTGATTCTACCTTTAAAAACACCCCCAGGAGAAAATACCTCTCGGCCCTTGTAGAAGGACAAACATCAGTTCCATTATCAAGAAAATATCTTACTATCATGTATAGCGTATCCTGGGAGCCACACAGAACCGCAATATCTGATAATAGCAGGAAAACAACTGAGCTGTGTTCTGTCACACAAGACTGAACCTGTGATACTGTTTGCCCTCCTCAGAAGTAACCTAATTTCTTCTAACCATTGTGCTTGATGGATGTTTGTATGTACGTTCAAGAAATGTGACTCTTATTAAGCAACTTGTTGGCTTGTAGTCTATAGGGCACCCCAGCTTAACTGTGATTTATGTCATAAAGCCCATGGTGGAAAGGTACATTATTTTGCATAGGAAAATAAATATATAAGATAGCACAATGCCATTGGGATGTCAACGAATCCGAAACATTCAGAATGCCCCTACCCCGACACATGCTCTTTATAACATAACATACATAGCTATTACAAATGTACATAGCTGTGTTCTATGGTAATAGTGTCCCAATTCATAAGGTATAATGGGAAGGGGACACTGCAATCCTTTGTATGGATTGCATGCCTTGTAAGAGAGGTGGTTGAAACTTGTACCATTATGTGTGGAAACATTTCTTCACTCCAAAAGGTTTAGTGCAAGTTAAGAGACCTCAGTTTAATAATAATGATGATAATAATGTTCATCCTACTTAGAGCAGACCTCTTGAAATGATTAGGACTTGTGTTAGATTAACACTATTTATTCATTCATTCGTTTAAGGCTTTTGTATTTATTTATTTATAGCTTTTAAATTTATGTAATTGGGTTATATATTTATTTATTTAAAGCGTTTAAAGATTATATTTATTTATTTATTTAAAGCTTTTGTATACAGTCCAACTACCACAGTCTTGGGACGATCTAGAGAGCCTCAGCTTTTGGGCGGTCTATAAATGAATTAAACAATAAATAAATACAGTCTAGAGGTAATCCAAGATTCTGAATTTAATGCTCTTACAATGTCACCCCTCTTTGGATGGTTATATTTTTTAATTTACTTGCTTCAAAATCCAGCTCTGCTGCTTTTGGAGTCTTCCTACTTATTTATTTAAAGGGGACCCTGAACTTCTGCCCCAACTGGTGGAACCAGTTCCTTTTATGCAGCACCAAACTGACTGCATTCTCCACCCCAAGGACACACGTAAGTTGTTTTTCCCAGCACAACTTTTGGCCAGCCTGTTTGTGTAATTGTCCTGAGCAAGATAATTTTTTGTTACAAAGCCCTCAAAAAACAGGCCAATGCATAACACTCATGCTAATATCACTATCCCAATCAAAAAGGTACTAAATAACTGAAATCCAAGTGTTTTTGGAATAAGCAAAGGAAATAAATATCATCTTAAGTCTTCCACAGACAAGGAAAGCAATGCTTTGTCAGACTTAATACTGCATGTAGCTTTTGACAGGTTTCTTACTAACCTGAGCCAGCTGGGAAGGACCTCTCAAATTCCTTGTTGCTTATATATTTGAAAATGGAGATTACTGCGTCCTGATTTCATGAAACTTAATTTTAGAGGTTATCCAGCCTATGACAGTTATGTAGTTCTAATATAAACAAGCAAAAAAGGAGCTTGAGGCATTAGAATATGTGTACAGTTACTTGATTAAAGCCACAATATTAGCATTAAAATTCAACATTCATCTGGATTTTTCTGAAAACTTTGTAGAAATCCAAGTGCTGCATTCTACTTAATATTTTCATCACTTTTGATTGCTGCCTGTCCTCTATCCCCTTTTGTTATCCATAATATATAAACAAGAAATACCCAAAGAGTGGGCATCACCAAAGAAATTACCTGAAGTCTAACTTTATTACTCAACAGGGGATTCGAGAGGCTGTGGGAAGTGGGGGAATAGATGGGGAAAACACATTCCTTACAGGGTGGATTGTAAAGAGGGTTTCTATTGTGAGCCGCCCCGAGGCTTCGGCGAATGGGGCGGCATAGAAGCCTTCTAAATAAAATAAATAAATTGATGAGTATTTTTCCAGCCCCAGGCTTTTGTATTTGCTGCAATGAATTAGCCACCCCTTTGAATTGAAATGGCAAGATACGTAGATGGCACCACTGAGAGTAACTGATACATGGGTCTTATCCTGCATTAACCATAACTGGGACAAGACCGAGCTCCTGCTGCCATGTTTATTGCGATTTAGGCTTAGCACCTATTCTGCATGGCACTGGAAGTTGTAGACGATTTCCTAGCACAGCCTCTTCCAACCTGGTGCCTGCCATATCATTTGGACTACAAGTTCCAAAAGCCTCAGACAGCATGGCTAAGGATCAGGGATGCTGGAACCTGTAGTCGAAAACAACAGATAGAAAACCAGAACAAGCCTAAGGACAGATCTCTGGAAACTCACCCATTTAATGAGGGAGAACTCAGGAAAACTTCCTTTGTATGGGGCCCCTTCATCCAAGCTGGGGCTGTTTCTGCTAGATTAACCCCTAAGTGGTTTTGACCCATTTCAATTCAAATTAAAAACTTAGAGATTTCCCACACAAGGGGCACACAGGAAAGACAGTAAGTGCAGAGATCTTTTTGAAGTTAAAAATAAAACACAGATGGATGATTTCACAGAGTCCAATAAAGAATCCTTCTAATCTCACCTCCCTCTTCTCTCAGTGATTGATACCAAATGCTACTGATAAGGATCAGAAGATAATCCCATCAGTGCCTATTTCCTTTCTGAAACAGAGTTTTGTTCTCATCAAATCTCTTCCAGGTCAGCCTGTAGGTAGGTAACACATTTATTCTATTTATTTATAGTTGCAGGCCATTCTGCCCCAAGGGCTCAGAGCTGATAAATGTGATTAAATGCAGTCGAGACAAATCCAGAAGATCTCCACAAAGTGTTTGCCAACTGTGAACAAGCTTGTCCATTTGCAAAATATTTGAATAGGGGAGGAGGATAACCCAGCAATACTTAAATGAGCAGGAAGCATCCCTGTGTGCTCCAGATGTTTTGGAGAGCAGAAGCTCTGACCATTGGCCCTGATGGCTGGAATGTACTGTAGTCCAAACCAACTGAAGTGCACCATGTTGCCTAATTCTACTCTAGATAGCAACCTCATTTTTCAAATATCCTTGTTCTCTGTTTTTACTTATTGCACTTTCCATAAAAGATATAGCAGTCATTGGTCTAATTATGCATAATTAGTCTAATAATGCATATTGTTCTAATTACATACACACACAAGTAATGTCCAAAAATGCAGCACTGGATTTTAGAACTTCCATTATTCTATGATGAAACTGACTGCAAACTAAGGTTTGTGTTTGGGCAAATTGAGCCTGCTCCTGGTTTGCCTAGCCTCTAAGAGGTTTGTCAACAAAACCAAACCAATGACCCTTTGAAATGGAGAGATCTTAATATAAGTCCAGATGCAAAACATGGGAAAATAAGAAGAATGAAAATTAATGAATTAATGATCAACTAGGAATATGTTTTAGTTTTGGAATTCAACATTCCAAAAAAAAAGGAACTGAGGCATTTGCTTTTAATCAGACTAGGCCTTCTCTCCACATATTTCTGAAACACAATTGTGTGTGTTTTTCTCTGGAGAAAAATATATTTGCTTCTGTCTGACAAAATGGAAGGAGTTATGAATTGATGGACTATCTCATCAAAAATCTTGGTTTGCTTAGTTTTACAGCTGGACTGAATGAAACACAAGGACAATTCATATGCAATATGTTTTAAGCAGGAAATAAGCTCTTTCTTATTGTGTTGTATGCTGCAAACAAAAGAAAGAAAAAACCCTCCCATGTGTGTGTGTGTTGTTATTTGCAAAATGCTAAAGATAGAGAAAGACTTGCATGCATCAGTTCAGTGGATGATGGTTCTCAACGCTTGAATACTGATGATAGTCCTGGGATTCAAATTAGAGGATTGGCTAAAGGTTTGTGTGCCTTTTTGCTCAGTCCTGCTGGGTTTCCCTGAAAACTATGTTGCCCACCAACATAGGAAGTGTTCTTTTTCTGGATTAGACTATTGGTCCCTCTAGCTCAGATTGGTTGATGCTAACTGGCCACAGTTGACCAGGTTTCTCAGCCCTTGCTGGAGACTCTGGGTCCTGAATCTGGGACCTTCTGCAGGCAAGACAGAAGCTCTACCACTGAGCTACAGTCCCTCCTCAGAGCTATCTTTGCTCCTGTCAACTGTGACCCCCCCCCCCGCCCCGCCCTATCCTACACAACTGAGGAGCCTGGAGGAAATATTTATTTATTTATTTAAAACATTTATATGCCATCCTTCACTATCGCATCTCAGGATGGCTTACAAGATTAAAACCAATAATCATAAAAACGATCAGTAAAACAGTACAATAAAATTGCCAAACACCAGTACAAATAAATCAAATCAGAAAAAAACAAAACAAAACAAAAGTGATGGCAAATCAATAAAATGCTAATTTTTAAAATAATGATTAAATAAAAAGGCTTTAACCTGGGGCCAAAAAGAATAGAATGTTCCATGTCCATTTCAGACAGGCATAGGTGGAGAAAAAAAAAGCTTGGGTTCAGTTTTGGTAAAAATGTGTAAAAATCAATAAAGTCTCCATATTCAAAGTGGGGAAAAACTTCCAATTTAAACTATGCAGAGGTGAGAGAAACAAAAACTGAGATGCAATAAGCCATGTCTTTATTCAGATAGATTCAAATTCTAGGGCAGGCAGGTATGTCCTGGGTTTTACCATACCAGAAATAGCTGCAGCTGTTGAATTTTTCTGATGAAATTGGTAAGAAGTTTTTTCAGTTCATTTTTCTTAAGGATCAATAAAATGTGCATCTTTGGGAGAGAAAAAATTGACAATGTTTTTCTAAAAATTAAAAGTCAGGTGCAGAGGTTTACACTGAGAGCTTCAGTCATCCCTCCATCGAAAGCATACCCTAAATGCATCCTGTGCACAGCAATTAACCTAGTCAGATTCCTGTGACAACTGAATTTATATCCTCTAACATGTCCCAGGATCCTTTGTAAGGTGTTATGGAAGTCCACTTACACATGATCCCCTATCAAAAGCAAGGGGAATGCATCTTGCTTTAACAGCACATACACTAGCATGCATTTTAGTGTTCCATATTTTTTAGACAAATCTAGACAGCATACTAAAAAGCAGAGACATCACCCTGCCAACAAAAGTGTGTATAGTCAAGGCTATAGTTTTCCCAGTTGCAATGTATGGCTGTGAAAGCTGGACCATAAGGAAGGCTGAGCGCCGAAGAATTGCGGCCTTAGAATTGTGGTGCTGGAGGAGACTCCTGCGAGTCCCCTGGACTGCAAGGCGATCAACCAGTCAGTCCTAGAGGAGATCAACCCTGACTGCTCTTTAGAAGGCCAGATACTGAAGATGAAACTCAAATACTTTGGCCACCTAATGAGAAGGAAGGACTCACTGGAGAAGAGCCTAATGCTTGGAACCATTGACGGCAAAAGAAGAAGGGGACGGCAGAGAATGAGGTGGTTTGATGGAGTCACTGAAGCAGTTGGTGTGAGCTTGAGTGGGTTCTGGCAGATGGTGGAGGACAGGAAGGCCTGGAGGAATGTTATCCATGGGGTTGTGATGGGTCGGACACGACTTCACAACTAACAACATCTTTTTTGGAGGGCCAGTATGGTGTGGTCATTAGAGTGTTTGACTGGCAACCCAAGGGAGCTGAATTCTAATCTCCACTCATCCTTAGAATCATAAAGTCATAGACTCATAGAACAGTAGAGTTGGAAGGGGCCTATAAGGCTGTCGAGTCCAATTCCCTACTGAGTGCTGGACCACAAGTTAAAACATCCCTGACAGATGGCTGTCCAACTGCCTCCTGAATGCCTCCAGTGCAGGAGAGCCCTCAGCCTCCCAGGTAATTGGTTTCATTGTCCTACTGCTGTAACAGTCAGAAATTTTTTCCTGATATCTAACCAGAATCTGGATTCCTGTAACTTAAGCCCATTCTTTGTGTACTGAGCTCTGGGATAATTGAGAAGAGATCCTGGCCCTCTTCTGTGTGAGAGCCTGTGAAGTATTTGAAAAGTGCTATCATATCTCCCATTGATCTTCTCAAGGCTAAATATACCCAGGTCTTTCAATGTCTCCTCATAAGGTTTTGTTTCCACTCCCTGATCATCTTTGTTGCCCTCTGCTGAACTTTGTCTGCATCTTTATTGAAGTGTGGTGCCCAGAACAGAACACAGTACTCAAGATGAGGCCCAGCTAGTGCTGAACAGAGAGAAACCAGTACCTCAAATGATTTGGAAGCTATACTTCTATTAAAGCAGCCCAGTATAGTATTAGCTTTTTTGCAACCACAGCACATTGTTGACTCATATTCAACTGTGATCTACAACAGTTCCAAGATCCTTCTCACTTTAGCCAATTATTCTCCATCTTGTAACTGTGCTTTTGGTTTCCTTTTCCTAGATATAGAATTTGGCATTTGTCCCTATTAAATTTCATTCTGTTGCTTTCAGACAGCACTCCAGCCTTTCAAGATTACTTTAAATTTTGTTTGCATCTTCCAGAGTATTGCTATTCCACCCAATTTTGTCTCATATGGAGCTCACAGGATGACTTTGGGCCAGTCATACACTCTCAGCCTAACCTATTTCACAGGGTTGTTGTGAGGATAAGACGGACAGGAGAAGAACCTTGAAAGTTGCCTTGAATTCCTTTCAAGGAAAAGAAAGCCAAGGTATAAATGCAATATAATAATAAACTCCAAAGTGATAAAGAAGACACCATTCTTTATAAAATGTCCATAGCTTAGATACTCTTTTAAAGGTAATTACTACAGTTTAAATAAAACATGATTCCATGATGGGCAAGCCTAGGGAAACTGTTCTGGGGGTGGGAATCTGTCAGATTCCCTAGGCTTGGCTCCCTGGACTCTGGTCTGCTTTGGCATAGCTGTGGCTCTGTGTTCCTGGCAGTGTTCATGTGGTGCACACCAGGAATGGGCCACCGGGTAAATGCTGCAAAGCAACCTCCCTCTTCTGTATCACGTGCACTTTGTTTTCAGTGCACATGATGCAGAAGAAGGTTGTTGGTTGAACAACTTTCATTCTGCAGAAAGATGTAGACTTCCTCTCTGCTCAGCTCGCTTTCTCTGGCTGGGTCAAGTATGAGAGGAAGTCCACAAATGTTAGAAGGATGGATTCCACAGGGCGTTGTGGTAACCCGGGGGAAGACTATGACCAAGGACCCCGCATGCCTCCACAGTCTGCTGTCCTGATACTAAGTTCATTTGTGTGACAACAAGGCTGCTGCTCACTTTTCTTGGGTTTCTTGAACATTCCATTGGAGTTGAACAGGAAAACCCTGCAAAGCGAAGATGCCTTCAGAGAACTCTCTTCAGTCCACCCTTTCAACAGAGGGTTGAAAAAATAGGATGCGTATTTTAGGGTGTGTAAAATAGGATGCCTGGCCACTCTATCTGGAACTCAAACTGATGCAGGAAAGATGTCCTTGATGATGGATAGTTTGAGAACTAATGCATGAACTAAAGTGTTTACTAGAAAACTAGTAAACAGAAGTGCCACCTAGGTCATTATCTCACAGAGCAGTGGGCAGAAGAAAACCATCTCTGAGCTCCCACCACGCTTCAAGCACTGTAAACATTGCACAGGGAAAGAGAGTGCTTTCTAAGCAATGGTCTTCCATCAAGGCCCCAGCCAGTTCCATATCCACTTCGTTTCAATCATGGAAGAACAGCAGGTGCTTCCAGACAAGTCACTGGTCTAAAGCCAGCTGAATCCTGCCCAAGATGAAGCTCAGCTTGCTGCCAGAATTGTGACTGATTTATTCTTATTATACTGTAAAAGTGAGAGGAGGGGGACAGAAAGATAGAGAAATAGCTCACATTATTTTATTTTACTCCATGCTCAACACATAAAAGGACATCTCTCCATGTTATCAATGGGGAGATTGACAGCATTTATAAAACATCAATTTATCCCTTTGATTATTACATCATAAGCTACTTTCAGTTTTGCAGACACAGGACAGAGGAACACACTGGGAACAAAGCGTATGAAGCATCCTAGCCTTTTGGCTCCTCTTTCCAGTTCAATTAAGTTATACCTTTTCATGGCTTCCCCTCACCAGCTTGCCATCAGATTCAACAGTGAAATGTATTTGGGGCCTGGGAAATAAAGAGGGCTTCCAATCCTCATAAATCTGATTAAGATACAAGCTTGAGGCAGTGGTTGAGGGCATTCCAGGCAAGAGGAGAAACCAGTGCTGTGTGTTAATTGGACATTATTGCATGCTGTATCGTTGCTGCCTCAGGAGACCCATATAAGGAACATACAAATATAAGGTTGGTTAGCAAAAATAATCATTCTCCTCACGAGACTTGAGCTAAAGCCCAGGCTTTCAGACATGCGAGAGTTTAGTGGTCTCCTTCGCCTCATTCTAAATTGCCCACGACACACCAAGCACACACACACACAGAGTGCCAGATTGTTGTGTACATATAATTCCGGTGTGCTGGAAGGGGCTGGGAAGAGAGGGCTGGCACTGCGGTGGTCAGCATGGATGCAATGCTTCCCTGCAAGCTCTGAGCAAAGCAGCTTCTTCCCATGCCTGCCTATGCTTTGCCTGGCGTAAGCAATGCCTCTTGGTGGGCTGGTGCTGAGAAAATCTGGAAGAGCTCCAGGAGGTATTTACACAACTGGAACCATTCCATCTCTGTTCAAGCGCAGCATACGGCTGCAAAGAGGAAAAAGCCGTGCTATATTTGAGCAATCCAAAAACAACAAAACAGAGTGGACATCTTGAGAAATCTCTCACAACTGCACAAGCCGAACCAATCTAAATTCACTCCACATCTTATGAAAGCTAGAGCTGTTGTGATCTGTGGAAAATATTATGACTGTAGACAGTTGTCTCTGAGAGTGGTCTCTGAGGAGATGGAGGAAAGAGGTGCAGCTGGAAGCCAATTGATGCTGCCCATCATTTGCACCTGACGTTCTCCACTGGCAAAACTGAGTCGTAGTCCTAGCCCATGTTTATACCACATTTTCCACTGGTGGTGTGCTCAGAATAGGGCATGGCACATGAAAGGCAGTGATCATAAATAGATGACAAAATCTAATCAACACAATTGTAGTTCACTGAAAGCAGGTAGACAACTTGTGCCCCCTCAGGTGTTTGGGGCAGCAACAGGGGGTCAAAATACACCCCTCTGTACTGGTTTCTAAAGTGTTTGTGTAATTTTAGTGCAGTTTTCTTGTTTTATTTATGTTTTTAACTGTTTATGTTTTCACCTTGGTTGGTCTTAGAAAGGCAGTATAGAACTACATCACGCATGCGGTGCATGCACACACACACACACACACACCCCTGTCCTCAGCCCCAGACAGCCCTCAACCCTAGCCCATCGTTAGTGCTAATGGCAATTGTAGCCCCAAATTTCTGGGGAATCACAAGTTGCCCACCCCAATTTAAAATGTAACAAAAATTTCAAAGAATATAAATAATAATTATTAATAATATCCTTCATTAATAATACCCCATTTGTATCTCTGTCAAATTGGAATTTCATCCAGTTTTGTTTTGGACATGATATTTTGGCAGACATGTGTATCATTCTTATAAATGGGCAAGTCTAAGAAGTAACACATCTATTTATTTATTCATTTATTAGATTTGTATCTGGCCTTTTTCTTTTTTAAAGAACTCAAAGTGGCTTACATCATTCTCCTCCTGTGGCTCTCAATCTTATCCCCACAACAACAACTCTGTGAGGTAGGCTGGGCTGGGACTTAGCCAAAAGTCACCCAGTGGGCTCCATGGCTGAGTGGGGACTAGAACCCAGGTTGCCTGGCTCCCAGTCCTGTGCTCTTAACCACTATACCGCACAGCTCCCACAAACAGAGCCATAACACCTGAAAATCACAAAGGCTGCTTGACAAATGTGTATGTTATTTGGTTGGCAGGTAAGCTGTATTGATTTAAGCCACTGGGTCAGAATAAAAATTCCCATTCTAAATCTGAGAATATAATACACACTGTATAACAGATAGGTATTAATGACAAGACCTATTGTATCCATAGGGTATTAATGAGAAGGCATATTATAAAACTTGTTTTAAAATTTTGTTTATTGGGATTTTATGCTGTTTTTATTGTATTTGTTATTTGTGTTTTTTATGAGTTGTTGTGAAGCTCCCAGAGAGCTCCGGCTAATAGATGGTGTAATAGTAATATCATCAACTTTTAAAAGCAGAAGCAATCTTTCATATCTGATTCAGTGCATTACCAATCTAGTAAAAGTATGAGCTGTCATGGATCTCAGAGTCTTCATAGCTCACAGTTCCTTCTAAGAACATAAGAGTGTAAGGAGAACCATATTGGCTACCCAGGGTCCATCTCATCCAGCATTCTGTTGACGCAGTGGACAACCCAATGACTGTGAGAAACCCACAAGCAGGACAGGAGTGGGACAGAGCCTGTGCTTCCAAGCATCTGGTATACAGAGGTGTACTAGCTCTGCTACAGGAGGTAATTTATAGCAGTAATGACTAGTAGCCACTGATAGCCTTATCAACCTTTTAAGGTTGTTCCCTATCTTCCTGCTTTTTTAACTTTATTTTTAATGGGAAGTGTCAACAAAACAAAAAGGAAAAAAAAAGAAATAATTGCAGGGTCACAGATTTGAATAGATTGACTTAAATGGATGCATGTGATATATGTAACAGAGAGGGAAGATATACCACACACACATGCAGCTTTCTAAGATTGGATGTACATGAAGTTCAACTTTATTATGATCAAAGAACAACTTGATGAATAAGTATCCATTCACAATTGCTATCCATATACCACATATTCAAATGCTGAAAGGATGATTAGGTTCTTAACCCACTGTACTACACGTGGTGATTGTTCATTCTTCTGATGTTCTAATGCCAGTCATTTAGCTGTCAAAAAGTTATGGAGAATCCATTTCAACTGCCAAAGACCTTCACAAAGCAGGTAGATAATTTAAAAGAACAAGGGAATCAGTAAATATTAAAGTGTTTCAATACAAAGTTTCTCCATACTATAACCTCCTCTACATTTCCTCATAACAAGGATGACAAAAGTCTTTACTTTGGGTAAAGGAGGCAACTGTTGGGCATTAGATATGCTTAGAAATGCTGCAGAAATGTGCAACAGATGTAAATGCGCTTGGATTTCTGTGAAACTGACCCATGCTTCTAGAGCAGCTTGACTTTTCCCAAGTAGCACAGATTCCATGGACTTGCAGTCTGTCATTGTCATTGCCGCCATCATCATCCTCATCATCATCTTATGGAATGCTAAACGTACTTAGCCACAGAAAAATATGAAAAGTACAAAAATCAGCAAATACAGCACAGTTACTCCCTTATCATTCTCATCTTCTTCTTGGCTTATTTAAATTAAAGTATAAAAATTACATTTTGAATGACTTCTGTGAGCTTTGGAAGTTCAGATTTTTGTTATGTGCCATCAAGTCCTCTTTGGCTTATGGCCACTCTCTGAATGAAAGCCCTCCAAAATGCCCTATCCATGAGAGCCCTGCTCACCTCACCAAAATCCAAGTCTGTGGCTTCCCTAATGGACCCCCCATCTCGTATTTGTTCATCATTTTCTTCTTTAGCCTTCTACTTTCTCTAGCACGATTGCCTTCTTGAGGAAGTCTTGCCTTCTCATGATGTGTCCAAAGTACAGCAGCCTCAGATTTTCATTTTTGCTTTTAAGGAAAGCTTCAGTTTGCTTTAATCTAGGCCCCCTTGCTCATCTTTCTGGCAGCTCACAGGGTTTGCAAAGCTCTCCTCCAGCACCATATTTCAAATACATCATTTTTCTTCCTGCTAGCTCTCTTCACTGTCTAGTTTTTACATCCATACATAGTTACTGCAAATGTGAACAAGTATGAACTAACGTGAGACTGAGAAATATATAAAATCAATTTCTGCCAATGAGCAGACAAGTAAAAGAAAGGCTCTTGATAATCTGCAACATGCAGACCAAACAGTTTTAGCTGTATTACCAGCTGTTACCTTCCAACTCATTTTCCTGCTTGCTTCAAAACCATTTTAGACCTTTCTGAGTATTCCAACTGCCACTTGAAGAACCTCAAGCTCGGCTTGACTTGACTTCTTTAGCATGTGATTGGAAAATATGAGCATCCCAATTCCGCCACTGTTTGACTTTCCTTGTTACCCCTCTACATATCCTCGCAACACGGGTGACAAAAAGCTTTATTTTGGGTAAGAATGAAGGGGTAACTGGAGCCATTCTGACAAGAGTGGTCATAAGGACTTTGGAGGGTTTGAGAAGTGCATGGAGGTAGCAGGAAATGAAGTGCATGAGGGAAGCAGCAGGGACACCAAATTTGACTTTGGATTATTGTTTTCAAGAGTGAGACATTTGCATTTGGAGTTTCCTCTTGAGTGTTCATTCTTCCGTCCTAGTCTGCTCAATTGCTGTATCATCATCATGACATTTTTATCCTGCCTTTTCCATCTTGCAAGGAACCCAGAGGGGGTTAGCTGGTCCACTGCATTCTTATCCCCCCATTACCCCCGTGACTGGTCCAAAGTTACCCAGTGAGCTTCATGGCCAAGCACCAGGATCTCTTGAGTCCCAGTCCAACATTCCAACCATTATGTCACACTTGCATCCTTATTATTATACCTATTATATTGCATTTCTATACTGCTTGTAGTCAAAGCTCTCTGGGTGGTTCACATCATTTTAAGTCATCCATCCAACCTTCAACCAGGCCCAACCCTGGTTAGCTTCCAAGATTAGACAGGATCAGGCACTTCAGACTGTGTGAAAGCTTCATACCTCTCTGAATGCAATTTGGCTTGAAGCAAAAGCAAATGGAGAGCTTTTTTTCACATTCAAGCCCTATTCAGGGTGAAGATTTCAGGTATGCCCAAACAGAAATGCCACCCATTTTATAGAAGCTGTGCTTAGAGAGATGCTTATCGGCATAATCATTCCCAGAGATGTTATTCTTCCTGCTGGAAACTCTGGCTATAGTGAATCCATCAAAAATTTCAGCTGGTTTTGGTATTTACTTGCACAAAGGGACACAATCAACTCCAGGGCCAGTTTGAGGTTTGAGAGACTGAAGAAAGCCAGTAACTTCACTGAGCATTGGTGTCATTGATAGCAACTTCTTAAACACATACCCGGATATGGCCTGAACAAAATTCACCAGAAGGGTTTAGATAGTGGCTGCCAAGCAAAATAAGGCCAGAACGCAACAAACAAAATGGTCATCTGCATGCTATAATTTAGCTCTGGGCCTTCCCCAAGCATTGCATTGCCTGCAGGCATCTATCTTTAATGAAATCGGTAAGGAAGAAAGAATTCTGTGCTATGGCCAAGGTCAATCCTCCAGCAGGGCCCATATGTCATTTAAGAAGGACCACAAACTTCCTTGCTAAAATGAGGTTAGTTCATGTTCCTCTGGATTGTCCCAGTCCCTCTCTTCCCACATCCCCAGATGTCTTGCTCTTTCAACCATAAGCTGCTCTTTTTGTTCACCATGGAAAGTCCTAGCTCTTGAATCTGAATGTGAAAGATCCTGATTAAAATTGTACTTGGCATGACACACCCAGTGGGCTTTGGGATAAAATCTGCCTGTGTGCCTGTGTCCACCCTTGTGATTGTGATGCCCTGCAAAGCAAAGCAAAAATGAGTCAGACCTCACCACCACTGTCATCTTAGACTACAAAAGTACAAGTGAGTGTCCTGTGTGTATGTTTGTGTGTGTGTGAGAGAGATCCCATTCACACATGTGCCACTCTGTGTATCACACTTTCAACACTGATATAAGAGTATGAAAAAGTGACATAAATTATTACTTGTCTTTATTCTATGACTTCCTGATGTAGCTACTCACCTTTCATCATGCTATGATGAATAACATTTCTCTCCTTAGACTAGGACTGGCACCATTTTAAACCCAAGGAAAGCTGCCAACTCTCCCTCCCTCCCCTGAGCACCTTGCAGCCTTGAAACATAGGTAAGAAAAAACTCTGCAGGCGCCATAGGCCTTGAACAGAGAGAGGGGGAGAAATAAAAGGGAAATTCCATGAATGGGTTGCTTCCTGTTGTAATGCAGAAGAAGCAGAAAATTGCTGTGTGGTAAGCCCATACACATTTCTTTTCTATTTTCCATTTAACAAAATAGCATCAACATGCACTAGTTTTCATGTGCATTTCTCAAAATGTGTGTGGTTTTTGTGCATCTTTTTCAGTGTTTTTACAACTGATTTTACTGAAGACAAAACATTCTTATTTGCATGTCTCTATAAGACGTATTTTCCTGCATACTTTTCTGATAGGTGGATTTTTGTATACTTTGTTGCAATGTGCAATCTTTAGAAATGTTTAGCTATGCTGCTGTCCATGTAAGGGTTCATGCTGTGTGAAATTGATATGTTCATATAAAAGTGCAAACTGAATTCATTTCTCTCCCATCACTTCCTAAGAGATTGCACTCTTAAGTTAACTTTCAAGTGTGATGCGGAAGAAATCACCTGCAGACTTTCCCAATCTCCTTGTCCTTTTTTCTGTAAATAGAGAACGGGATGTCTTCTAGCAACCATGATTCAGGAGCTTACCATGGATTAAGCCTAAAAGCCAACCTAGTTACTGATTGGAGCTTAGACTCTTGCTTGTTGTGGAACTGCTATGCTTTGTTCTCTGCATAATTAATAACCATCTCTCTGTTATGCAGCCCACAAGTCAGTCCTGGTGACTATCCAAATGTGATTGTATAGAGAATTTCTTTCTTTCCTTGTACACATACCAAATAAGGACATAAACATAGCAATCAGCAGGACAAAGCATGGGTCTTTGTTCCAGATCACAGACATTTGCTCTTCTTTCATTAAATCCAGGAAGAGTAGTTTGTGGTTGGCTCTGGGAAGGGAGATAGCCTAGAGGTGGTGGAAGTCATGGACCTTTAACCTTTCCCTTTACAGAGGAACACATTTCCTTGCCAATGCAGCTGCTCACCCGCACACACACAGGGAAGTTTCAGAATTAAATGAGTTGGCTCACTAGATGAAAGAGATACACAAAATCCTCCCCCACCCACCCGATTTGGGAGAATAAGTCAAGTCCATCTTCGTTTTGATGAAATGACTCATGAACTGCCCCCCCCATCTGAAACATGAATAAAAAGTCATGTTTAAAATCATGTTTAAAATTTGGCCCACTTTTTTGTTTTCTGTATAGGTTTGGTTTGGGTTTTTTTTTCTTCTGTATTTGAAGAAATGGCATTGACTGTGCAATTCTTAGTCATATTTAGGCTAAAAGATCTGACTGAAAATCATGAGGACTTTTGATGGCTGTGTTCTTGGATCCTTTCTGGGGATAACAAAGCAAGGGAAACTAGCTTTGGTGAGGTATGGATGGTATTGATGATATATCATCATCATCATCATCATCATCATTCTTTATCCCAATCTTCTACTAAAACACCCAGAGCAGGGGAAAGCATATTTCATATTCATATAAGACCTTTAATATGCAATAACTTATAATTATTATATATAATTTTACAACAGGTTTTTTCTCAGCATTGACAATCAACCCTTAAGAACCAAACCCTTAAGAACCCAAACCAGAATGTTGGCAGCAAAGGTCAAAGGAGCTGCACATTAACCCGGCTGCAATAGAACATTAATTGCCCATCAGAATGAAGAAGTGTTCCATTCACAAAGAGAGAATGGGATGAATTTCCATTGGAAGGACATTCTAGAATATCCAGAGCTTCTGGGCTTGAACTGGGAACCTCTGAGTTTCCGTATGGCTGCTTTGTGTGAGAAACCATTGAGCAGCGTGCTGAACCGGCAGATACGATGCATTATCCCCAGGGCCAGCACTGAACGTGCCAACTCAGGCTGGCTACCGGATCCTCCTTGCCAAAGGGACATTTATCTGACAAGGCTTTCTGTTCCACTTAAGCCTAGAGTCAGCAGTGGGATCTTGTGTGTTTGTTCAAAGCATTTCTATCCTTCTCTTCAATAAAAAAAATGCTGAATTCTGGTTTGTAGTATTATGACAGTGATATTATACTGGTTTATAGTATTATGACAGTATAGTATTATGACATAGTATTATGAGACTGTAGTATTGCATGTATGAGGGCGTTCAATGTATTCTTGGTATCAGCATGAAGAAAAAGGAATAATAAATTGAAATAATTTTTATTTTTCAATGTAATCCCCCATAACTTCAATACACTTATTACATCTAGAAATTAACTTTTCAATTCCTTGTAAAAAATACCCTTCCTCCTTAAAAATGTGCATTAATTGCCACCTTGAGCTCTTCATCGTCGGAAAATCGCTTTCCATGAAGATCTTTGTTTAAATTCGGGAATAGGTAGTAGTCACTGGGGGCCAGGTCCGGGCTACAGGGTGGGTGGTTTATTTCTTTGAAACCACAGTCTCGCACAGCAGTCTTCGAAACATGCGCCATGTGAACGGGCGCGTTGTCGTGAAGAAGCAACACACCTGTGGTCAGTTTTCCCTGCCTTTTTTCTTTAATTGCTCCTCTTAAATTACAGAGTGGTTGTGTAAGATGCTGCGTTTATGGTTTCACCTTTTTTCTTGTACTCGATCAATAAAATTCCCTTTGAGTCCCAAAACACTGTGGCCATGATTTTTCCGGCCGATGGAGTGACTTTGAATTTCTTCAGAGGGTCAGCACCTTTTTTATGCCACTGCATGGACTCCTGCTTGTTTTCAGGGTCATAGTGATGAACCCAAGTTGCATCTCCAGTAACAATCTGGTCGAAAATACTCGATGAATCTTCACCACAGAGCTCTAAAAACTCCCTACAGCACTCGACTCGCACTTGTTTCTGAGGCGCCATGAGCATTCGCGGCACCCATCTTGCACAGACCTTTGAAAGGTTAAGATGGTAATGAAAAATAGTAAATATAGTACCAACTGATAGGTTTGTCATTTCTGCTAACATTTTGATTTTTATTCGGGCATCTTCCAATACAAGTTTCTCAATTTTTTTCACATTTTCTTTCGCAGTGACAGTAACCGACCCACCCGAGCGAGGGTCGTCCTCAGTGCTTTCTCCGCCCCTTTTAAATTCACTTGACCACTTTTGAACAGTAGATAATGAAGGTACAGAGTCCTGGTAAATGGCCAGCTTCTCTTCGTGAATGATTCTTTGACTTTTTCCTTGTTTTGTAAGGAGCTTAATCACAGCGCGGTGCTCGATTTTTTTCAACATTGTTGCGTCAGTCATCATGGTCGTATTTCACTGAGGATTACTGGGGAACTAATGATCACACTTATTTGAAATTTTGCATGTATACCCTCAGATAGTGTCATTAGCTAATGAAATAATTAAATTACCCACATCAATAGCAAATCAACCCAATACTGAGAATACATTGAATGCCCCTCATATGTCCCACCTTTTTTCCTCTTGTGTGGAACCCAAGGCAGTTGACATAGTTTTTCACTCCACCCTAACCCCCCTAAAAAGTGCCCCCCTGAACATGAGGGGGGGGTCAGAGCAGGGCATGTTGCAGGGTCCGTTCAAACATGGAGTCATTTCTACAAGTCATCCACTAGGGGTGGGTGAACCAGTGAGTTTTGACCTAGTCTAAGTTATCTGAAGATTACTTCAGAGCTCATTTTGGTTCACGCCTGGCTTTGTTTTCAACACATTTTTGGCTTGTTTGAATGAGAAAGGTTTATATTTTTCAAAATTATGCACTCTCCCCCATTGACTAAAGCATGAACATTAAGATTTGTTTAAATAAAATAACCATTTTTCAAATGTGCTCACAAATATGCTTGCAAACAACCCTCCTGCTCACATTTGTATTTGAGATTGTGAACGGGTCAGGTTCACACAATTTGCAAAGAGAAACAAAATTCGTGCACAAAATATTCCAAACTCCAATTTAGAGTCAGATAAGATCAAGTACCCAAACTCAGGCAAACACGCTAGCTCATTTCTATGTGCCTTGAGGTCTAAGATATTACAGTACCCGTTAGTAAATAATATAATGGGGATATAATATCTGCACCATCTCTGCAGATGATCATGTGATATTGCAGTCCAGGAGTGATGCCCTTTTATGGTGTGAATGAGCCCTTAATATGTTTTTCAAGTGGTTTAACTATTTGTCAAATAGTTAATGGAGACCACATGGCAGCTATATTTGCAAATTTTAACAAAACACAAAAGCATTCAGAACATCCATGAGCAGTACCTTTGAATACCTTCAGTGAAGTGTTCATCCTTTCTGAAATATGCATCAGGCCCACATTCACACATGGTTAAGCCAATGCTGGGCCCTCCTGGACTGGTGCTGATCCGGTACCTTTTTGTCATGGTGTCAGCATTCCCCCAGTACTATGAAAAGAAGGGCAGAGTTAGGCAGTGGCTGATGCCTTCTGTATTTCCCAGAAAGCCACTGTACCCTGAAATGGTGATGTCAAGAGGCATTCTGGGGGGAAAAAGGTGGTGTTACCTACAGTTTCACCCTTTGCCTGTCACTTTATCCAGTAGGGCTACCTGGAAAGCAAGAAGTGGCCAGCAGGCAGGAATGGGTTGGGCTGCTCCCTTGCCATGGGGAACAAAAACTTTAGGGGAAGCAGCTGCAGCCATCTTCATTTCCTGGTGGACATGGTGCTGGGGTGGGTGGACAGAAGGCACTTGTGCAGGGTGTCCTGAAAATGGTTGCTGGTCACCTGGGTACTGCACTTGCGGTGGAAGGAGGATGACACTGGCCTAAATGCCCACATAGACAGACTCTGGTGGGGGGATTAGTTATTATTTGTGATTGTGTGAAATCTAACATTTGCTCAGCTTACATATTTAAAGAAAGGATTTGTTAATCTCACTCGCTTGCCAGCTCAGCAAAACTGAAATTGGCACTTGTAAGAAATGCGGATCTGGGATACCAACAGTGAAGAAAACCACTCCATGTCCTTCAATAAGAGTTGACAGCAGTTACCAGTTACTTTTATGAACCACAATGGCATTTGGCTTCCTCTCTCCTGACTTTGCAGAACTGATGAGGGACATTAAAAAATAAATCAAACCCTTACGTTGCCATTAAAATCAATGGATCTGGTGCCAAGCACAATGGTTAGAAACTAAATGAAAAAAGAAGTTAGGAAGTTATGGCCGCTAAAGGCTAGCTGGATGAATACTTGGTTGAGGAAATAGGACACTCTCTTGCTGTTGATTCTTATTCTGTTTAATGCCCTTCGAAAGCTTGAAGCATATTACTTCCTTCTCCTGCCTTCTGACCACAATGTATTATTCCTACTTCATTCAACATCCTTTCTGCAACTTCCTTCCTAGTGCATCATTTCTAGTTCCTTAATCACCCTTCTAAAAAATCTGTTCAACCTTCCCTCCACCTGGTGCATGCCCAAGACTTCAACTCCCAGCAGCTCCCACTCAGCACCTGATGGACACCAGGTTGGAGAAATCTATGTGCAGCATTTTTCTAAGAAAATTACTCTCTAACAGTATCAGTATGACCCTGGAGAAATTTTGTAAAAACCTCCAGTAGTAGAAGGTGTGCAACAGTCGACATAATTTCTCTTGAGAAGTTGCAGTGTGGTATTCCCCACAATCAATCAGAACTTTCCAGTCGATGTACCCTAGATCCAATCATGGCCACCACCAAATTTTCCACCTTTGAGCTTGAAGCCTACTCTATCCAGCCTCTCTTTCTTCATATTGTGCTTCTTTCATTGAAGCATAGAGTATGGAGGAGGAATTTAGGTCATCAGGTCTTGTCTCTGGCTCATACTCACCTACCTACTCTCTAACAGGGTTGGGCCCAGAACGTTTGTTCTACCAATGGAAAGGTAGCTATTGCAGGATGGGATTTCTGTATCCTCTTGTCCCCTCTGCAGCCCCCCCCCCCCCATGTGCCTTTCAAATCTGCTTCAAGGGTTGGGGGACCCTCCAGAGAAAATTTGGATGGTACAGAGGAGACTGCAGGGGAGGGGAAGAGGATACAGAATTTTCATTCCACAAAAAGCAAACTTTTCTGGTGGACTAAAGGTTCTGGAGGGAAGTGGGAGGTTTATGTAAGTCACCTTCAATTCTTTGCAGGAAAAAGTCAGAGCAGAAATATAATTAATAAATAACCCCTAATTTCTTTTGTTAAAGTGATTGATTAAGGTGAAATTTATGAGGAAAGAATTTTCTGAGAAATATTTGGGGGAAAATCATGTTTTGTCTCTCATCCATTGGCAATATGCTTTCTTGCTTTACCCAGGAAAATAGTTGACAAATCCATACCCTTTCACATTTATCACTTGCAAACAGAATGTAAAATTTGGGGAAGTCTTTTTTTCTTGGTTAAGCTCCGCTGGAGCTGAGCTGAAGGCATTTTTCTGTGAAGATCTTGAAGATTCCCCTCCCTGCTTTCACTTTCCCTCTAGAAGAAGGTCACTTTGCAATTTGCAAATGCTCTTCATTGTTTTTATTTTTTGCCATTCTCTTCCCAGACACACACTGACCACAAATGCATGATGACCCAGAATGGCTTCATGGCAGCCATTGTGTGAAAGCACCCACACTACTCTCAAAATTCCAATTGTGCCAACTGAGCTCACCTTTAGGCAAAAGCTGTACTACTGGAACTGCAAATGGTGAGTGCAGCACCTGACAACCTAGAAAGTTCCTCCCCATCTTGGAGAAATTTGGTGATATGGACATACCCATATTTCTCTGCCCACAAAAAGGTGGCAAATTTTGAGAGGCCATTTGAGAGACCATTGAGACACAGCTGGCGGTAAGCTACAAGGGCTTTCCTTGTACAGGCCTGTTCTACAACAGGAACATATCAGCAGGTACGGATCCAAGGAGTTTGGTTCTAAATGCATACAGTTTTACTCTCTGTTATTAAGAATCAGACACATTTTGTAAGAAATTCTGACCATTAGCAGAAAACAAGGAGACAAACCATCAGTGAGGATTAACTCAATAGCATGCTTGTGGCGTACTGTGTACTACTGAAAGCCCGAGAAGGAAGGGTGCTAATAAAAGCTGCCTGTTCCCTCCATTTGACCTTTATTGGCCTCAAAAAATAGCTAAGTAATTAGATCAAAACCTAAGCTGGCAGTATTTTGATAATTTGCAAGGGTATCAGATGAACATTTTGAGTGGTGTTTTAAGAACTCCTTAAAAGGTTTCACGTCATTTCTTATCAAACCACATAAAATATTTGCAGTGAAACTCAAAACTTAGTGGGAGGAACAACATTGTGCATGTTAATACCAGACAAGCCTGGCTAGGTTTGTCCAAAAATTATCTAATCCTCCCTTGTGCAAGGTTAGGGGGTGTGTGGTGGGGGCAACCAAAATTTCCCCGAAGCAGAGGAAATGGGAAGAATTCCAGAGCTACTCATGCTTTGCACAGAGATCCCCCTTCTATATACTAGTGGAGCAACTGGAAATAAGCCCAGCACTATGGGTTTGAAATGATTTGGAAAGTGGAATGTATGGAAGCAAGAATTGTTCCACCTCTTTTCTCTGAGTTCCACATACTTTGCTCAGGCTGAGCTTAGTGAACCTTCTTGGTAGAGCAAGGATTTGGATTCAACCTTCATCCACTCCATGCTCAACAGTCTTTCCACACTGCCTCACTGGTTTGGAAAATCAAGTCAGGATCAAACCTGTGTCTCAGGGTGCTGCAGTCCAGGCTTCTAAGTGCTAACCCACAAAACCCTAAAGTAATAAATTATGGGCTATCTCAATAACCAGCACAGCCAACATTTGAATTCACCAAGTATGCAGTGGCCTCTCAGAGTAGGGCTCAAAGATGTTTGAACAAATCCATACACTGACTGTAAGTGTATGGAACTTTGTTCCATACATTGGCAGGAAAATCAATCACCATTCAACATGGCCAGGAAAAGCAATGCTCGTAACTGCTGCACTCCACATGGACATATTTGCCTTTTAGTTATAAGCAAAACAAGGGAAACACACACACATTTCCAGCAAAACAGCTTGGCTGCTATGCAGTAAATGGGATTAGAATCAGGAGTCAGAAAATGCATTAGTTCTTCACGGAACAGAAGTGAGTCTGCAGCCAAAGGAAGGGAAAGGAAAGGAAAGGAAAGGAAAGGAAAGGAAAGGAAAGGAAAGGCACTATTGAGACAAAGGGCTCCATCATTTCTAGTATTCTAAATCTGAGGAAATAGTAGAAAAATCAACATTACCACATGGGAATGGGGGGATCTGTCTAGTCCTATCCAATTCTGAGAAGTTTCAGAATTTTCCTACTTCCAGCTCCATTCTACGTTGGGTCTGTGTGGATGGGTGGAGGAGGAAAATACCTCCAAGGGAAGCTTTAAAAAATTGTGAGTATTTTTATGTGGATTTTTCAAACCACAAGCACTTTTATTGCATCCACTCATTGAATAAAGCATGATTGCAGGTATTTTTGAAATACAAACATTTTTCTTTAAGCACATTTAAAATCTGTAAATCGACATAGTTCTTCTGTCCCCCAGAATGAATTCATTCTCAAGAGTACAGATTTCCAGATGCAAAGAGTGTTTGGGTCTATAATCATTTTCAGGAAGTTCAGATACTCAAAAATTCAGTGGAATTAATTTTTTTACATATCCCTACTTGTACAAATGAAATAAAAAGCGGAACTTAACTGGATCTCCATTCTTTTTCTTAAACGACCTGCAAGTGATGTGACTAGAAAAGCTAAATGACACCATCAATGGAAGTAGCTGACCACATTGCTTCATTCTGGGGTAGCGACCCTTCTTCAAAGCAGGAAAGAGAATAGCCAAAACTGCGCTATGGCATGCCCAATTCTGCCCCTTGCCATCCATCTTGAATTAATCTTGAATAAAGACATCACTTACTCCTTGTGCATCCTATAAATCAATCATCTATCAAAGTTATTTCTAGGCTGACTTATGACACAAGCCCTTTCAGATAAGTTTAAGAAGATATTACAAATTCAGTCAGCAACAGCTGTCTAGCCTACCATTTTGCATTGCTCTTTGTCATGGAACCAAATACACTTTCTTCTCAACATGGTCTTGCTCATCCTCTTCTGGATGACCTTAAAAAGGTTCCTGGTCCTGGATTCTTCTTATCTATAGGCCAGAGAGGAGCTTCATGGACAAAGAAGTGTTACCAAGATTGGGGGGGGGGGGGGTCACTGGGACTGGAAAGCTGTAGCTGTGGGTGAATCTTTGACCAGGTTTTGTGAACCTTGTTGTCATCTCCTTCTTATTTTCCATTTGAGACTGAAGCTCAAGCCTTGAAGGCACCAACACTACCTAGCTGCTATTACTTCCTCTCTTCTCCCTGTCTCTTCTTCTGGGTACCTGTCTGTCTGCTCTACTTCCTGCCTCCTTGCTTCCACTGCTGCTTTGTGGCCTCCCTCCTCTCCAACCTCCCCAAATGCTTGTCTCTGCTGCTTGATCTTGCTTCACTCCTTTGCTGTTCTTGCTTTCTTCTCCTTGCTCTCTCCCCCTTGTCTCTTCTGGTCCTGCCCTTCTTGTCTGATCAACTGAAGCAGCTGTCTTTGTTGGGTAACACACCAGTCAGTGAGTACATGGAAAATGCCTTTGATATCACTAGTGTGTGCTGCCATCATTCACAGGCAGCCTGTGTGATCCTCATCACATCAGTGTGAAGGAGAGCTAGAGGGCTCCTCATCTGAGAGGCAGTCCCCAAAGGTCCCTCATATCCAGCTTCAAACATGTGCTGAGCTGCTTTGCTGGAACACCAAAAGCGGGTACGCTCGCCCAGCCAACTTGCTTGAGTAGTCCGGCACTGCCTGTGCATTGCTAGAACTGTTAAATAGTGAGCCCTGGAAGCTGCATCGTATCAGTCATGTTAAAGATGTTTCTTTGAGAGAAGGAAAGGATTGCGCATGGTGGATATTCTGGGTCATCAAGCCTAAAGTTCTCTACCCAGACTGAAAGCAAAACCCTTGAGCTAAGCAGAACATATTTCTGGGTAGACATGTCTAGGGTCAGATTGCCCAGGTACTTCCACACTGACAATCTGTCTTGCCTAATGGTTAGAGTATTGGACTCAGAGAATCCACTTGGGCAGAGAACCTACTAAGTAGTTTTGTGCCAGTCACTGACTCCTAGCCTGGCAGGGTTGTTGTGAGGATAAACATGAAAGGATGGACACCATCTTGGTTTCCTTGAAAGAGAGAAAAAACTGGAATAGAAATGTGATAATAAATAAATAACTTTGAAATAAACCTTTCCTAGGCTGATTTTCTAGGACTCCACTCTTAAATATATTTATTTTTAGACAATTTAGTTTTACATACACATAAGTGATTTAGTTGCCTGAAAACTATACTAATTCTATCTTGAAAGTGTGTGTACTTTTCCACTCCAAAGAACTGGCTTAATGAAGATATAAAGCTCCATCATTTGTATTTCTTAGTGTTCAAATATCAAAGTAAACACCCAGTATTAATTTATGCTATCACTTAATCAAATATGTTTCTTTTAGAAAGCATTTCAGAATTGAAATAAGGCAAAAGGGTCCCACAACAAAATGCTGTAGTGAGGAATGTCCCTGTTTAGTCTATCCAGCCAGCCATGCCTTTTTTGAGGATACGCCATTCCATGCCCTTTCCCTCTCAGTTTTTGTGGTTTCTTTCACCTCCAACAGGTTACCATTCAACAGTGACTAGACATACTAATTATTTTATTTTATGCACACTGTCTTTTTTTCCTGCAAGGAAACCGAAGTCTCTGTCAGGATCCTCCTACTTGCTTTCTTATCCCCACAACAATCCAGAAAGCTGGGTTTGGCTGAAAGTCCTTGACTGGCCCAAAGTCACCCAGTGAGCTTCATGGAGAAGCGGGGACTAGAACCCAGCCTTCCTGAGTCCCAGTCCTATTCTCTAACCACTATACCTCACATGGATTTTTGCATTTCTGCAAATCTTGAGCTTCAGCATTCCTCTCTGCTATGCATGAGGAGTGCTGTTTTTTCTACCCGTGTGAAATAGCAGAGATAATTATCAGGATGTTTCCACACAGGATACTTGCTTTGTGACAAGCCATTTTTAACTCTCTCCAAAAGGTCTTATATTGGTTGCTGTTGGTCAAAGCTCATGGGAAGAAATAGAGGGTTATGTTAATCAAGTAGCATTGCCACATTAACAGCTTAATATAAGGTCAACAGAAAAAAACGATAACCCCTCCTCCTCCAAAGGGTGGAGGAAGAAATCTGAAGAGCAGGCCAACATTTTCCTCTTACTTTAACACTATGTAAAGCCCACTGGGAATGGGGTCATAGCCATGTTTGCACAGAAAAAGTGAAGTTCATCAGGAAGCTGCCTATGGAGATAAGAGAAGGGAAGATTCAAAGGGATTCTGTTTCAGTAGATTAAGGGACTTGATGAAAGCTATAAAGCAAGGGTCAAAAACCTGGTTAGAGGTGTCATTCAGATGAGGAGCTAATTCCAAGTTTCCAGAATGATCATTGTAGTGCTTGTTGAAGTGGAAGTTAAGAGCACCGTGACATCGTTTCAAAATTATAGAGCACTGCTGACGTTTGTTCTTGGCACTACAAAAAGCCTGAGCCTAGCGCATGGCAGGATTCATGCAATTGTTTCAGTGGGCTTGCTTGGAAGAAAGCTTTTAATAGCTCTCTAGCACGTGTTCAGCAACAAGCCCTTGTAAAATGGTTGTAGGCATTCTCGTTCTCTCAGACTTACAGGGCAAACACCCAAGACCGTGGATGCCTACAGATTAATTTGGAAGTGAGATCTCTTGGTTTTAGTGGGAGTCCTTTCCTAGGTCCACAGAATGCTGTCTTTGGGAAATGGGTACTGCTGTGTAAAGACTTTGAAACAGGAACCTCCAAAGTCCTGAATCCATAATATAGCTTTCCCAAAGAAGCATTGCTTCTGTTTCCTGGAAGCAAGACAGTGGCATGGGAAGAGGCCAAGCTGAAGACACCTACTCCATGATGTGAGCTTCTGAGATTGCCTTGGCAATATGGAAAGGTTATGCAGAAGGAACTCCTCCTAGCACCTACCGCTTCCCAGGAGTGATTTGACCAGGGATGGAACCTGAAGTGTGGTAAGCACATGCCCTGATATGTTGACAAACAATGTGTCAGCATGAGTCCTTAGCTTTATGCCAGATTTGACCAGTCCAGTGCCTCAGTGCAACCCACCAGTCACAGCAACAGATACTTTGCACCCCTGTACCTTTCTGCACCTGAGCATGGCAGTTCTTCAGGTGAGGCTGCAAGCCCTGCTGATGCTTTTAGCCAAAACAGCCCATGGGATCAGCTTAGGAGTTCCTCTCCCCAGCATTGCCACCCCTGCAAGGAATGCTCCACCTAGAAGGATGACAAACATTTGCACTGGCCCATGGTTGTCTCTTTTTAGTGAGGTATGAGAAGACTGAAAAATGGACACTGAAATGGTCTTACATCAGCACCCCACTTGGCTAAAGGTCTCCCTGTCATGCCTGGCGCCATCGTTATTTGTTTTTCGGCGCCAGGCTAAGACCTTTTTATTTAAGTAACATTTTAAATGCTAAATACAATTGAATTTTATCTGGCCAGGGTGGCTTATTTTATAATGTGTGTTTTAATTAAGATTATTTTATATGGATATTTTAACTTATTGTTTTATCTATGTTGTAAGCCGCCCCGAGGCTTCGGCGAATGGGGTGGCATAAAAATGTTTTAATAAATAAATAAAAATAAATAAATGCCATCCACAAGTCAAGTGAAGCAGAAGATCCTTGTAGGTGAAACTCCTGGTGTTGATTGTTTGAAAGTAAGAGTGCCCACATTCCATGTGGTGGGTGGCCCTAGGAAAGTAGCTACTGTCACCACTTTGATTCTTCATCCCAGGGACAGGTTTTCTTTGTATATTGATGATTCGCTCTTCCTAACAGAGAACATTTCAAAGTCTGAGTAGGATTTGGCTACCCGTCGCGTGACATGATGGCCTATTCCTATATAATTTATTAGGCTTAAGTAACCAAATCTGGTTTTCTTCAGAAGACATTGAAAACACTAAAAGCATTATTTCTCAAAATATACTTCCAAATTACATACATTTGGATTCATTTCAAGGCTAGTGCATTAAAAAAATTCATATCACTTCAATCAACTGTAATTGCTAGTCTAAAATGAAACTGTAGGCTCAAACTTGGCATATATACATTATAAACATATCACAGCATTCTCTAATTAGGCAACTACTGCTATAGACTACTAAAATATATGGAGTATGGCTGCATGAGCCAGAGCTAGGCTTCTGGAATTCATTTGTGATATTTTAGTGTTCGGATAATGTGGTAATATCATTTAATTATCTTATCTACCAGCCTTGTCAATTCTAATACTATCTTCAAAACATGAAACCACATCGTAGGGCTAGGTTTTGCTTCACCTTTAGTATACGCGGAACTTCTGAGATAATATTCCAGTTCACATGTCATAATAAGCCACACCAAAAGCAAGTCATGACCTAATTCCTCAGGCACATGGTATTAAGAGTGGCATTCCATGTTTTGTATGTTTGTTACCTATTTAAAAGGTCAAAATGCTTCTCATACTAGCGGTAGGAGCTTTAAGCTACAATAGGCTGTTATGGGTGGGGGGGTTGGCCCATCTCATCATTCCTTTGTCCCCACCCATCATTGAAAAGTGGCCCCTGCAAACTTCTCTGAAATTAAATTTGGTCCTTGAACTGAAGGACATTTCCCACCACTGCACTGTGAGGTATTAAACGTGTTCAAACTGGGGCTGCTGGGTGGGACCATAAAAAGCAATGTCACTTCATTTCAATGTAACTATAACTATCACATTTCTTTCCAGTCAGGTGCAAAACAATTTGTATTAACTGTCCTTCTCTCTATGTCTTTGAAACCATTCATTTCCCTCAAAGCATCCATCTTCCTTTTTTGCACCCTTCTACTTTGGGCACGAAGCATTAAGAGGGTGTCCAAGATGGTGGAAAAACACATCCACAAAAATGACACATTATGCCAATGAACAAAAGAAACTAAATGGTGTTTTCACTAAAAAAAAGAAGTGTATTATACTTTATGACTATTGCCAAACAGTCAGAAATGAAGATCACAAAGGGTAAGTGAGACAACAGGTCAGGAAGAAAAATATTATAATAATCAAGCCGGGAGATGAAAGGAAACACAAGATTTGGAATGGACATATTTCTGTACTGCTGAGAAGCTGGAAATTACAGGGTTTAGCAAGAGATTTATCTATTTTTGTACTTTTAAAATTAATCCATAGCAGCTGACATATTTAGTGCCATTATGGCATCTCAGGCAAAAGTATGAGAAATCAACATTTAGAAGCACCATCTTTTTTATGAGGAATCTGCCTCCACTCTCTTTTTTGCATGTGTAAATGCGTGTGTGACTGTGTGTGTGTGTGTGTGTGTGTGTGTCTGAAAGAGGGTGGGCGGGGGGGGGGGAGAGAGAGAGAGATTTTTAAAAATGTGTCCATTTGAAACAAAATGTTTAATGCAACAGCCCTTCCCTGTGCTGGCCATGAGTGATTGGACCGGAATAGAACGAATCTTCCCAGACAGTGTGTTGCAAAAGAATTTTGCCATAGCAGCTATTGCTTTGAGATTTCAGGCTGCCCAACTAATTAAAACATCTGCATATATTTTATTTGGAATTCTTAGCACTTGGGCTTGTTCTAGCAAGGCTTTCCCTGCATGTTCTTTAGGTTGTTCTACAGATAAAATAGTAACAACTCCACATATGAAGCATTAGCATGGGGCAGGCTTTAGGGAAATCCATCCATGTGTTGTTGTTACATGCCATCCAGTTGTTCCCAACTTATGAAAGCTCTCCAGAATGACCTACCCATGATGTCACTGCTTAACTGTTCAAAATTCAAGGTTGTGGCTTCCTTTATGGAGTCAGTCCATCTCTTATTTCTTCTTTCTTTTTTCCTTCTGCCTTTGACTTTCTCTAGCATGGTTGTCTTCAGGAAATCTTGCCTTCTCATGATGCATCCAGACTATGACAGCCTCAGTTTTGTCACTTTGCTTCTAGAGAAAGTTCTGGCTTGATTTGATCTAGGACCCACTCGCTCCTCTTTTTGTCAGTCTAGCGTATTCACAAAGCTCCAGTGAAAGGTTTTTAACTAGATGAAGTTATTCTAAGCAGGCAGAGCAATATTATGGTCTGTCTGGTCTTTTCAGCTTGTGTGAAAAAAAAATGCACCAGCTGAATCTCTGGAATTGGAAGGGCTTTGGAGAAGAGAAAGGGAAGTGTAGCATGGGATAAAGGGAGGAGAAAACTGGGGCTAATGTCTTACAGTGTTTCCAGTTGGGCCTCATCCTCATTGCCTTCCCTTCCCTGCTAAAACTGGCATTCCAGCTCAGTTTGGTGTGGTTTTCCAGTACTGGAACTGGGACCCTGGAAATTTTGTGACCCAAACTTTCCAAGGTCCACAGGATCACTATATTAACAAGATTCTAGATAAACATCACTAAAAAGATGTACCTTTAAGGTGATTTCAAAGGAGATAACTGTCCAGAGAGTTTTGACTATTGGGCAGTATAGAAATTAAATAAATTTCTGTAAACCATGGTGGCAACTTGTGCTCCTCCTCCAGTTTGGTTTTACAGCTGCAACCATCTTTCCCTATTGACTATGCTGGCTAGGGATAATGGGAATTGTGGGCCAAAACATCTGGAACATTACAAGTTGCCTGTCCTTCCTGTAAACCAATAAGGAACTGTGATTTGAAAAAACCATGCCTTTCATGTGAGGATTTTCAGGCTGTTCAGACAAGAAATAAAGAGCAGTTCAATTAGAAGGAGAGATGGAAAGAGCTAGAATGCATATTTGGCTCTGTTAAGGGAAGATTGTTTAGACCATCTTGTGGAATATTTTTCTGAAGTTCATCAGTGATACCATCCAAATGTCAACCTAGATCTCTGTCCCAACAGCCATTGGCCTGTAACTGAACTGATGCAGCTGAGTAGCCTCCTATATCCTCGTCAGTATAGTTCCTAAACTTCTTACTAATATTCTAATTTTGTTAAGGGAAACACTATTATGCAACAGGAGCACAAATGCCATGCACACCGAAAGTCCCAGCTTCAATCCCTATCATCTGCAGGAAGATCAGGACTGGGAGAGACTTTTGGTTTAAACTCTGCAGAGCCTCTGCCAGTCAGTGCAGACAATACTGAATAAGATGGCTCAATGGTCTGATTAGTATAAATCAGCTTCCTATCTTTCCACTGTGTTATTATAATGTTATTTTCAGACTGATTCAACCTGTGCTGGATGGCATTACACTACTCCTGAAGACACAAGTGTGCAGTTTGGGTGTACTCTTGGACTAGGGCCTGAACCTGGATGCCCAAGTCTCAGTGGTAGCTGGCAGTGTGTTTGCATAACTGTGGCTAGTGAACCAACTGCAGCCATTCCTCGAGATGTATACTCTGGCAACAACCATGCACATCTTGGCTGTTATATCCCATTTGGACTTCAGTTATGGGCGCCACGTGGGGCTTCCTTCAAAACCTGTTCAGGAGCTACGGAATGCTGTGGGCAGAGTGTTTACTGGGGCTGGTTACGGAGAACATGCAACTTCCTTTTTGTAGCACCTTCACTGGCTACTTCTCTGTTTCTAGGAAACATTTGATGTGCTAGTTACCCCTTGTATGGTTTGGTACCACGCTACCTGAATGTCCACTTTCTCTCATACAAGCCTGCCTCATTCTCACGATCTTCTGGAAAAGACATGATCTTTCAGACACTTTGGTGGCAAAGCAAGAAAGGGCCTTTTGGCTGGCTCTTCCCAGGCTCTAGAACTCCTTCCCCAGGATAGCTGAGTTCGCTCCCTTTCTGCTCTGCTTCCTTCAGTAGGCAAAGATCTCTTATTCAAAGGGATTTTTCGGCTGTAAATTGTTTGGGATGCTGCTTTTATTCTGCAATGGTTAAATTTTTATTGCATTCTAATTTGTTTTATTGTTTTGATCTAGTTTAAATTCTAGCTTCCTTGGGAGTGTTTTTTGTTAGAAAGGCAACTATTCTACTTTTGAAAGCCTGCATTATTCCCTTTTGAACAAACTCCAAGTGATCTATTGCATAAATAGTATTATGAAGGGAGGACCATGACTAGTACAGAGTAAGACTCAGAAGAATAAAAACTGGGAGTGCTAAACCTGCCCTCCCAACTTTCCAGTGTAGAATTAGTCCAGCCCTATGTCAGAAAGTTTAACCAAAGTCAGTATTTTTGGCCTTTTGAATTTAACCCTTTTAAATTCTGCCCTGCCCTTCCCAACCAAATTGCAATTATCTACTCTAAAAGTGGAGAAGGAAATGGCAACCCACTCCAGTATCCTTGCCATGAAAACTCCATGGACAGTACCAAAAGGCAAAAAGATATGACGCTGGAAAATGAGCCCCTCAGGCTGGAAGTTGTCCCAATATGCTACTGGGGAAGAGCAGAGGGCTAGTACTAGTAGCGCCAGAAAGAATGAAGCTACTGGGTCAAAGCCGAAAGGACACTCAATTGCAGATGTATCTGGTGGTGAAAGGAGAGTCCGATGCTGTAAAGATCTGTACTCCATAGGAACCTGGAATGGAAGATCCATGAATCAAGGCAAGCTAAACATGGTCAAACAAGAGATGACAAGACTGAACATCGGCATCTTAGGAATCAGTGAACTAAAATGGACAGGAATGGGTGAATTCAAGTTAGATGACCATCAGGTATACTACTGCAGGCAAGAATCCCTCCGAAGAAATGGAGTAGCCTTCATAGTCAATAAAAGAGTAGGAAAAGCAGTACTGGGATACAATCTCCAAAATGACAGAATGATCTCAGTTCGAATCCAAGCCAAACCATTCAACATCACAGTAGTCCAAGTCTATGCCCCAACCACTGGTGCTGAAGAGGCTGAAGTTGAGCGGTTCTATGAAGGCATAAAACACCTTCTAGAATTAACACCCAAAAATGATGTCCTTATCATCATGGGGGATTGGAATACTAAAGTAGGAAGCCAAAAGATAACTGGAATAACAGGCAAGCTTGGCCTTGGAGTACAAAATGAAGCAGGGCACAGGCTGGTAGAATTTTGCCAAAAGAATACAATGGTCATAGCAAAAACTCTTTTCCAACAACCCAAGAGACGAGTCTACACATGGACATCACCAGACAGTCAACACAGAAATCAGATTGACTATGTGCTCTGCAGCCAAAGATGGAGAAGCTCTATACAGTCAGTAAAAACTAGACCAGGAGCTGACTGTGGCTCAGATCATGAGCTTCTTGTTGCAAAATTTAGGCTTAAATTGAAGAAAGTAGGGGAAAGCACTAGCCCACTCAGATATGACCTAAATCATATCCCTGATGAATATACAGTAGAGGTGAGAAATAGATTTAAGGAATTAGATCTGATAGACAGAGTGTCTGAAGAACTATCGACGGAGGTGCACAACATTGTACAAGAGGTAGCAACTAAAGCCATTCCAAAGAAAAAGAAATGCAAGAAAGCAAAATGGCTGTCTGCGGAAGCTTTACAAATAGCTGAGGAAAGAAGGGAAGTGAAAGGCAAGGGAGAAAAGGAAAGATACACCCAATTGAATGCAGAATTCCAGAGAATAGCTAGAAGAGAAAGAATGCCTTCTTAAATGAACAGTGCAAAGAAATAGAAGAAAACAATAGAATAGGGAGGACCAGAGACTTTTTCAAGAAAATTGGAGATATGAAGGGAACTTTTCATGCAAAGATGGGCATGATAAAGGACCAAAATGGCAGGGACCTAACAGAGGCAGAAGAGATTAAGAAGAGGTGGCAAGATTACACAGAGGAACTATACAAGAAAGAGCTTAACATCCCTGATAACCACGATGGGGTGGTCACTGACCTCCAGCCAGTCATCCTGGAATGTGAAGTCAAGTGGGCCTTAGGAAGTCTGAGCAACAACAAAGCTAGTGAAGGCATCAGTATTCCAGCTGAGCTATTCAAGGACGATGCAGCAAAAGTGTTACACTCAATATGCCAGCAAATTTGGAAAACTCACAGGATTGGAAAAGTGGTCACAGGATTGGAAAAGGCGAGTTTGCATTCCGATCCCAAAGAAGGGCAATGCCAAAGAATGTTCAAACTACTGCACCATTGCACTCATTACACATGCTAGCAAAGTTATGCTCAAAATTCTACAAGCTAAGCTCCAGCAGTATGTGGACCAAGAACTACCAGAAGTACAGGCAGGATATCAAAGGGGGAGAGGAACTAGAGATCAAATTGCCAACATACGCTGGAGCAACACCAACTGCGCCCGGCAGCCTACGCCGGATGAGGGCCGCCTCCTCGCTGTGTAAGACCGCGCCGCGCCAGAGGGGAGCCGCTGCCTGGCCGCGTAAGACCGCGCCGCCATCCACCGCCCACTTGGCTGCTCCGCCACGCCCCAGCACGTGTGGCAGGCGTGCT
>NW_025335409.1:16781514-16792902 GCF_004798865.1 Varanus komodoensis | reverse complement strand
AACTGCACCCGGCAGCCTACGCCGGAGGAGGGCCGCCTCCTCGCTGTATAAGACCGCGCCGCGCCGGAGGGGAGCCGCTGCCTTGCTGCGTAAGACCGCGCCGCCATCCACCGCCCACTTGGCTGCTCCGCCACGCCCCAGCACGTGTGGCAGGCGTGCTTCGGACAAGGCGGGGGACGCAGGGCCGGTGGCTACAAAGGGCATCTGCCAAAGGACGGTCGCCACCGTTCGGGTGGCCGAGCAGGGGGCGGGGCTGGCCAGGGGCTTGCGCTTGGCGATGTTAGGCTCTCCTGCTGGGCTGTGAGTGAGGGGTGAGTGTGTGTGTGTGTGTGTGTGTTTTTAGTAGTATTTTAAATCTTTTTATGGAGTCGTCCCTGGCCATGCTGCCGCTTATGTTTCCTGGGGAGCGCACGGGTGCCGCCATTGAGGTGGTTATGGGCAGGGGACGTAACAGCGTTGGGAGCTTAACGTGTCCGCATAGAAGAAGGAGGGACAGATGGCTGACACCTGTCCCTACTTCTGGTTTTGCTCCCAGCCAGAGGGTGCCAGGGAGTCTCGTCAGTCGCCCCTCCAGCCTGACGGTGCTGTTGCTTAATGCCAGGTCGGTCAATAACAAATCTGCCCTCATCCAGGACCTGATTGTGGATGAGGGGGCCGACCTGGTCTGCATAACGGAGACCTGGGCGGGAGAGGGGGGGGGGATGTTGCCCTCTCCCAAGTGTGCCCGCCCGGGTATCTGGTCCAGCACTGCTCACGGCCGGAGGGGAGGGGAGGGGGGGTCGCTTTGGTTTACCGAGCCTCCATCTCCCTCACGGGACTTCCGGTCCCTTCGAGACCAGGGCTGGAGTGTCTCTATTTGGTGTTGGGCGACCGAGACAGACTGGGGATTCTGTTGGTGTACCGCGCACCCTTCTGCCCAACAGTCTCCCTGCCTGAGCTGACGGAGACTGTCTCGGACCTGGTGTTGAGGACCCCCAGGATGTTGGTCCTGGGGGACTTCAATCTCCATGCCGAGGCTAGTCTGACCGGGGCGGCTCAGGACTTCATGGCCTCCATGACGGCCATGGGGCTGTCTCAACATGTCACCGGCCCCACCCATGAACGGGGACACACTCTGGACCTGGTTTTCTCGACGGGGCAGGAAGAGGGTGGTCTGAGGGTGAGTAATTTATGCTTGACTCCCCTGTCATGGTCAGATCACTTCCTGGTGAGGTTTATGCTCGAGAGCGACTTCTCCCTCTGTAAGGGTGCGGACCCGATTATGTGGGTCCGCCCCCGGAGCCGGATGGATCCAGAAGGATTCCTGAAGGCCCTGGGGGAGTTTCCGGCTGACAAGACGGGTGCTCCTGTCGAGGCTCTGGTCGAACTGTGGAATGGGGAGATGACCAGGGCTGTAGACACGATCGCTCCTAAGCGTCCTCTCCCACCGGGCAGAGCCCGCTCTTCCCCTTGGTATACTCCTGAATTGAGGGCGATGAAGCAGGTTGGGAGACGACTAGAGCGTAGGTGGAGGAAATCACGAGATGAATCTGACCGAACACACTTACGAGCCTACTATCGGGCCTATGCTGTGGCGGTGAGGGCGGCAAAAAAGAGATTCTTTTCCGCTTCCATTGCCTCCTCACAATGCCGTCCGGCGGAGCTCTTTCGAGTGGTGCAAGGCCTGGTCCGTCCAGGTCCAAAGGAAGACCTGATTCTACCCTCAAAGGCCCGCTGTGACGACTTTGCCAGGCATTTCAGGGAGAAAATCGCTCAGATTCGTCACGAGCTGGACACCACTATTGATTCAGAGGTTTCAAAGGAGACACCAACGCTGCCGTCTGGTCCAGATTTATTGGATGAATTTCAGTTATTGCGGCCCGATGATGTGGACAAGGTGCTTGGGCGAGTACGTCCAACCACTTGCCTTTTGGACCCTTGCCCATCTTGGTTAATAAATGATTCCAAGCACGGGATTGGAACCTGGATCTTGGAAGTGGTTAACGCTTCTCTGAGGGAGGGTCGGGTGCCTGCCCCTTTGAAGGAGGCGGTAGTCCGACCGGTCCTGAAGAAGGCGTCACTGGATCCAGAGATGGCCACTAATTATAGACCAGTGGCCAACATCCCGTTTCTGGGCAAGGTGTTAGAACGAGTGGTGGCGGGACAACTCCAAGCACTCTTGGATGAAACTGATTATCTGGACCCATTGCAGTCCGGCTTCAGACCCGGGTACGGTACTGAATCTGCCTTGGTCGCCCTGTATGATGACCTGTGCAGGGAGAAGGACAGGGGGAGTGCGTCCCTGTTGGTTCTGCTGGACCTCTCAGCGGCTTTCAATACCATCGACCATGGTATCCTTCTGGATAGGCTTGCGGGATTGGGGGTTGGAGGCACTGCTTTGCAGTGGTTCCGCTCCTATCTCAATGGCCGGTTCCAGAAGGTGGTGCTGGGGGACTATGGCTCTGCGCCATGGCAGCTATGCCATGGAGTACCGCAGGGGTCCATTTTGTCCCCTTTGCTGTTCAACATATACATGAAACCGCTGGGAGAGGTCATCAGGAGGTGTGGGCTGCGGAACCATCAGTACGCTGATGATACCCAGCTCTACCTCTCGTTTTCCACCAATCCAGGTGAGGCAGTGGCTGTGCTGAACCGGTGCCTGGCCGAGGTAATGGGCTGGATGAGGGCCAATAAACTGAAGCTCAATCCAGACAAGACGGAGGTCCTGTTGGTTGGCGGATCGGGCTTCGGAGAGGGTGAATTGAACCTTGTCCTGAATGGGGTTGCACTCCCTCTTAGGGACAAGGTCCGCAGCTTGGGAGTGCTCCTCGACCCAGAGCTTTCACTGGAAGCTCAGGTAACAGCAGTGGCGAGGAGCGCTTTCCTCCAGCTTCGGCTAATTCATCAGCTGCGCCCCTATCTGGAGAATGACTGCCTTGCGACAGTGACACATGCGTTGGTGACTTCCCGTTTGGACTTCTGTAACGCGCTCTACGTGGGGCTACCCTTGAAGACGGTCCGGATACTTCAATTGGTCCAAAATAGAGCTGCCAGGCTGCTGACGGGGACTGGACGTTATGTTCACATGACTCCAGTTCTCCGTCAGCTTCACTGGCTTCCCATTGAAGTCCGGGCCCAATTCAAGGTGTTGGTTATGACCTATAAAGCCCTAAACGGCTTGGGTCCTGGTTACCTGAAGGAGCGCTTACATCCTTATATGCCCAGCTGCCCCCTGAGATCGGCGGGAGAGGCCCTTCTCCGGGAGCCCTCCATGGAAGAAGTTAGGAGGGTGGTTACTCGGAGGAGGGCTTTCTCAGTGGTGGCGCCTAAGTTATGGAATGCGCTCCCCAGAGAGGTCCGCCTGGCGCCGTCGTTATTTGTTTTTCGGCGCCAGGCGAAGACCTTTTTATTTAAGCAGTATTTTAAATGTTAATATTATTGAATTTTATTTGGCCAGGGCGGCTTGTTTTATAGTGCATGTTTTATATTATATATTTGTATTTTATTGTATATATTTTAAAATGTTATTTTAATTTTTTGTTGTAAGCCGCCCCGAGGCTTCGGCGAATGGGGCGGCATAAAAATGTTTTAATAAATAAATAAATAAATAAATAAAATCATGGAGAAAGCTAGGGAGTTCCAGAAAAACATCTACTTCTGCTTTATTGACTATGCTAAAGCCTTTGATTGTGTGGATCACAACAAATTGTGGCAAGATCTTCAAGAGATGGGAGTACCAGATCTTCTTATTAGTCTATTGAGAAACCTGTATGCAAGTCAAGAAGCAACAGTGAGACCTGGACACAGAATCCCTGATTGGTTCAAAATTGGGAAAGGAGTATGGCAAGGCTGTATACTGTCACCCTACCTATTTAACTTATATGCAGAGCACATCATGAGAAAGGCGGGCCTAGATGAATCACCAGCTGGAATCAAGATTGCTGGGGGAAATATCAACAACCTCAAATATGCAGATGATACCACTCTAATGGCAGAAAGTGAAGAGAAACTAAACAGCCTCCTGATGTGGGTAAAAGAGGAGAGCCCAAAAGTTGGCTTGAAACTCAACATTAGGAAAACTAAGATCATGGCATCCGGTCCTTTCACTTCCTGGCGAATAGATGGGGAAGAAATGGAGGTAGTGACAGATTTTATTTTCCTGGGCTCCAAGATGACCGCAGATGGGGACTGCAGCCAAGAAATTAAAAGACGCTTGCTCCTGGGGAGGAAAGCTATAGCAAATCTAGACAGCATACTAAGACGCAGAGACATCACCCTGCCAACAAAAGTGCGTACAGTCAAGGCTATGGTTTTCCCCGTTGCAATGTATGGCTGTGAAAGTTGGACCATAAGGAAGGCTGAGCGCAAAAGGATTGAGGACTTTGAATTGTGGTGCTGGAGAAGACTCCTGTGAGTCCCTTGGACTGCCATACAATCAAACTGGTCAGTCCTAGAGGAGATCAACCCTGACTGCTCTTTAGAAGGCCAGATTCTGATGATGAAACTCAAATACTTTGGCCACCTAAGGAGAAGGAAGGACTCCCTGGAGAAGAGTCTAATGCTGGGAACAATGGAAGGCAAAAGTAGAAGGGGACGGCAGAGGATGAGGTGGCTAGATGGAGTCACTGAAGCAGTTGGTGTGAGCTTAAGTGGACTCCGGGGGATGGTGGAGGACTGGAAGGCCTGGAAAAATGTTGTCCATGGGGCCGCTATGGGTTGGACATGACTTCACAACTTACAACACCAACTGTAAAAGTGAATGTGCAGAGATTCTTGTATGCACTTGTGTATGTAATGCCTGTTGGTGTGTGCAATGATCTGTGAATTAAACAAGTAATCCTATACTGGTGCATTAGAAAGAAAAGAAACTTAAGATGATTCTGCTCCTACAGCCACGTCCAGAAAAACAGACGGAGGAGGAAGACACTCAAAGCTCCTTTAAACAAAAAAATGGTTTTGGATGATTGGGGAGTACAGATGTGGCAATACCCACACAAATTTATTTTTGCTAGGGGCCAGTAACACTGTCTGGCTGGCCATAGGAAAAGGTGGAGTCCCTGCTACAATTTTGGAAAAGCCTTTTGAGGTCATAATAGGGACTCCACCTTTAGGAGGAAACCCCCTCTGCTCTCAAATCTGGCACATTTCTTTCTGCACTGGGTGAAGTCCCATAGATAGAAGACCATTCTTAGGATGGAGCTGGGGGGGCATTCTGGGGGGGTCAGGAGGGAAGGGGAGGAAAATGGCAAGACACTGCTGGAGAAAACATTTAAATAGCTGAGATCACCTGTCTAAATGTTTTTGAGGGTGAGGGGAATGCAGAAGCAATCCTCAGTTTTGCTTTCCTTGTGTATTCAATTGTGGTTGCCGATTACTTTTTAGGTTAAGAAACTACAGGCAGAAAATTCAATAAGCTCACTGGCTAGAGAAAATTCAGCCTATACAGACCCTGGCTGGCCAGGGCTGGTTCACACAATGGCCATGCAGCGGTATGACTGAGCACGAAAAGAGAGATTTAATACAAGAGTGACTGTTCAAGGAAAGACCTATATGTGGTTCTGATTAGTGAGAATACAATGAGAAATGATAACATTTAACAATAAAGACATAATGTAATACAACATTATTACCCTGAAAAGAGCTGGGGTGGGCAGAAGTACAACTCTTGCTGCTGTGTATGTGTGTGTTGGCATTTTCGCACTTACCATTCAGCATGAAACAGCCAAAAGTTGCAGGAGGGTTGTTTATGCTGGCAGTTTTCATTAGGGCACCCCATACGGAAGTCTCCTTAACAGAGGTGCACTGTTAGAACACGCATTAGGTACATTACTAATGTCTCGCGTAAGAACCACAAGAAGCTCATTGTGCAAAACTGATTCATAATGATGTACTTTAACCAGAGCAAAGAGAAGCACCCTGTTAAATTCAAATGGTTTCCACATGGATAGCAATTAGCAGAACCACAGGCGATTATGACTTCATGTGTTCTCTAGCAGATACTGTTTCTATACTAATCTGTACAGTGTTTCAGTCTCGCAATGGAGTAGTCAAACCACTGACTTACTTAATAGTTGCAGAAAGAGAAAAAGAGTATTACCAAAATTCCAAACATTTAAGTAACCTCTGTAATGGGTCACTTACCGACTCACTGCTCGCATATCAGACCACTCTGTGCTCTTGTTAAAATGAGCGAGGGTCATTTTGTTATACTTTAACTGTTCCTCTGTGTTTGTCTCTACAACTGAGCAGAGAAAATGGCAAGGAAAGAAGTGCACAGTTGGCTCATGGGAGCTATAAATTACTACAGAGAGAAAGAGAGAGAGAGAGAATACAAAATCTATGTACTCCTTTCTCAAGACTTTTCTTCTGTTCAGTGGTAAAGGAATGATGACTCAAATGACAGCTGCAGCAAACACCACAATGAAACAAAACACCCTTTCACCCTTCCTAATATCCCCTTTGGAATGCGCCTTCCTCATTCCCCAGTCACCTATTTCCATTCATATACACAATTTGGCCATACATTTGGCTGATATGAGGAAGGAACTGTTCTTCTTATAGCATTCCTTTGCAGTTCTTCATATATTATTTCCTTCTATGGTCAGAAATAGAGAAGTCCCATGAAGATAGTAGGCACATATAAATAGGACAACCGCAAATAGGTCTGTTGGGAGAATTGTGCTATTATAAGGTGTCCCAATGCCAGGACCTCTCACTGGAATGCAAAGGTACAGTTGCAATTGAAGTATTGGCACAAGATGCTTCTCTGGTGGAACATCTGAGGACAGCTGAAAGAAGGCTGATAAGGCAGGGGTCCTCAAACTTTTTCTATAGGGGGCCAGTTGACAGATGCCAGTGGTGGGTGCAGGCCAGTAAGGTGGTGCCTGTGGGGGGGTACGGGCCAGTGAGGGGGCAGGGTGCATGCGCATGCATGTGCACACGGGGCAGGGGGCGCACGGGGTGAGGCGCCGGCTTTCTCACGAGGAGATCGAGTCCAAATCAACTTCCTCACAAGCAAGTTGCCACCGGGCGCATACACAGTGAGGTGCCAGCTTGCTCATGAGGAGAACATCTTTTCTGATCGAGTCCAAAACGAACTTCCTGCAAGCAAGCTGCCACCCGCACTGGCTTGCTCACGAGGAGATCGTTTTCTCTGAGCTAGACCAAAACGACCTCCTCGTGAGCAAGCTGTGCGCCCATGTGCACCCGCGCATGTGCCTGGCGACTGCAAAACCTGGGGGGGCGGGCCGGTTAAATGGGCATGGCGGGCTGGATCTGGCCTACGGGCCTTAGTTTGAGGACCCATGTGATAAGGCTTCTGACATTCCTGAAATTTCCCAGGGTGATGTTGCACAGTTCAAAGCAAATGCAAATGTTTCTTCCTGCATAACGTATCTTTTGAGGGAAGGTGAAAGCACCTTGAGAAGCCTAGTGAAATTTCTGAAACTTGTGCTACACATATCTAGTCAGCAGGATTACTAACTGGAACCAGAGATTATTATTAGATTATGCACTCCCATGATGTCTCCACTGGCTTCCTGTTTGTTTCCAGAATCCCATCAAAATGGTGGATTTAAATTGTAAAAACCATTCACAATCTGGGGCCAGGATATCAAAATGGCTGCCTCTTCTCAGATGCTCCTGTCCATGCTGTTGGATCATCTCGGGCCCTGCTTTGTCCGTAGGTGGCTGCTCGTGACTGGCCTTTTTCTCACGGTGGATGGCAGTCCTAAGAGAGGTCCACCTGGCTCCAAATGAACTTGAACTCTAACAGGAGATAAAATCCCTTTACATGCTGGCAGAAAGTTCCAAGGAAGCATCGAGGATAATCTTCTTGACTATGCATTCTGTCTGCCCAACCAGTTAGTTCCAGGTTTTTGGAACTGTATGTAGTGCCAGGTTTTTCTAACACTAACCCTAAAGTAAATGCTTAACCTTAACCTTAGCATGGACATAAAATCTGTGACTGATATGACAGAATGCCCAAAGGCAGCCCTAATGTTTCTCTCCTTGACGACTTGTCCTGCTTTCCCAGTGCAGGCTGATTCTGGGCTGTTGAACCTACAGAAGGACTCAAATTGTTCTATCCCTAACACCCATGTTGGGGCTTGAAGTTTTACCTCAGCCCCAACATGGGTGTTAGATATATGGTCATCCTGGTAGAATGCATAAGGACAGCTCTCCTGGTGTTCTTGCTGATCTTTTGTCTTCAAAATATAGGCCAGTTCCAGGGACATGGGTTTTGCTAACCCCAACCCTAACCTGAAGCTAATTATAACAGCAAGTTAAAAACCTGTCACCATTCTAAAGAATGCTAAAAAGCAACAGTGCAGGAGTTGTTGATATCTCACTCTGTCTGCCCAATCCTGATTCCTTGAACTACACAAGGAGTCAGGCTCCTCTAATCCTAAACCTAATTTGATGCTAATTTAGGAACCCTGATCATAGCGTGGGGCTACAGTTGCCTTGTATCCACAAAATATTCCCAAAGGAAGTCCTCCTGATTTCTTGACCTGTCTACCTGATCGATGACAGAGAAACTCTGGCCTGCACCTTAAATCTAACCCTTCCACAGTGGCAAAATCCCTCTTCTCTTGTAGACCATGTCCAGAATAGGCACTCTGGATGTTCCTGATGAACATTTGTTCTGTCTGCCCAGTCTAAGGTTTTCCTAAGTCTCAACCTAAATGGAAGCTGGACCCTAATCCTGACACTGGGGTTACTTGTGGCTCCATCCAGACTGCAGTACAAAGTCAGCACTCCTAGTGTTTATGTTGGCCACTGCCTCTGTCTGCCCAGTTTAGCTAATTCCAGCCCCAAAGAGCCAATTTTTCTAACCCTAACCCTAAACTGAAGAACAACACTAACCCTACCACTGCACTAAAATCCCGCTTATGAAGCCAGCATTTCCAAAGGTAGAACTACTGGTGTTTCTGTTGTTTCCTTGCACCACCTGCCCAACTGATGCTCATTCCACACCTCTGGAGCTGCACAGGGACCATGATTCTGCTATCCTGAATCTTAATCTTAAACTTAACCAAAATACTGTCATGAAGTTAAGCACTCTTAATCCTGAAATAATGCGTAAAAGCATTGCTCCTGCTGTTCTTGTGCAGTACTTACTCTGTATGCCTACTCTAAGCTAGCTCCAGAACCCAGTGTTTTCCAATTGTAACTCTATTCCTAACCTGTAACTTAGCTTTAACCTTCACCTAGGGATAAACTGCCTGACAGAATCCCTAAAGAGATCATGCATGATATTCCTGTTGACTGCTCACATTTTCTTCCCAGTATGGGCCAGCTCAAGTCTCCTGGAGCTACACAGGGAGCCAAGTCTTTCCAGCCCAACTCTGACCTGAAGCTGAACCCAACCCTTACATGAATGGGTAAAATTCCATTATGTCCAGACTGCAGGTCCAAAGTCCAATCTCAGGATGTCCACGCTGGCCAATGTCTGTCCAATGTAGGCTCACTCCAGGCCTCTGAATCTACATAGGAACCCAGACTTTTCTAACTCTAGCCTTACCCTAAAGTTTATCCCTAATCCTAACATGGAATACCTAAAGGTTAGCACTGCAGGTGCTGTTGAATACTTACTCTGTGTGCCCAACTAGTGCTGGGCCCCTTGAACTGTAAAGGCAGCCAGGCTTTCCTAAAAATAACCCTTACTCAAAGTCCAAATGCCAACGTAAGCTTACAATCACTCTGTCTCCAGGAAGCTGCCCAAAGGAAGCACTCCTGATGTTCTTGTTGAACCTTTGTTCTAGCTGCCCAGTTTTAGATTTTCTTAACCTGAACCCGAACTCTAAACTGAAGCTGAATTCAAGACTAGCATGGTGATAAAATTTGTCTCCGCTGAGATGACATTCCCCAAATCAGCACTCATGATTGCATTCACTGTTCCATCTGTTTGCCCAATACAGAATATTACCAGTCCCTGGCCTACAAATGGACCCAGGATTTTAGAACACACACCTAACTTAAAACTTAACCCTAACCTTGTACAGAGAGCCAGGGTGGTGTAGTGGTTAAGAGCATGGGACTGGGACTCAGACCATCTGGGTTCTAGTCCCCCGCTCAGCCATGGAGCCAACTGGGTGACTTTGGGCCAGTCACAGACTCTCAGCCCAACCTACCTCACAGGGTTGTTGTTGTGGGACCCCAGAGATTGCACAAGAAGCCTGGACTCTCTCACTATCATCATAACTGGAGAATGAGCTCTAAACCTGATGTGGGGTTATAATCACTCTGGTTCATGGAGGATGCTCAAAGGATGCTCACCCGATATTCTTCTGCAACCTTTACTCTCTCTGCCCAATTCAAGCTAATACAAGGCCCCTGGACCAGCAGAAGAGTCCATGTTCTTACAACAGTAATCCTAAATGGAGCATAATCTTAAACTTAACATGGCAATAAAATCCCTCTCCATCCTGGCAGAATGCCCAGAGGTATCACTTACAGTGTTCTTGTGAACTGTTCACTTTGTCTGGCCACTCTAGGCTAGTCTAGGTCTGTGGAGCTGCACAGGGACTCATTTTTCTAACCTTGACCTTGCTGTATGTCAATAAAAATGCTTCCTTCTATCTGTCAAAATCTTATATGCATCTTCTGTGCATTATCATTCCTGTAAAATTCCCTGTTATCCTTTGGGATTGTCTTTTCTTATGAGAAAGAATGGAAAACTCTGTATGGAAAAGGCTCTGAGCAAAGGTTATGAATTAAAATCTGTAAAAAAATTTAAAGACTGGCAATTTTGCTCCATTCCAAAAGCCAGAAAGGTCACCTACCTCACTTTCTACCATCTTGATGCAACCAGAGAATTAAGAGGACAGAGGACTGAAGTTTCTACTTCCTGTTTTACTGCACAATATCTCAAATGCCCTGAACAAAATTCTGTCCTATTTAGTCTTCTTTCTCCTCTTCACCATTCTTGTTCAATGTAGGAGTTAATTGTACCTTCCGATTAGAGGAGGCCAATTTTTAGAAGCCAATTTGCAGAGTTTTCTCCAAATGCAAACAAGGTACAAGACTCACTGCAGAAGACAAACATGCTAGGGCAAGTCTAAGAAAGAAGACCAAATATGAGGTAACTCAGTTCCATAAAGAAAGCCACAGCTTTGAGTTTACAAGGGGTGAGCACAGCTGTCAAGGACAGAATGCTTTGGAAGGCTTTCATTGGGTCACCATAAGTCAAAGATGGCTTGACATCACATAACAACAACAATATCCCAAGCAGTATAATTTTGTTGCTTTCTCTACGGGTGCTCCTTCCAGTGCAAGTTTGTCCCATATGGTTAGGGTCCATGACAATTACACACCACAGTTGCAATATTGACTTGTGTGTGTGTACATGCATGCATGCATGTTGTGTGTGTGTGTGTGTGTGTGTGTGTGTGAGAGAGAGAGAGA
>NW_025335409.1:16744253-16781414 GCF_004798865.1 Varanus komodoensis | reverse complement strand
GAGAGAGAGAGAGAGAGAGAGAGAGAGAGAGAGAGAGAGAGGCAGGTAGGCAGCCAAACAGGCAAGGAGATCAGTGCAATACATGATTATATTTGTTGTTGTTTAGTCACAAATTCGTCCTCAACCTAATCTGTCCTAAATGGAGAAAATGGAGATGCTTGTGGGAGAAATGTGGGAGCAGCCCTGAATTTGTTGCACGAGGTCATCATATATCAATTGGGCCCACCTTGCTCATTAAGCAGTATTTACTTTCTGGAAATTTGGAAAATTGCTGACTTCCTCAACCAAAGTTCTTTGGGCTCTAAATGGTTCCCAGGCAGGAACAGACCAATCTGTCAATCAGTTGCTTTCTTTTCTTCCGTTGTTCTACTCCTACATTCAGTTCACACTAATTCCAAACCAGAGAGAGAGAAAGAGAATGCACAAATACACAAACGTGTTCACATGAAAATGCATGCATATTTTGTGCACACAATTTTGCTTATGCATTACATTCAGGCAGTTTCCAGCAGCATTTTCAAATACTAGTTTCATTGATATATACAGTGAAAATATGTACAATTTTGATTGGATAATTCCATTGTAAAATTTGGAGATGTGCAAATGTCAAACCTTACACAGAGGCTTGAAAGCACAATACTAGGTACACTTGTATTAAAATGTGAACTGGACAACTTTTTGTCCTGTCCCTGCTGCTAGCTGGAAGATCTACCTGCATTTCTGTTTCCATGCACATGATCCTCCCCTGCTCAATAAGGTACCAGTCACATACCTGCAAACAGAAGACCATCCATTGGATGGAGGTGTCTGTCCTGTGGCATGTAATGCAGAAATCACAGAAGAAAACACATAGGGGCATGGAAAGAGTCTTCCTGGATCAAAGGCCATCTATTCCAGCACAGTTTTAACAAGTGTCAGCGACATGCCTGTGGGAACTTGCAATGGCATGAGGGCAACACCCATTTCTTGTTTGTTCCAGACGTGGCGTATTCAGGGGAAAACTGCTGATGAATATGGAAATTCAAACTAGTTACAAAAACACAACCACAGGGTCAAGATCACTCAAGTGCCACACTCCTTTTCTATATTTCTTTGTCAGATCATTTGCACCCAGTGAAATGAGCCTTGTTCCCTTCCTCTGTTATCCTTTTAAAATAAAAGACTGGGCACTATATGCAAATACTGCATCTTTTAGCATAAAGGGATATTTTTTGCATTATGCCAAATCCTGATCTCTTCTGATGTAGAGCTGTAGATGTAGACTTTTGGTAAAGACTGTACATAATGAACAGCAACATTTTCTCTCTAGTGATGCTGGACTGAGCCAGTGAAAAAGAGCATGTCATTTGATATGGCTTAAGATCTGCTTTAAAAATGTTAGAACTGTTCTTACTTTTAAATGTTACTTTTGTTACATTTTAACTTCTCATTTAGGAATGGATTGGGGAACACATAATGGTAGATTAGACAGAATTAAGAACTTGATAATATATTCCCATGAAGATGGGAAATATTCCATTTTAATTTGAGGGCTGAAATAGTGATTTGCATGAGATAGAAATATTTTCATGTAGATACTATGATAGAGTATTATATGTTCAGTGTCGCAGTTTCTTGTTGTTGCTGCTGCTTTGCTACCTGTTCTCTGATTGCTACTCTTTTCTCCTTTCCAGATTAGTCACATTGGTGATACCAACTGATCAAGAATCACCTAGTGAACAGAGTGATATCACAATAAAGTGTAGCCAATCAGTGATGCTGTATCAACATTGATGGAAAGTGAACTCTTAGTGAAAGTAAAGGAATATGATATAATATATACATAGTATGCAAACAGTACAAAAAAGATATATTGTGGGGGGAAAAAACACAAAAGATTGTGTCAATGATTGGAAATAAAGGATATGGATGAGGATTCGATTGTTCCCAGGGCATCCATAAACTCTACTCCTTTGCACACTGAAAATAACAATGAGTTTTCCCAATTTTGTCCTGGGAAGAGAAAACTGAAAAATGAGGATATACTAAACCGAGAGGTCTCATTGAAAAGCTTTTTTAAAGCTGCTTAGACTTAAACCAGCTGGGAATGTGGTTGTGTTGATCTATGTGATATAGGCAAAGTAATGTGAATCTTCTATATGGGTGGAAATGTCTTAGATGACACTAATGCTTCATGCACTCTCTGTGTTGATTGATTATTCATGGTTAAGGTATGGGAAGTGGTCCCATAACCATTCCCATAACCAGATGACTTTGCAGAAAGCCTCATTAAATTTAGAATAAGAGTGTGTTTATTTCTAAATATTTATACAATCTCTCACAAAAGCCATTTATTTTGTATCCTGGGAAGGGAATGCAATTGACTAATGTGATCTTCTTTGATCATTCACATGCGAATTCCATGATTGTCCTGGCCATTAAAGACATATGCAAGAATATTGAACTTAATTTGGTCCTCTCACACTGCAGTTAATTTCTACCTAAAAGTCTTACTCCAGATTCAGGCAGCTATAGAGAACTATTATTTGCTGAGTGACTTCAACTATATAATGGGAGACTTCAATTACCCACACAGTCTGGATAAATGCATGTTCCAGTTTAGACAACACTGTTAAATTTCTTGATGTCTTAAACTATTGTGTCCTAGAAGTGTTGGCCATGAAACCAACCAGAAGGGAGGCAATACTGTCCTTAACCCTAGGTGTAGCTGCTCAGGATCTAGTACAGGGTATAAATATCTTTGAATCAACTCAGAATAGTGACCACTGTGCTATAAGATTTAATGTATATTTAAGCAAATATTCTCAAATAAGTCCAACACAGTCACTCTTGACTTAAAATGAGGAATCTTTTCTAAAGTAAGAATAATGGTAAAAAGGGAGTTGAAAGGGGAAATCAAGAGGCTTAAATCCTTCCAAAATGTTTGCAGAGTACACAAACTTAGAACCTCAGATAGCAAGTATACCACAAGATAGGAAAGGAAGAACCTCCTCCACGAGGTCACCAGCATAGCGAATGAGTAGCACTGAGAAGGAGATAGAGAGAAGGCAGATTTCTTCAGAAATGGAAGTGAACCAAAGGAAGCAGAAGCTTGTACCAAGGAGATGGAAGCAGACAATAAGAAATTCAAGCAAGCATCTTATTAACAACAAGAAATCCAAATATCTCTCTCTCGCTCTCCAACCCCCCCCCCCCACACACACACACACAAACATAATCTCAGAAGAAAGAAACCAGCTAAATAAGTAGTTGGAGCATTGGACAAGAGCAGAGTTAAAGTATTAAAGAGTTTGTGAGGAAGCTGAATCCTCACAGCAGAGGATGCGGGATAGGTGGCTGTGTCTGAATTGATGGTTTCAGGAAGTGAGTCTGCGGAAAGGCAGCAAAGAGTGGTGAGGAAAGATGAAGTTTTCAGCCTTACTGACAAAGTGAAAATTATAAGTCCCTAGGCCAAGCTGGTATCCATCCTACAGTTCTTAAAGCACTCAAACATGTAATTGCAATAAAACATTACATGTCTCTAAGATCAGCCTCCATGCTAGAGGACTGAGAATTGGCCAATTTTATTTTGTTTTGTTTTTTAAGGGATTGGGTGGGGGTTGTCCAGGAAATTATGGGTCAGTTAGCTTAATGTTTGTTCTTGACAAATTGGTAGAAAAGTCGATACTAGAAACCAGGGTCATCCCATGAACCTGATTGACTGAAGACTCAGGACAGATACAGGTACTTCTTTACATAGTTCATGGTTAGCCTATGGAATTTACTTCCATAGGATGGAGTGATGGTCACCAAGTTGGATGCCATAAAAGGGGATTAGACAAAGTCATGGAGGAAAAGGCTATCCAAGGCTAGTGGTCCGATATCCGAGGGAGTATGTCTATGCATACCAGTTGCTGGGGAATTGGGGTAGGAGGGTGGTGTGATACTCATGTCCTGCTCATGCAATTCCATGGACGGCCAATTGGACATTGGGTGAGCAAATGGCTGACTGGTTGGACCCTCTGTCTGATCCAGCATGGCTCTTACACTCTTATCCATTTCCTAATCTCTTCCAGTGTCTTAGCATGAGATCAGCAGGGCTTGGACTGCTGTAGAAACTCTGATAGTCAAATGTTCCACATCAGAAAATAGGGCTGCTCTGTTAAAGAGATTTCAAACTTCTGAGCTGTTCAGAGCTTTTCATCTGGCAAAATGAGTACTCAGACAATTTCAAACAGCATAACTCCCTTTTTCTTATTACATTTTAATCTAGGTCATTTCTGCCACATTTCAGAACAGCTAGCTGTCCTTTGGTTTGGCATACTTCATATTTTCATAAAAAATAACCAAAAGAATAAAAAAAGAAATGGCAAGATCTGCTGGATTGGCTTAGAGGAAAAATGACTTGTTTGTAGCATTTTAATATGTTTTTCAATTTAAAAACAAATCCCCTAAGCAGGCAACTAAAGTAAAATAGAGACAACATCTCTACAAAGAAAAGGATCCTAAAAGCATCAGGACATGAGTATGTAAAATATATTCAGCACACTGAGAATCTGAGCCAAAATCAATCCAGAATACCACTGGGTTGGGTAATGAGGATAAAAGAATCACAGCATTGTGATGTCAGCTTGAAGACCCTTCCCCTGGCTGCCCTAAGCCTTGGATGGTAGCAGTTTTGTAGGCTGCAGCCAAGGGACTGCTGGGCATCTGCCAGGGACTCACACCCCAGAAGGGGTGCACTGATTAAGTGTCCCTTAGAGTTGCTCCTTCTTTCCATCACTGCACCTGGCTTGTTCCCTTGGCTCTTTCTTTGGCCATCGCGATAGTAGTGCCAAGGAGTAGCAGTAGGTATCCTGGTCTGTTTGCTCACCAGTTATTTGCCTATCAAGGAAACAAGTGCGAGCTGTGATGAGAAAGGAGAGGAGGACTAGGAGCCAGAGACAGGTAAGAGAGAAGGTAAGCTCAGTGATGGTGAGAAGGTAAGGTCAGTGTTGGAGTGAGCCTATTGAGGGTGTCCTTCCAGCTTTCAAAAACCAGAGCTTGCCCTTGTTGCAGACTAGCCCCCACCCCACATATATTTGGCATGTCCCTGGTGGTCTCTTATGCCCTGATTGAAGTCCATCTAGAGAAAATAAGCCTTCAGTATCTTTTCTTTGGAACTGCCTGTCTGTGGAGCTCAGGCAGGCACCTGTCCTGTTCTCAGTGTCTCCTGAAAAGACCTCTCTTTCCAGAAGCCTTCCTGAACTCACCAGCAATGTTTTTATCAATTCTGTCATATTACTGAAGTCTTTTAGCTTGTTTGATCTTTTATTGTACACTAGTCCAAAATCCTTGCACTGGAAAATGGAGTGGAATACAAGGTGTGTCCAGAAATAATGAAAATGGATTTCCTTCATCAAGAGGGACTCTGTGAAGGGAGAAGCTGACCATGGTCATTTGGGGTGGGGTGCCAAGTATACATTAGAACAATGATCAGTTGCATTCCAGCCCTGTCAGAGTCAAGAAGTTCTCTTTTGTGACACCCTGTTCAAGTGCCTTGTATTAAGAAAAATGCAAGCAAGTTTGGAACAGTGGTACACAATAAAATTGTGTGAAATTGGGTAAAAGAGCATCAGAAACTTTGGAAATGGTGAGGAAAGCTTAGGGAGAAGTTGTGCTATCATCTGCACAAGTGTACCGATGGCGCAAGTTGAGATCAGCTCAACTTGGATACTTCATCACGACAATGCACCAAGTCACAGTGCTTTGGCTTTTGGTTGAAAAACATCACAGCGCTTCCCCATCCAGCCCCGACTTGGCTCCTTGTGACTTATTCATACTCCCAAAGATGAAGAATGGTTTGAAAGGACACCATTTTGGCAGTGTGGATAACATCCAAAGAGCAGGCTCTGAATACCATCCCACTTGAAGACTTCCAGGGATGCTATGAAGAATGAAAAAATCAATGGGAGAATTGCAGACACTCACAAGGGGCATGTTTTGAAGGAGACAATGCTCAGTTGTCAAAATGTTCAATAATAGAATGTTTAAAATATCATTCTCATCACTTTCTGGACACACCTCATACAACTTTTAGCAGGAGAAGGGAAGGCACTTGGGAAGAACTGCATTCTTAGCCAACGGATTAAAATCTAAACCAGAGAAGAATGTAGGGGTTGTAATGCTGGCCCTGAAATGGAAATCAAGCATGATGAGCTACTAGAACTTGTACTCCAGCCTTTAGATTTAGCTTTCCTATGGGGAGAGGAATACAACCCCATTGCTAATGAAATGCTCCCTAGCCCTGATCCAACAGCACATACCTTCGATGCTGGCCTCCATTCTGGAGGGTGGCATCAGTGGTCCCAATTTTCAAAAAGGGTAGTAGAAGGGACATGGGGAATTACAGATCTGTTAGCCTTACGTCCATTGTAGGAAAAACAATGGAAAGGCTCATAATAGAGAGAGATCTAGTGATGCTACACAGGGAAGGGAGGCTGGCAGCCACACAACACGGCTTCCGCAAAAACAGGTCCTGCCAGACAAACCTTGTGGAATTCTATGACAAGGTTTCGAGATGGCTAGATGGAGGGGATGCAGTGGATGTGGTATACCTGGATTTCAGCAAGGCCTTTGACAAAGTGCCCCATGATATCCTGGTGAAGAAACTGAGGAGTTTTGGAATAGACCAATGCACTGTCCAGTGGATTAGGGCATGGTTGACTGACCAAAAGCAGAGGGTAACCATTAGTGGGGAATCATCGGGATGGCTGCCAGTGACAAGTGGGGTCCCCCAGGGCTCTGTCCTGGGGCCGATCCTGTTTAATCTTTTCATAAATGACATGGAAGAAGGGGTGAACAGTCTGCTGATCATCTGACACTAAAACTGGAGCAGTGGCCACAACTGAGGAGCAGGTACTCCAGATCCAAAAGGATCTGGACTGACTATGGAAGTGGGCAGGAGACAACAGGATGGCATTCAATGTGGATAAGTGCAAGGTCTTGCACTTGGACATAGGAATAGGTGTCATCAGTACAGGTTAGGTGACAAGTGGCTGGGGAGGAGCACTTGTGAAAGGGACCTCGGGGTGCTGGTTGACTGCAGGCTAAATATGAGTCAGCAGTGTGATGTGGTGGTCAAGAGGGCGAATGCTACCCTTGGTTGCATAGCCAGAAGTGTGGCTTCTAGATTGAGAGAGGTATTACTACCACTCCATACGACTCTGGTGCACCCACAACTGGAGTATTATGTTTAGATTTGGGCCCCTCATTACAGGAAAGATATAGCCAGGTTAGAGTCAGTGCAGCGTAGGGCCACAAGGTTGGTGGCCGCTTTGCAGGGGATGGGGTATCAGGCGAGACTGAGGGACCTGGGTCTCTTCAGCTTGGAGGAGACTCAGAGGGGATCTGTTGGTGACATACATGTGAGGGGATGTCACACGGAGATGGGTAGAGACCTGTTCTCCCCTGCAGAGGAAGGCAGGATGCACTCCAACGGAGCAAAGCTCAGGGATCCAAGGTTAGATTTAGATGCCAGAAAGCACTTCCTGACAGTTAGGACCCTGAGGGTGTGGAATGGGCTTCCACGAGAGGTCGTTGAGGTCCCATCAGTGAGAGTGTTCAAAGATAGGCTGGACATGCCCATGATAGGCATGTCGTGAGCGGAGCCAGCTGGAACCGGGGGTCAGACTAGATTGCCCATGAGGCCCCTTCTGACTCTCCCTGTTTCTATGTTTCCATGACAATGACAAATTGTGTCAGAATGTGAATTGGGAGGCTCATCCCAATGTATGCCTCTCTGAATGACCTGCTCTGTAAAGTAGGATCATTTAAAAACCAAGCAGGAACAGAGCTGGTTAGCTCCTTGGCTTGGTGACTGCTCTGATCTTCATGTAAGAGCAGAATAATATTAATCATAATAAATGCAAGATTGGGAGAAGGGCCATGCCTCAGTGGTAGACAAAAAACATTACATGCAGAAGGTTCCCGGTCTGACTCAGTAGAAAGTAGCTCCTACATTCCTAATATAGATAGGCAGCGTCCAAATTCAGGTTGCTCTGTGTCTTGCTGCACTGCAATGGAACAGCAATGCAGCCAGGACTTGTTGTGAAGGCAGGGCAGTTGCTTCGGCAGCAAGGGTCTCTCTTGGTTGCCTTCCCCAGTCTCATTTACACTGAGGACAAAGAATTGGCTTTGTTTGCCCTCAGCATGTCATGAAGCTGAGTCTGCATGGCTACATGGCACTGTGACATCATTGTGTTCCCTACGTGAACCCTGATTGGCTGGGATCACTGGAAAAGCAGAAAGCTTAGCCAGACAGGGGGAGTGAGGACTGGCAAGGAGGCAGAGTGAGGTTTTCAGAGTAGCAACAGTGGATAGGAAAAATACAAGCTGTGAAGGTCTGAAAAGCAGCAAAGACGTATGGAGCAGAAAGGATCGAACTTTAAAGCTGTGCTCTCACCTCAGAAATGTGGTTGAATGAATGTCCAGTTTAACACAGCTCTTGCTGAAATCTTGTACGTAAGTAGAGAGATCAAGTGTGTTTCCATAAGCATCCTATACTCACCTTAAAATGTGTTCCATGCCAGTCCCATGTGAATATTTTTTCCTCAATGACAGATTTTCCCTATATTTTTAAAAGTTTATATTTTTTCAAACTGCACATATTCCTGCACACCTCCACTTGTCAACTAAAGCTTACTTATACACATTTTTGAAATGTCCTCATTTTTCTTGGCATGTATTTCAAATGTGCACATTTGATCAAACATGCTTTGCTGTTCTGTGGAATGCATTGCAAATCCTGAAAGGTATGGATTTCCAAATGAAAAGTCCATCTGGTCTGAAACAATTCTGGACCAAATGTATATCTCACACATACATAAATATAGGTTGCGCAAATCCCATTCAAGTCCTCCCTACTACAGCTTTTGGGAATAGTGATTGCTTCACTAAACACACTGCAACAGAATAAAACCATTTCAATTTAGCTTGCTGAGTGCCTTTTTAATAAAATTATTCTGCTCATCAACAATTGCCAGAGCTGGAAAATATTTGAGGAAGGGTGGAACTGCAAACTGTCCGTATTTTTTCCAAAGGGTGCTAGAAAGGAGCAATGGACTGAAACTGGATCTCAGCTGCTGTTAGCCTAGGGGAGACAAGGAAATTCCATCACTTTCCACTTAACATATAATTTACATTAATGCTGGCTTCTGATGCAACTAATTGCTCTCTGGTATTGTAAGTTCTCGAGAGTGAAGAAGAGCTCAAAATGAGCACTTCTCCAAGGGAGGGAATGCTAATAAACTGCAGTCATGCAAGGGTGTATTCCTATAATCCCTTCTTGTTAGATTTCCCCAGCCAAAAAGAGTTGTTGACGTGTTTAATTCTGCAGGCAGAGTTTTCGATGAATCTGCCAGGTGAGAATTGCATCACTGTTCACTAGTTCCCTTAGAGTCCTAAATTATTATTCTGACAATATTGGACCAATGGCCACTGGGGAATGGTCTCCCGGTGCCTACAGGATCACCAGAGGGCTCATCACCAGGCAGAACTGCATGCAAGCACAGTTAGATTTCCATGTGTGTGTGAGGTACTCACATGGCAGCTGTGATTTTGCACAGATCACAGCATCTGGAAGAAGAAGAACTGTAAGTGTGCAAGTAGCAGCAGCTGCACCTCCTCCCCACAATGTGAAGGTGGCAATGCGTAGCGTCACTGTCCCCATGTGATCTTCCCAATGAGGCTTTGGACCATCCTATGCATTGCCCAAAATAATTTTACAGAATGTTTTGTATGACCAGTACTTCTGCCCTGTCCATTCTGCTCTCCTGTATAGCTCTGTGTGTGCTTTTTGGTGTTCACACATTTGCCAAGTTACAAATCCTGTCTGATGTTCATGCTGCTTCAACTGCTAGTGAGCAGACTTACCTCCACACACAACATGAAATGCCTCTATGTTTGGTTAGATGCATATAGGCTGGTGAAAGTAGATTTCCCTTTCCTTTCTCTCCAAAGCAGCTCCTCCACTTCCTGTAAATGCTACAGAGAAGGCCTCAGGGAGCTGCTGAATGGGGGAACGCTGGTGTAGATGGATGAATAGATCCCTCTGAATTAGGCAGAAACTTTTCTGAGCTGAGCCTTTCTGTCAATGGAAAGCAGATCTATGAATGTAAAGAAATATTTGATCTCAGTACAATGCATTAGAAAGAGGGGAACACCAGCATCCAGTATGTGTGGACTGGATATTATTATATTTTTATATTGCTGGGAACTGGGAGCCACAGGACTAACTGACCAAGGTGAAATGCTGTAATTACAATATCAACTTTAGGAAAAACAAGTAAATGGCTTTGAAATTTTAAGGAAACATCCTTTCAAGCATGAATGTTCATTCTGATTTGGCTTGCTGTTGATCTTTCAAAGAATTTGTGACCTTTTCTTGCTCTTCTTTTATCAAAAGCAATTTATATGATTTTCATAAAATATTCAGGAGAACCCAAGCTGCATATTTCTGGTCAACTCGAACACTGTTAAATATAGAGAGATGCTGAATTTTCCTTTGTATTTGCAAAGATCAAGTCTGCATTTGCAAAGAATGATGAAGGGAGAACAATACTGGAATCTGGTATCAATAATGTTGCTCATTTGAGAAACCAGGGTTGACTTTTCTTAGAAATTTTGCTTGGCTTGTTTGTTCCCCCATGCTGATTGCACGGAACTGAATAGGAATATGTACTCTGTAATTGCATCTTTATCAACACCTGCATCAGCAGAACAAAATTACTTTCTTTTGGAAACTCTTCTTTACAAGCATTTCACTGGAGTTGCACAGAAAGGTACAAACAATTCCTCCAAACATTAGCAGCCTGTACTGAACTGAACCAAGTTTGTATACGCCTAAGCTGCAATTAATATTGCTGACCCACAAATCTTCATTTATTAGAGGACAGGGATTGCTTAACTGCTCCAGCTGTCCTTCATAAGCTTCTGGGATCATGACAAGCTTAAATGTGAACTTTAGCCCTCACTGATTTGCCATTAGAGGGGAAAGAACATTTATCTCAAACACAGTATTAAAACTACTATTTGCAGGACCTTCTTATGCAATATCCAGCAGATTGTCACTAAACCAAACTGAACAGATGAACTTTTGCCAAGATCTGTCTAGTTCTTGCTTTTCAGAAGATGGCTCCAGAAATTCTCCAGCAGGGCATGACTGTGGTGGCCTTCCCATGTTTGTCCCCCACATGAAAAATGGGAAGCAAATGTTCAGACTTCCAGAGGCCTCTCCACAACATTGCAATATAACATGCAAAATGAAGGCTCATTGAAATTAAGCACATTCTAGTCCCATTGATGTTCATGAGGGTAGGTTAGGCATGTGCTGAACTCCTCCTCTTTGAAATCAGTAGGACTTCTTAACTTTGTCTGGATCATCTCTTTGGCTTTTTGGTATGTTTTCTGTGGCTTCAGGTCAAAAATGCTACCATTTGTTCTTCTCTTAGTTCATAACAGCTAGAAACCAGGGCTCATATTTTCCTTGTTTTAAGCATACATTATTATCCATAATTACATTAACATCTCATATTTCCTACAAAGCATTCTGGGAAGCCTATATAGTTCTGCCACACACACCTCTTCAAAAATACCCTTTAAAACCATGTTTTGAACAGGCCTGTATAAGCTTCACAATGGAGGGCATTCCACAGTGTCAATCATATACCTGAAAAGAATTTGCTTCTTGTACTCACACCTGCTCTATTTCACTCCAAGGAGGGTGGAAAGGTAAAGCCAAGTCTTACAGGACAAAGCACTGGCACATTTTGATTAGCAGATATGGTGACTCCATCTGCCATCTTCCTCCTCATCTGTCCCCATTTAGCTTGATTGCTTGTTGGATTTATAACCTGCCTTTTTTCTTACAAAGAACTCAGAGCAGTTTATACAATTCTCCTGCTAATCTCAGTCTTATCCCCACAACAAAAACCTTGTTTGGTAGGTTTGGTTGGGCTGAAAGTCTGTGACTAGCCCAAAGTCACCCAGTTGGCTCCAGGTTGCCTGAGTCCCAGGCCTGTACTCTTTGGCTTTAATCCTCACAGCAGAAGGGAGTAAATAGAATTTCCAGGCATCAATACATGGCTGTGAATGATCACTGCTGTAAGGAAAACTATTGTGTTATTGAAGGGTAGTTAGTGTCTGATCTCTAGAGTGGATCTACACTGCTGTCTACATTTCTCAAGCCTTCTTCTCAATTCTAAGGTTATACTTTTAGATACTTTCTTGCTGAATGCCAGCCGGGGACTTAGGGGCACGGATTAGAGTCACCCCCCTAGAAGTCGAAGGGCTCCTCAGGGCATTGGACATTACAAAGGTGCCAGGCCCTGACGCGTTACACCCGAGAGTACTTAGAGAGTTGGCAGGGGTTCTCTCATGTCTGGTGGCCTCCATTTTTGAGGTCTCGTGGAGAATGGGTAAAGTTCCAGAGGGCTGGAGGGTGGCATCAGTGGTCCCAATTTTCAAAAAGGGTAGTAGAAGGGACATGGGGAATTACAGACCTGTTGGCCTTACGTCCATTGTAGGAAAAACAATGGAAAGGCTCATAATAGAGATAGATCTAGTGATGCTAGATAGGGAAGGGAGGCTGACAGCCACACAACATGGCTTCTGCAAAAACAGGTCCTGCCAGACAAACCTTGTGGAATTCTATGACAAGGTTTTGCGATGGCTAGATGGAGGGGATGCAGTGGATGTGGTATACCTGGATTTCTGCAAGGCCTTTGACAAAGTGCCCCATGATATCCTGGTGAAGAAACTAAGGAGTTTTGGGATAGACCAATGCACTGTCCAGGAATCATCGGGATGGCAGCCAGTGACAAGCGGGGTCCCCCAGGGCTCTGTCCTGGGGCCGATCCTGTTTAATCTTTTCATAAATGACATGGAAGAAGGGGTGAACAGTCGGCTGATCAAATTCACAGATGACACTAAAACTGGAGCAGTGGCCACAACTGAGGAGCAAGTACTCCAGATCCAAAAGGATCTGGACAGACTATGGAAGTGGGCAGGAGACAACAGGATGGCGTTCAATGTGGATAAGTGCAAAGTCTTGCACTTGGGGCATAGTAAAGGTGTCATAAGTACAGGTTAGGGGACAAGTGGCTGGGGAGCAGCACTTGTGAAAGGGACCTCAGGGTGCTGGTTGACTGCAGGCTAAATGTGAGTCAGCAGTGTGATGCGGTGGTCAAGAGAGCGAATGCCACCCTTGGTTGCATAGCCAGAAGTGTGGCTTCTAGATTGAGAGAGGTATTACTACCACTCTATATGACTCTGGTGCACCCGCAGCTGGAGTATTGTGCTCAGTTTTGGGCCCCTCATTACAGGAAGGATATAGTCAGGTTAGAGTCTGTGCAGTGTAGAGCCACAAGGTTGGTGGCCAGTTTGCAGGGATGGGGTATGAGGTGAGACTGAGGAAACAGGTTCTCTTCTGCCTGGAGAAGAGGAGACTCAGAGGGGATATGTTGGCGACATACATGTGAGGGGATGTCAGATGGAGATGGGTAGAGACCTGTTCTCCCCTGCAGAGGAAGGCAGGACACGCTCCAATTGAGCAAAGCTCAGGGAGCCAAGGTTCTATTGAGATGCCAGGAAGCACTTCCTGACAGTTAGAATCCCGAGGGTGTGGAATGGGCTTCCACGGGAGGTGGCTGAGGCCCCATCGGTGAGGGTGTTCAAAGATAGGCTGGACATACACATGGTGGGGGTCTGCTACAGCCGGGGGTCAGACTAGATGGCCCAGGAGACTCCTTCTGACTTATTCTGTTTCTATGTTTCTAGTTCAAAATTTAGCTCTTCACTGTTGCCCAAAGAAGAATCTGGAGCAGGTCCTGCCTAGAAAACACAGGAAGATGGTGGGAGGAGGGTGTGGGGAGGTCCTTACTGTATCCAGTCACAAAATCTTGAGATGGGAGTAACTCAAAATCTAAATCTCAAAATCCTCAAAGTTCTCCAAATTCCACCTCATACAATGTCATGTCCATATCATATGGTGTTCCTTTTCTTTCTTTCTTTCTTTCTTTCTTTCTTTCTTTCTTTCTTTCTTTCTTTCTTCCTTCCTTCCTTCCTTCCTTCCTTCCTTCCTTCCTTCCTTCCTTCCTTCCTTCCTTCTTTTCTCTTGAAAATTCACAGATCAGTTGTGCATGTTGCTAGAATGTATACATTCGTCTCCCCATGATTAAAGTTGGTTTGTATACATTTTCCCTATTTATGCATGCTTCCCAATCATGTGCATGCTGTCAAACACATGGGAGGGTCAATGAACTGCACTGCAAGCTCAGAAAGGTACAGATTTCAGCTGCACATTGCCTTGAGTCCTTGTTCATTCTGGAAGGTGCAAACCGGAAAAACCTTGATCAAACTGAGTTGAAATGAACCCCTATATTCCTATCAAAACCACACAAGGTTTTAAGGGTAGGAACAAGCACCTTGAATAGAGCCCAAGAATGAATGAGTAGCCAATAAAGGTCACACAGGACCAGCCTCACGAGCTGCTCTTTGCAAATCTGGCTACAGGACTTTGGATCAATGACATTTCTGGATGCTTTTTGAATACAGTCTCACACAAAATATGTTACAACAATCCATACTACAGATTACTCAAGCACAATGATTTATTTTTACAAATAGGCAATTTTACGGTGAATGAGTATGGGCTCGGAACCATTTAATTACTTGAAGCTGACGAGGGCTGTAATGATCACATAGTGTATACTCAGGGCAAAAACCTCAGCAGTTTGGCAAGAACATGGAACTTCGCAAAATACACTGCTATATTTCACCTGTGTGGAAATAAACACACATTTTACATCCTGTAAGTTATTGTGAGATTTCCAGACCAGTAAACACAGACAAGTAGCAGGAGCAGATCATCTCTTCCTCTTGCCATAGGACAGCTTCCCCAGTTTTATAGGACAGCACTCATACACACGCATGCACACACGCACGCACACATTCTTCTGATTACACTGTTAGGTCCTGATTCAGTTGTGTGCATTCATATGGAGTCTCCTTCAAAATGTAGACCTTGCGCTGCTCAGCTTCAAGCAGAGACAGGGAAGTGTGGAGAATGTCCTCCATCCACCTGCCTCCCCAGGATAGATGCTTCTAGTCAAGAGAGCCCTGTACACACAGTTCCAGCAACTCGGTCAAGAGAGGGCTTATGTTACGGGCTCTTTCCTGGTAGCCCTGCCTCACCGTGTGCCTCCATGCCTTGTTCCATAAGGAAGGTAGCATGAGAGGTAGCAGAACTAGAGCTAGATAGAAAGCTGACAGAACGAAACTTTTTAAAAGTGCCTAGCGAGTCTGTGTTAGATGTTGAGGGAGAAGGCTGACATTTTTCAAATGCTGCCAGTATTATTGTGTCAATAGTTTCCTCACCTCCCACCCCACCACCTTCAGACTAAAAATGTTGCTTTGATACCACTTCTGGTGATAGTGGCAGCAGCAGCAGCAGCAGTGTCCATTGCCCACCAGAGAAATTGAATCACTGATCACAATCCTTCATATACTTTCATTTCTTATTGCATTTATAACTGCCTTTTTTTTTACTCTTGCAAGGAACATGAGGTGGCTCACATGGTCTTCCTCCCCATCATTTATCCCATCATCATGTTAGTCCAAGGGCATTTGTGGGATGCTGGTTCCTGGATGGCAATCCCTGAAATGAAGTTTCCTGGTTCTGGGGACATTGATGCTTGCTACTTAAAAGCATCAGTGCCCAGGCAAATAGGACATAAATCTATATTAAATTTTCATAGGTTGATTTCTATGCACATTCAGACATAGGCATGAAATAAAGAGAAGCAATATATGGAAGAACTATGCAGAAGGGTTCAAAGGATAACTGACTTCTTGAAGGGGAAAATGAAAATAAAAGTTCTGAAGCACTTGGAAGCAACAAAGAGCATGGAGCAGACATGGCAGCAGGAGACCTAATCCAGGCTGTGTGGACTGAATCGGTCTAAATACCAACAAGAATATGCCAACACACCAAGAAATATGGAAAACAAAACAATGGCCCACAAAATGGAAATATTCACTGAACACTCCAATCTCCAAGAAAGAAAACACTGAGGAGTACAGCAGCTATGGGTTCATTTTCCCAATTTCTTATGCAAGTAAAGCCATGTTCAAGGTGTTGCAATGGATTCTGAAAGGGAAGAGGCGGCACCCAAGATCATATCGTAGACGTACATTGGCTACTGGAGTGCACCAAAGAATTTCAGAATAAGACGTATTTATGCTTTATAGATTACAGCAAAACCTTTGTGTGGATCAGAAGAAACTATGGATGGCATTGGGACAAATGGCGGAGGGACTTGATCATCCCAGGGCATAACTTGCATTGTGGACAAGCAGCTATTGTTAGGGCAGAATATGGAGAAACAGAATGGATTCCCATATGCAAAGGCATCGGGCAAAAGTTATTTTATCTTTCCATCTGTTATATTTGTATGTGGAACATATCAGAAAGAAAGCTTGATTAGGATCAGAAGAAGAAGAGTGCAGATTGTGGGAAGCTACAGCAATAAGGGATACAGCACTTTAAGAGATGCAGATGACACCATACCACTGGTAGAAAGCAGCAATGAATTGAAAAGACTCATGATGAAAATGAAGGAAGAAGGTGCAAAACAGGACTGCAGCTGAATATTAAGAAATCATTACTACAGAAGAATTCACTGTCAACAATGAAGAGACTGAAATTATGAAAGTTCCCTCATACTTGGCTCAGTCATCAATTCAAAGGGAGATTGCAGCCAAGAAATTCGAAGAAGACTGAGACAGAAAAGATCATCAAGTATAAGGATGTTTCACTGAAGAGCAAGGCTAAGATCATCCACACTATTGTATTCCCAATCACTAGGTGTGGGTGTGAGAGCTAGACAGCGAAGAAAGTTTACAGGAAGAAAATAGTAGAGCAGAGAAAATAAAGGAAAGCGATAAGGGGGGAAATAGGAAGAAAAGTCTAGGTGAAAGATGGAAGGGTGAAAGGAGGGATTTTTGGGATGTAGATCAGGCTGAAAGGTGTTATATGTGTTGGGCCATATGGAGAAGATGGTGGGACTTCTTCCCACCCTGGGAGGGAAAGCTGTGCTGGAGGCTGGATTCTTGGTCCAACTGTGGTACAATCCCTTTCTCTGCTCTGAAGCTTCTGAACTTGTCTCTCAATGTGCTGGGGAAATTGTGACTTACCCTCAGCAGCTGCACACATAGACACAGGGAGAAGACACAAGTAGAGTGGGCCAAGAGGCTCCACACTTGGCACTATCTCTCTGTGTGCTTCCTTCCAGGCAAGCAGGAAACCAGGCAAAAATAAAGGGGAGCTACAGCAGACCCATAAGATCAGGCTCTAACTCACAGCAGGGATAAGTGGAGAAGGACCCTCTTCCTAGAGCATTCAACCTCTTAAAAAAGACAATAGACATATCTTTGTTCTTTCTCCCCACTCATCCCTCCAAATACTTCTCCATTACACACCCATGCATCTGGACGGAAATCACCAGATCTGTAAGTAACCCTGGAAAAAAGTTTCCATTTGATCATAATATTAACTCTTCCTTCCTCAACTGTGCATCCCTGAAAATTGTGCCCACCACACACACTGCAGTTAAGGGAAAACCTTCTATTGGCACCAACTCAGGTCTCTGCAAAATAGATTCAGGGATCAGGCCCTCTGGGCCTAGGATTCACAGCACTCCTGAGTTTATGCTTCTGTCAAGACAGGCAGAAAAAAACCTATATTATGCACATGCAAAAAATTAAAAATTGGTTAAAATTAAGTATTGCAAATGTCACTTCAATTATTAAAATAAATTTAATGAATTAAAGGAATGAACAATGAGAAATCTGGTGCCACTCCTTGCCATGGTAAGTCATCCTTCTGAAACTATTTTAGAAATGTCACCAACACCCTGAGCAAATGACAAAATGCCTCCCAAGTTTGCCTTCATCATCATTCACCTCTTAATATAGCAGATCTTGCTGTGTTTTCTATGGGGAAGAAGATGTTGGAGAATCACATTAAATGAGCAAAGCGTTTCTCATTTAATTCCCCCCACCCCCATCTCATCATGTCTGTTTTCACAAGCTCCAAATCCCTGCAAATGCTTACATTGTTTCAGGTCTGTTTATTTCCAGCCATGCAAAAGAAAAAGAAAAATGAAAAAGGCCAATTTATTTATTTTGCTAAGTTTTAAAAGCATTTATTTAGACAGATTCATTTCAAATAAACTCTGAAGTGCTAAATGGAATAAAATGTATGCTTTTGGTCTCTTAATTTAGATTATAATGTGCACAACTAGGAGGTTACAGGGTCAAAATATTTTGGATCAACATCCTACTATTAATTAAACTTTTGGAACAGCAACTCTTTTGGTGGTTTCTTTTCATACATGCACATACATATTTGGATATTAAAAATGTAAACTAACAAGTTTACAAAACATTTAGCTGAAATCTATTCAGGTAATTTGTGATCGGGTTACCTGAAGGGTCAACCCCAAGCATACCGGTCTCCCTATATTGTGAGGTCATCTGTTGGGTTTCCACCCACAGGCCCATCCCTGAGAGCAGCTGTGTGGGCTGGACAAGAAGGGCCCTTTCAATGGCAATCCTGTGTCTATGGGACATTCTGCCTCCTGGAATTATGGCAGGCCTGCAGGAGAACCTTAAGGATCTATGTGTTCAGTGGTTTTTTCCTAGATTGGATCTCTTGGGCTGATGAATGGATATGAAGTAAGATATAAGCATTATTGGATTTTAATATATGTATTATGCTGTCTATATTAGTTGTAATCTGTTTTGAAGTTTTACAGATACATTTTTTATTTTCTAGCTGCCTTGAGAGGGCTTTTATGTATAAATACAGCTCTCTCTCTATCTATATATCTGTACAGTAAAGATGGCTTATACATATATAAAATAAACGTATGAATAAATAAATGTATATGTATCCTTGCTTTTCAAGCAGGGGTTAACTCTCACAAAAGGGAAAAATAGAGCCACATTCGTTCATTGTTGAATCGGCTCTGAATAACCAAATGTAAAACTTGTTTCCACTGTAAAACTTGTTTCCACTGTTGCTCCTTGACTTTATTCATGCAATATTTGTACTCTGACATCACAATCCCAACATGGCAATGCAAATGTTCATTGGTCAGTCTGATCTTTTTTCATAAGATTCATTGTTGAGAATGTGGATTCACAGGTATCCATGCTGGCAAGAAAGGACACCTTTTCCCCCACAGTGTTTCAGAGATGGGTATTGTCCATCAATGATCATGTTCCAGAAATTATAAAAACCTCCTTTAATTTCAGACTTTATGATACTGTTTGCCAGAAGTTCCATGGTTTCATTTTCCAGTTTAAAATCATCGTTAGAAATGTCTGAGATGACAAATGAGTCATGATAGAGATGCCACTAATACATGGAAGGGGTTCCAAATGAAATGAAGGAAATTCAGTGTCATAGTCAAACCCATATGGAGGATGCCAGGTTGGAGAAGGCTGATTTAATCAATTCCGCCCACCCAAGCATGCATGTATCTTCAGATAGTTCCAATTCTTTCTGATTAGGAATGCACAAAGCAGCAAAACAGGAGCTCATAGAAGTTTTCCAAATCCCATCTTGATGTTAATTCCATTTAACTCTGTATCAGATTGCAAGATTTGGGTTTGGCTGTTTTGTTTTGGGTTTGTTTGTTTGTTTGTTTGTTTGTTTACTGAAAAGGGCTCTCTTCTATTACCTATCTTCCTTAACCTCCTTGGAGGATGGCTCTTTTAGAAAGACCTCCAAAACAGATCTTAGGGCCAGGTAGGTATATATGGGAGAAGACAGCCCTTCAGGTACCCTGGTTCCAAACTGTTTAGGGCCTTATATGTTAGAACAAGCACCTTAAATTGGGCCCAAACTGGGTCCAGTAGTCCAGTCAAGAGGTTACCAGAGCATGTGTGGCTGTCGCTAGGCTCTGCCTGTCCAGGTAGGGCTGCAGTTAGTAAATTAATCATAGCTGATAGAAGGCATTCCTGGCCTCTGAGTCTACCTAAGACTCAAGTGATAGTTTTGGGTCCAGGAGCACACCCAAGCTACACACTATGTCCTTCAAGGGGAGTAGAATCCCATCCAGGACAGGTCGAAGGCCCACCCTCTGGGCAGATGGATCATCCACCAACAGCACTTCCATCTTATCTGGGCTGAGCTTCAATTTGTTGGCCCACATCCAGTTCCAGTGATTCAGAATGGAAACTGCCTCTCCTGGGTTAGATGAAAAGGAGATGCAAATCTAGATGTGATCTGCATACTGATGATGCCCCATCTCTGAATGGCCTCTCCTAGTGGTTTCATGTACATGATAATAGCATGGGAGACAGTATAGAGCCATGAGGTGCCCCATAGGGTAATTGCCATGGGCCAGAGCAACTGTTCCCCTGCACCACCATGTGGACATAGTTGGCTAGGTAGGAGTGGAACCATGGTAATACAGTGCCCCCAGCTCCCAACCTAGCCAGCCTGTCTGGAAGGACACCATGGTCAATGGTGTCAAAGGCTGCTGAAAGGTCCAGGAGAACCAACAGTGTCACCCTGCTCCTCTCCCAGCACAGGTCATCCCACAGGGGTACCAAGACAGTCTCCATTCCAAATTCTAGCCTGGAATCCAATTGTAATGCATCAAGATAATGTGTTTCATCCAAGAGTGTGTGGAGCTGCTTGACAACACCAGCTCAAGCACCTTGACCAAAAATGGAATGCTTGCCACCAGCCTATAACTGGCAATGGTCCTTGGATCTAGGTTTGGTCTTATCACAGCTTTTTGAAAGAGACTAGAACCACCCCCTCTTGAGAGGAGGCATTGATGGCCTCCTGGACCAAGGCATGAACCCCTTGGCTAACTGTTCTAATGAGCCAAGATGGTCAAGGGTCAAGTGAGCAGGTGGTGGCATGAACAGAACCCAGCACTTTGCCTGCATCTGCAGGCAGCAACCCCTCCATCAAATTCAGACAAAATGGTGCTTTGGACATCTCTCTCAATGGAACTAAATCAACTGTAGAGTTCAAAACATGGTGTATCTGAGCAATTTTGTCTTCCAAGTGGTGAACAAATTCATCACAGTGAGCTACTGAATATTTGATGGTCTCACTATCGAATTCAATAAAAAGTGGCAAATGAAAGTGGCAAAATACTGATGTTTTGCCACTTTTATTGCCAGGCAATTGGCCCTGTGATAAGCTCTAAGCTGTGTTTGGTTGGATTCGTCTCAAGTTTTCCTACACCTATGCTCAAGCCATCTTCCCTCTAGCTTCACTGCCCTATACCATGGAGCAGGTCAGGCTCTGTGGGGGCAGAGAGGGCACTTAGGAGTGATCATGTCAATTGTCCAAGTCACCTCTACATTCCACAGAGTGACTTGGGCTTCCACAGGAGAGACAGCCATGTCAGGTGGATACGCCCCCAGAGACCTCTGAAAACCCTCCAGATCCATTGGTCTCTGGGGGTGGATAATCTTAATAGACCCTTGCAGAGGGGGAAAGGGGTCAACAGCATAAAACCTCACCAGAAAGTGGTCATACCATGACAATCGGTTAATGTTAACCCCTCCTCATCTGATCCACCATCTTCCAGATACATTGAAAAGACCAGGTCCAGAGTGTGCCCCATTTCATGCACTGGGCTAGTCACATGTTGAGATAGCCCCATGGTTGTCATGGTGGCCATGAAGTCCTGAGCCACCCCAGATAAAGCAGCCTCAACATGGATGTCTAGGTCCCCCAAAACCAACATTTTGGTGGTCCTCAACATCAGGTCCAAGACCACCTCTGTCAGCTCAGGCAGGGAGCTGCTGGCTATCTAGGTGCGTGGTACAACAGCAAAATGCCTAACCTGTCTCAAGAGCCCACTATCAATGACACGGGCTCAACTCATGTGGATGCTGGGTACATTCACCAAGAAGTCAGACTCAAGGCTGCGGGTAAGTGGGCTGAAGTCTAGGGAACCAAGCCCAGGGAATCTGATACATTCCTACCCCCAAAATGGAGTCCTTGCACATCCTAGGCGCCTAGTCTCAACAGCTCTATGGTACTGCCAATATACCAGTTGCCAGGGAATGTGGGCAGAAGGGGGTTGTTGCACTCATGTCCTACTTGTGGGATCCTGTGAGCAGCTGGTTGGCCACTGTTGAACAGAATGCTGAACTAGGTGGGCCCTTGGTCTGATCGGCCAGGGTTCCTCTCAGGTTCTTACAACCATCCTCTGTCGGAAAGACTGTTTTGTTCAATTCCACTTTAAAGGGGCGGAGGGCATCAGCTTTTGGTTAGCACCTAAACAGCAGAAATAGCATCTGGTCTTAGTGTTCCATACAATGGTGATCTGCACTGTATTTCTGTGTAAGCACTCTCTCTCTTTCTCTCTGTATAAATACACACACACACAATACTCAATGTGCAACTATGCATATAAATTAGCAATTGCAAACCTAGCGCAAATAGCTGACTTGTTTCCTTGGTGATGGATTTCCTCCTTTTGGAATGATTTATAATGGACATCCTAACAGCTGGTGCAGAAGCCACCACTGATTTTCCATCTACTAAATCATGGTATGACTTGTATGTAGCAAAACCAAAAATGAGTCTACAACACCGCAGAAGACTAATGCATTTATTATGGCATGCTCAAGCCAAACAAGCCCACACAGGTGCTTGGTATGCCTCCTGCTTTTGCTGGCTGCCCAAGGTTATAACAGCACAGTGGATGTCAAACATCTGGGTGGCCATGATGCAGGGGTGGTAGAAGATATCCAGCTCAATGCTTTGCAAACAGTGCACCTAGGGGTATAGGAGAATTTGTTCTTGCTTGCAAATGATGTGGGCATGTCCTAAATGCAAACTCAAGCAGGAATGGTTTTTTGTTAGTTTTGAAAAATGTTAGCAAATTTGCAAATTCATAGCTGCATTTTTAAACACGCACACACAGTTAATGGAAGGAAAGTGAGAACTCTGACAAATGCACACAGAAATGGAAACCTTTCCCAGTTGAACTATCCAAAAATCTAGTTGAAACCAAAATGGGAGGGAGGGAGGGAGGGAGGGATGAGCTTCAATGGGGTTTTCTGAGCCTTTAGGCAATCTCAGAAAGATTTGGCTCTCCCATCCCCAAGGGCTCAGCTATATCAGCCTAGGACAGAATGAGCTGTTGCTTTAGCTACAGGAGACAATGCACTGCTTGTGCTTCTGTAAATCTTTAACACTAGATTTCCTTTCTGATTTCTCTTCTGTGCTTCCCCACTCTCCACATATTGCTCACACAGATGGGATGCATGTGAGCAGTTCCTGTAACAGATACAGGGAAATAAAGTTGATTTCCACTGTCTGCCCATTATTCACCTTTCATTAGTAGGCTCTTCTCCACGACCACTCGTCCAGGTGCAGACAGGTGGGTGGCTCTCTGTACACCCTTACATATGGCAGGGGAATCGGATGTTGTGTGCAGGTGTGTGGGGTGCTGATGCTAGAATGGGGAAGGGCTGGATGGGCCACCTGAACCCACTCCACCTTGGGCTAGACCTGTTTGCTGGAGTCCCCCTGGCAAACAGATCAGTTCCTGTTCTCAGACTTTTCTACTTACTCTGCAGTGTGAGCTGGGTGCTCTTCCTCTTTAGTGTTGAAGAGAGGCAAGCTTTAAATATTCTCAGCTGGCAGGATTGTGTAGAGATGGCTAGAATAGGGGTGTATTTGCTGAGAACCCAGAGATGTCATTCTGGTGATGGGGATTCCTGAAACTTGCCATTCAGGGCTATAGAAGCTGGATGTGAGGTGCAGATTCCTTTGGGGGGCTGCTGCTCTGGGACCCAGAGGGGAGTGATTCAGGAAGGTGTCCCTCAACACTTGAACTGGTGTAGTCAGAGCACCATGCTTAGAGCACCATAAACCAGTGCTGAGTTAGGCTCACTCCATCTAGAAACAAGCTCCTTGGAAACATTTGGATAATAGGAAGCCCCACATGACTAATGCTATTTTGGCATGCATTAATAGTAATACTACTTCCAAATCATGAGAAGTAATAGTTCCTCTATACTCTATATAGTTCATCTATAGAGAGCCTTTGACTATGGGACAGCTTACAAATGAAACAGATAGACACTCTTTAGTAGTCAGTTAATTGAGAATAATGTGTCCAGTTCTGGGCACCAAGATTTTTAAAAGATGCAGAAAAATTAGAAAGGGTTCAGAGCAAGGCAGCTAAAATGATCCAGGGTTTAGAAACACTGCCCTATGAGGGGAGACTGAGAGAACTGGGTATGTTTGGCTTTGAGAAGAGAAAACTGAGGGGGGACATGATATCTGTATATAAGCAATTCAAAGGCTGTCACAAAGAGGAAGGACAAGATCTTTTCTCACCCATACCAGAGTGTAGGACACAGAATAATCAGCTCAAGCTGTGACAACCCAGATTCAGGCTAGGTATTAGGGAAAGTTTCCTAACTCTCAGAGCAATATGACAGTGTAACCAGCTGCCTGGACAATTGGACTGCAACATATGTCAAGGGCACAATGTTGGAGAAAGCTGATTTAGAATGTTGCTTTTTGAAAGCCAAGTCTGCCAGCAAATATTTCTTCTGAGAAGGAAAAGCCAAATTACTTAAAAATTGCTCCCAAGCAACACCATCTTCTTATATATTGTTGAAATCACTCTCAGGTTCAGACTTCACACTCAGTCCACGAGTGTGAATCAAAGGAAGAAAAAAGAACATATATAATAAAAGCTGTGTTTGTTTCCTAGTGGCAAGCCATTCTTTTAAATGCCTTGGGCCCTTTCCACATCAGTTCTCCCCAAAGTGTGGTAGAGAATAGTAAAAACGGGGGAAACATGATTAGTCTATTATTACATCACCCAATTGTATTTTGTGGATCTCTACATTAACTATGCAGCTTTCTGCTCCTTGCTTCCCCCAAATACTCCAGGTCAGCCACTGAAGGTCCATTTCTTTATGAGTACTAGACATTTGAGGGTCTCTAACACTTGTTTTTTTAAACAAATATACAGGTAGAAGGGGCAGGAAACAGGTAGGGACACCAGCAAGCAGTATCCATCCTACTGCAATCCTTCTGAGAACCTAAAAATTGTGCCTCTTAGCCAGAAAACTCTTAGCAGCCTTTCTCAAGCGACTTCAGTGATTTAGAACTATCCTCCCATTCTGCACCAAAATCTGAATATTTTACATTATGGGTGGGTAACTTGCAGCCCTCCCATTCTTGATGGGTAGCAATTGCTATACCCCCTACTTTTGGCTGCACGGATGTTGCAGTCCAGGAACATCTGTAGGGAGACCAGTTGTCCACCTCTGCTCTGGCTGGACTATACCATCTGTTCCTGTTTGAATTGGCCCAACAAGGAACTCATTCAGCAAGATGCAACCAATAGGCACATGTTCTACAGATGTGCAAAGTTTTTTCCACCCATACCATTTCCTCCATGAATAGGAAGCTCACAGACTTCCTTACCTTTGATTACTTGCATAACAATTCAGGGAGAAAGTAAGAGAGGAAAGTCCGGGTGCCAGCAGTCGTAGTCTGATAAGAAAATTAATACCATTTGGAACACTGGAAAAAATTACGCAGCTGATGGAATATTTATGTTGCCAGTGACATTTCGAAGTAAGATGTGTGCCTGGGATGTTAAGTACAGGACAGGGAATAAAAGGTTGCTTAACCTAGGATATGTTTCTCATTTTGTAGTATTAAGACAACGAAACCACTCTAAACAATAATGCTGAATGTCTAAGGATTTTCCCAGTTCCTCTTGGGATTATTCTATTATATATACTATTTTATGGCATTTCAGGGGCATGGAAAGTCAAGAGTCATTGATCAGCATGGTATTTTCTGCTTTCATTCAATAGCTCCCATAGAGCAATGCTGCAGTCCTCAGTAAGTCCATCCAAAGCCGCAGATTTTATTAGCTTTCCTGTATGCCTGCAGGAAAAAGAGGGCAAATTCAGGTCAAACAGATGTGCCCTCCTGGCAAAAGCTTCCCGTTTCTGTGCAAATTTCTCTTAGCTAAATCATACAGAAAAGGCCGGGAAAAACAGCCCCCAGCCCAATAACTCAGAGAGATGGCTGCTGCCCTCCAGGCAGAGGTCAGGTTTTCATAGGCTGCCCATCAAAGGAGCAAAGCAACCTTGTGGCCAGGCAGATGGAGTTCTCGCACCAGGCAGTGGGAGTCAGGGTTTATTGGCTGCCCAAAGAAAGAGGCTAGTATATCAGTCCTAACCGAGAGAGAAACCCAACCCCATGGCAAGAAATATTATACCAAGACCCTATTATTCATCTAGGCCAGCCAAACAGAAAGCCCTGGGTAATGCGGCATACGGCATAGGCCTTGTTTTCTTCATAAATGAATCAGCAGCTGAGCACTTCCATTAGGAGGAATATAAACTCGAAAACTATGCTTCAGATCTAGCTTTCAAACTGCATCTGTCCCAGACCCACTTCTCACAGATAGCACTATACCTAGGCAGAACATTTGTCGTTCATTATGCATGATGTGTAACATAAGTCCACCCTGAGTGCGGGAGTGCATGCTCCTTTCAGTCCCCAGGACTAGAGTGTCACCAACACAACCCACCAGACATGTATTGTGGCTTGCCAGGTGGCTGCTGATTCCTCCTGCTCTTGCCAGCTCTGGCTACGGTGGCCACTGAACACATCACCGCAGCATGCAAATCTTTACGCAAAGGTGAAATTCAGATGTACTCTTTGGAATTGAAATAGATGTACAAGTTACCACTGTAGCAAAGCTTTTTGTGTGTTCTTTTTGAGTTTTAAAAGCACTGTATTGACTTTATCCTTTATTGCAAGAGCAAATGCAATTTCAAAAGGGGTTAAACGTAATCCACTCAGTTACTGATGATGCTTTCTCAGTTCAGTGGTGAAGCATTTTGGCCAGGTGACCCAGGGGGCTGCTCAGTCTGCTCTCCAGATGCTCAGTGTTGATGGCAACTTCTTGAGGACTCTGTACTGCCTTTTATAAATATTTATTCAAAATTGCCCCAAATGGCCTTCAGCTTGTCTTCCATTTGACTTTGTTAGTTTTATTAGTCCTTCTACTGAATTTTATTTATTTATTTATTAAAACATTTTTATGCTTATGAATGTGGCTACTGAAAAGGTTGCTTAGGTTGTTTCTCCTTCTCCATCATCACCATCACCATCATATTTTCTGAGATGTTCTTGAATTGTCTACTGTGAATGGTGCACTGCTTTGTATACCTCTGTATGTTTACTCCGAAGTGCTACCTGGGTTTGTAACTGAAGAGGGAGTGGAAGAAGGATTGAGAACCAAGCTCAGAACAGAATGTGGGTTGAATTAGTAGCATTTCGAAAAAAGTTATTTAGAAGGAGAATATGATGCTTAAAGTAAGGAAAGTGCTGAGTTCAAATGAAGAGAGAGTGGCTGGGTTCAAATAACACAAAAAGCCATGGTGGGGGCTTTTTAACCATTGTTGTTCTATCATGTTGTTTGAATTAAGTCATGGTATTTCAGCATGGTATGTTTGGTTTGTAGAATCCATGATAAGAAATAACAGTTTGTTTTGTGGCTCCTCTTTGTCAGCATGGCTTGCTGCGTCATCTGAACTCAGGAACATGGTTTTCATGGTGTGCGAATACCACAAGGAAGAACGGCAAGTGCAGGGGTTACTCCAGCCCTCTAGCCTCATTGGTTCTCATTGTGTGAACCAATGAGAAAGAGTCAGGCCACATAGGCAGGGAGTGATTGAACAGACAGAGAGTGAAACCTTGGGACTGAATTTCAGGGACAGTGGCTGATGGGATACCTGCAAACAGCAGAACTGAGTGGGGAAAGTGTAAGCCGTGATAATGTAGAATACCCTGGTTTAAAAAAAACTGTGAACCATGGAAACCATGCTGGGTTGCTTGCCATGCTGTGTGAACACAGCCAGTGAAAGGAATTAGGGGTCAGAGTTGGTTAGTTAGGTTGGTTGGGCACAATCCTTTGTCATGCTGGCAGAGGGATGCTGGGAGTTGCAGGGCATTTTTCTCTCTCAACATTAATCAGGAGAAGAAAAGTCAGAGTATGAATGAGAAAGGAAGGAGAGAAGGTATTGAAAGCAGAGATATGGGGTTGGGGTTTTAGGACATTATTATTCTTATATTACATTTTTATTATTAAATGGTTAGCTTTATTCTAAACATTGAACTGTTAAATAAAAATATGCTTATACTTTTAAATGCCTATCTTCTGATCTAAGTGGATCTTAAGGTGGGCAAGTACTAAATATATAACTATGGGGGTCCCTCAGCCCTCTATAACCCAGTCAGTGGTGGAAGCTGCTCCTTGTACAGTTTGGGAAAAAGTCTAGACTCAGTGACCTTTAGGGTCAGGGCCTGATAGGAGACCCCAAGATTAAACCACAGTCATGTATACATATTTTGGATATCCTGCACTCACAATCATGGTGTTGCAAACCACATTTTCCTTCCCTCTGTATTCCCCCGGCACTCTTGACATTAAACATTTCTGCTGCTTTTTTTCTGATTCTTTCCTTCACTCAGACTAGTATGACTATTGTATTTCTATTATGCTAGGCCAAATACTTACTTAAAGATAGTCTGGCTAAAACCCAGAAACCTTTGCTTCACATCTGTATCTCCTTGCGAAATGCTGCTAAGTGCACCACCCAGTGAACTTTCCTTATTCCAAAAAAATGTTGTTATATGTTATTTGGAACAGCTTGGTAACAATCCTATGGAAACAGGGCACTTGGTGAACTGTAAATGTACACAAAGCTGTAAATGGCTTTTTCCAGGCAAGGCCTTAGATGGACAGTGGGGGAAAGAGCCAGATCATTAAAGATGAATGGAAATAGGCACACAGCAATTGATGGAAAAAGAATTTGTGTGAAGGCACAGGAAGAAATCAAAATGGACAGAGAGAAAGTGAGGTAACAGATTAGAGGCAGAAAAAAATGAGAATGTAAGAAAAATTATCTGGCACCCTAGAAAGTCCTTGAGAGGTATTAACCACAGGTACATGCTGCAAAGAAAAGTGAATTTTCAGAACTCACTCTGGATTATGATTTCAACCAGGCTGGACCCTGCTAAGCTTCCAAGATTAGGCAGGATCAGGCACTTTGGGCTATACAGAAGCCTTGATGATGGTGGCTCATTTGCAAAGAAAGCCTTAAAAAGACCTCTAGCCTAGACAACTTTCTTCCTCTTGGAAAAGTTCAAAAGTCCAGGTTCCAGAAGCAAGCGGGGAGCAACAGCTGTAGGACTTCAGATGTGATGCCAGCAAATTCATCCTGAACCCTCACCCAAAATTACACTTAGTTCTTGGCCAGAGGAAGTCACAGGTTTGTAAGCAATCCCATGGGGGACTGGAGTTCGGTGTCATTCCATGTATCAGGCAAAGAACAGAAGGAAATCCCACCTTGTCCTAGTCAAGAGCCTGGTGTGCAGACCATCTCAGTTGCTGTAAGTAGGCAGAGATCAGTTGCATTCCATTCCAGTGAAGAAGAGTCTCCATTACTTTACTCTGTCGGGTTGGACATCTGAGAGAGACTTTTTCTTGCTTGGTAAGTGATCTCCAAGAAGTGGAAGTGGTGATTTGTCTTTGGAATGACAAATTAAGCATTTGTCTGTTGAATTTATTTCAAACATAGTGTGTTCCTTGTCTTCAGTCCTTTAAGATCTCAGAAAACTTCAGTCCCATCAACTGAACTTTTCTGGTTTGGGTAAAAATGTACTTCAGAATGGTCCACAATAAATGGATTTGAACTGCAAGAAGGAGTGTGCCTTGAGACTCACCCGGAGTCCAGTCTCTACTACCAGCTTGTCTGCAAACAAAAATTTATTCATTTGCATACTTTTTTGTGAGGTGCTATGTGCATTTCTATGGAAAACACTCTAAAAACAAACCATTTTTGCATATATATTTGGAAACATCATTTCAAAGAAACAATAATAAGTCGGTGCCCATACTTTCTTGGTAGGGTGGGTGACTTAGTCCAGGTTTCACTAGTCCAGGTGGGATAATCTTATATGACCTTGTATGACCTTCAGTATGTACACATTTATTACTCACTGAACAACAGATATTGGCAAAAGTTGAAAAGCAGGGACACGGTTATGCATGCCTTAGTTCTACACTTTATAAGGTGTCGTCACTTTTTATGCAGGGTGAAGAGGACTAGAAAGATTAAATTTTATATGAACAGATACGGGATTTCTGAAGCAAGGGGATGGGGGGAACCAAAAGAGAAAAAGACCAACAGAGGAACATGTAGCAAAGATGTGCTTCTCTTTGTTTTCCTGTGCAAGCACTTTCCAAGCTAGCTTCTGTTCATCCCATCTCTCTTCTTCAGTTCCTCTTCCTCCTTTTACAGCCCTGATGCTGTATGCAGCTGGAGGACCATCCAAGCAGCTACTGGCTTCTGCTGTGGGCAACAAAAGACAATGAAACTTCATAGACACTCCATGTCCAAACCATAATCCCAGATTTTTATCATAGAAGCATACCATCAGATATTTCTCCTGGAAGACATTTAAAAAGATAACATTCCAGCACAAAAGAAGGCATCTAATCACCTTATCCCAGGCAGTATGATCTGTTTCAGCCAACAGAACCAGTGATCCTGCAAGGCCAAAGAGGTCTACCAGATGTGTAAAGCAGCCCACTGATAGAACAATAAGCCCATTGTGGATTTCCAAGCATGGTTGCTGTGCTAAGGAAGGGGAAAAGGTAATGCATCAAAGAGACATTGTCAAAGATGGCATTGTTTGCATCCAGCCCTACCCTTAATATGTATTTCACTAGCAAGGAAACCATGTGGTAGCATCAATGAGACTTGTAATGACAGTGCCAGGCCTAGGATTGGAAAATATTAAGTTCTCCATTCCTGTTGGAAGCCCAAGTGTTCCAGTGAAGCTCTTAAAGCAGTGAGAAGAGACTATCATATTGCTGACCACCAATGAAATCTAGCTCGTAACATGTAACCTAATCTCTATTTATATCTCTGAATGGTCTGATAAACAGAAAAGCAAGTAATCCATTTGCAAATAAATAAGCAACCAATGGTAAACAATACCATTTTATCTGATAACTGAAAGAAGCAGTTGAGATAATAATTGAATAAAAGGATCAAGTATTTAAAGGGATGGGACTGGATCCAAAGGTCTTAAGATCCGTGCAGATCCTAGGTCCATGCAGCTTGCTCAAATGCTTTCTCCCATTCTTGAGTGGACAGGAGGGCCTTCATCATGCCATTCCTTCTGAGAAAAGCTCCAGCTAGAACAGACCTGGGCATTGTATGGCCCGCAGGCCACATCCGGTTCGATGGCTGACCCTGACTGGCCCGCATGAGGTCACTGGCAAATTAAAAGTCAATGCAAATATATATCATTGTAACATAGATGCAAGCAATACAACTGCACTGCTTTTATTTTGAAGGATCTGCTAAATTGAATTGAATTTATTGCTTTTCATGTAACGTTAATGTTTGTGAATATTCATTAAATAGTGTTGTTCTGTGCTCCACATTTTCATTGTAACATTGTAATGTTTCATTTACTGTTTTTATAGAAATATATATTGATCAGAGCTGTAAGTGTATTGGTCCGGCCCTTAACAACTGTCAAAGTTTCTTATGTGGCCCCATAGGAAAATTAATTGCCCACCCCTGAGCTAGAAGGAAGACTAATCAACACACCAACACACTATGCAAAAGCCAGAGCGCATCTGCTCATGGAAATTGGATCCAAACTATACTGCTAGCTTTCAAAAGGCAGCAAAAAGAAGAAAAGCAATTTCATGACCTGAATGACGTATGTGGAAGTTCTCTTAGGCATCCTAAACTGTCCTATCTTCTTTGATTTCTGCCTAGAGAAAACTATCATGCTCAGTGTTCTAAAAATCCATGAAAACCATATTTGTCCATTGCACGTATATGCTTTCTTTTCAGCAGGTTATTGCACAGATGTACTCAGAATTAATTCCCTCTGGGTTTCATGGGTCCACAAAACCTTATTCACCAGAGCTGATTGTTGGATGGTAAAAATGAATGTATACACTACAGGCAGACGGGACTGTATCTCACCGCCGTCATCATGCCTACATACCATTGTTTGTCTCTCAAGTCTGTGGGAAAGCTAGGTTTGATGCAAAACTAAACACGAGAAAGTTTTACATCATCTTTACCTTCCTTCAGCCTCCATAATCCCAGACTGCCTCACCCTTCTTTTTCTGAAATTTAGCTTGGCAATTCTATAAATATTGTACTCAGCAAAATGCAGCTTTTGATCATATGGTATTTTATTCCCAGTGGAATAACAGTTTATAGTTCTTTCTGTTTAAATGAATAATAATCACAGTAAGAACAATTATGGGCATAAAATTCCTCATTGCAAAAACTATTCACTCAAAAAACTGTAGAATAGTTTGGCATGCTATGCCTAGCACATGAATTCAAGCTTTCAAATGAGTTTTCCCCTTGCTTTTATGATATCTTCCCAGAAATATTTTCATGCCTATTTAATAAAGCAATAAAAATTGTAAAGAGTTATTTTGAAATAAGACTGAACCCAACCATAACTAACTCTTAGGCAAGTGGGAACAGGAAGTATGAGATGTGATACCCTCTGCTCATGCCTGGACGACATCATGAGAAAAATAAACTTGTTCTTGTGCAACATAAGAGCCAAACCAGTATACAGATGCATGTTGATCAATTTGACTATGATTTCATCAAGGTCAATAAATAACCTTAAGCCATTTACTGATCAAGCTTAGTGGATAAAACTAAAGTCAAGCAGTGGTAAACAGTTGCTCTATGCAACTGATATTGATTAATAGAATAATTCAATGCCAATGGATGAAATACAGTGGTACCTCGGCTCACAAACACCTGGTCGTGAACAGAAATTTCAGAAAAAAATTGCCTCAGTTCACAAACTCCACATTGGGTGACAACCACAATTGTGGCCATGTTGCTGCACAAACACGATCGCGATTGCAGCCATCTTCCCTGCACAAGTGTGATCACAATCAGGCCTTTTTTCCCCCCTCCCTCAGAGCATGATCATGATCGCACCCATCTTCCCTGCATGAGCACAATTGCAATCATGCCCATCTTCTCCCCCGAGCAAGATCGCGATCGTGCCCATCTTCCCCCCCCCGCAAGATCGCGATCGTGCCCACCTTCCCCCGCCCCGAGCAAGATCGTGATCGCTCCCATCTTCCCCCCAAGCAAGATCACAATCACGCCCATCTTCCCTGCATGAGCATGAACACAATCGCGGCCATCTCTCCCACCCCCAAGCATGCTCACTATCGCATGATTATCGTTTGGAGTCTCCCTCCAAACAATAACTTCCCCGCAACCTAGGTTAGTGTTCTCTACTGTACTGTACTTTGTTAGTTTGTTGTTCTTTGTTACTTTGTTTCAATTTTTTGTGATTAAAAAAATATTTACAGAATGGATTATCCTTATTTATATTGAACTTTATGGGGAAATTTGACTTGGCTTGCGACCAATTCAGGTCGCAACCAGAGTTGTGGAACAGATTAAGTTCGTGAGCCAAGGTACCACTGTACTTGCTATATTGACAAGGCTGGTTTTAGGGACAATGGGCCATTATGATATGACATGCTGAGAGCTAGCTACCTGCAGAAGGCCAACCTGTAGAGGATGCATTATGTTCCCTATGATGTAACAAAACAATGTAGCCATTGAGGGGACTGAGTGCAGTTTGGTGGGTAGAGCGCTGAAGCTCACTGAGTGATCTTCAGACAGCTGTTATTTCTCAGCCTCATCTAACTCCGTTGTGGGGATACAGTAGTGGTGGGGAGAGAGATTCTGTACTGTAATCTTGAGATCCTTAGAAGCACAGAGAGAATGAAAGTGGAGTGAGGGGAAGTAAGGTAGTCATGGGGCTCCCAGTCTACTGCAGGAGTGGGGCATCTTAATTCCTTTCCTTCCAGGGTTTTGTCACAGACTGGCTGCTTTTTGCCCTAGATATACATATCATAGGGTCTTTGTTGACCTTGTGTTGCTTGGTTATATCATCAAGTCTGATTTCCCTAAAAATGAATGTCTTCGGTCCAAATATATAAGGAGATTCTGTATGCTCAGCTCTTAAGCTGCTGGGGTTGCCTCATTGGGGCATGTGCAAAAATATGTTTAGTGAGGGGAATCCTTTTGTTAAACCATTAAGCAAATTGCCCTCCATCTCTGCTTTTAGTCCAAGGCACTCTCTCTCTCTCTCTCTCTCTCTCTCTCTCACGCACACTCACACACACCCAGAGACAGACACACAGACAGAGCACTATACATACAAACAATTTCTGGGTATTAGTCACAGCTCAAACAGGTAAGTGGTGTGTGAAAACCCCTAAAGATCCATTTTAAAGGTTAGGCTATATAATCCTTAGGCTATGCAATCCTTGATTTTGTGTGACTAAATTCCAGGGAACACCCCCAAAGCAGAATAATTCAGGACTTAAGTAACTTGCTCTCTAAGCTCTCCCACTCATGTGGCTATAATTAGACTGGGTGTGAAACTAAGAAAGCCATGGGTGTGTGTAAGCCCTTGAGCTTGCCTTAAAGTAGCTACAGACAAGCTGTTTACAGGTCCAGGTGCCCCTGCCCCCACAAGGGAAAAAACCTCTATAACTTTATTTGTTATGACAGTGCTTTCAACCAGGCCAAGGCCAAGAAAGTGCAGCTGGTGCTTCCAAACTATGGGTGCACTCAAAGTCTTTCCCCATATTTCCATGGCACCACTTACCCACAGGGTGCTGCAAAACAGACAGCTGCTGCCCAGTTAACAACAATAGTGTGTGCCTCCTCTCAAAATAGTGGAGCTAAGGGCCAAAACAGATATTCTTATATTCACATCTAGCCATTACAGTTTCTTTTTACTCTAGAGTAATCACGTTGTTTTTATTTGCTAAGTCATGTCCGACCCTTCATGACCCCATGGACAACATTCCACCTGACTCTCCTGTTCTCCACCATCCCTCGGAGTCCACTCAATCCCACACCCACTGTCCCAGTGACCCCATCTAGCCACTCCAACCTCTACTGTCTCCTCCTTTTGCCTTCATTCATTCCCACCATTAGAGTCTTTTTCAGTGAGTCCTTCCTTCTCATTAGGTGGCCAAAGTATTGGAGTTTCATCTTCAGTATCTGGCTTTTGAAAGAACAGTCAGGTTTCCATTAGGATTGTCTGATTTGATTTCTTTGCAGTCCAAGGGACTCTCAGAAGTCTTCTACTTCATCACAATTCAAAGGCCTCAATTCCTCAGCGCTCAGTTTCCCTTATGGTCAGCTCTCACAGCCATACATTACAACTGGGGAAACCATAGCCTTGACTATACAAACTTTTGGAGCTAATGTCTTTGATTTTTAGTATGCTGCCTAGATTTGCCATAGCTTTCCTCCCAAGGAGCAAGCATCTTTTAATTTCTTGGCTACAGTCACTGTCTGCAGTGATCTTGGTGCCCAAGAAAATAAAATCTGCCACTACCTCCATTTCTTCCCCATCTATTTGCCAGGAATTGAGAGGGCTGGATGCCATGATCTTAGTTTTTTTAACGTTGAGTTTCAAGCCAACATTTGCACTCTCCTCTTTTACCTTTATCAAGAGGCTCTTTAGTTCCTCTTCACTTTCTGCCATTAGAGTGATATCATCAGTGTGTCTGAGGTTGTTGATATTAATCATATTATGGTTATGGTTATTATATTAATGATAGAGTAATCATGGGGGAAAGCAAATCTGAATCATTAAAGCCCCCTAGCCCTCATGCTGGGTTCCCAATCCAAAATGAGGCCCCTTTATCCGCTGTATAGCGAAAGTGAAAACCAGTTGCAGTACTTATAGATAGCTTTGAAGTCTACCCTGTTCAGGCCCCAAGTATACTGGGAACAAACAAAATTTTGGTGCTGGTTCTGTCGCTGAGTCTGGAAAGAAAACAGAACACTGTCTTAAAGGAGAATAAAAATAACAATAAAAACTCTGGGCAACTACTACTTATGGGTCAAATCCTTTTGGATGTCTATTGTGGCTTTGTGTGCATGTGGGTGGGTGGGTGGCTTGGCAAGCTGTGTGACAAGGAACTCCAGTCCAAAACCATCCCATGACCAGATCTGGCTGTGGCTTTCTTTCTCATAGAAGGTCATCTACATTAAAAGAGAATCATCAGAAATAGCTGAAAGAGGCAGGCTTCCTCCTCTTTGGGAAAAGGAGGTTCCAGGCCACCTTTGGTTCCAACAGTGTGAAAACCATAGGTCCACTGTCCCTCCAGGAGGAGTCCCAGACTGTGTGGAAGGAGCCCATGTGGGGCCTCTACTTCATGCCTTTGTCAGCCCTCAGAGAGAAGACGCTATTCCCACATGAGTTGTTTGGGGCCTCTCAGCTTCTTCAAGCAATGTGGGAAAGTAACACAAGACGATGGTTGTCCAAAGTACCTTGTTCTTAGTCGCGAAGTTGTGTCCGACCCATCGTGACCCCATGGACAACATTCCTCCAGGCATTCCTGTCCTCCACCATCCCCCGGAGTCAACTTAAGCTCACACCAACTGCTTCAGTGACTCCATCCAGCCACCTCATCCTCTGCCGTCCCCTTCTTCTTTTGCCATCTATTGTTCCCAGCATTAGGCTCTTCTCCAGGGAGTCCTTCCTTCTCATTAGGTGGCCAAAGCATTTGAGTTTCATCTTCAGGATCTGGCCTTCGAAAGAGCAGTCAGGACTGACCGGTTTGATTGCCTTGCAGTCGAAGGGACTCGCAGGATTCTCCTCCAGTGCCACAATTCAAACGCCTCAATCCTTTGGCGCTCAACCTTCCTTATGGTCCAGCTTTCATAGCCATACATTGCAACTGGGAAAACCATAGCCTTGACTATATGCACTTTTGTTGGCAGGGTGATGTCTCTGCTTTTTAGTATTCTATCTAGGTTTGCCAGAACTTTCCTACCCAGGAGCAAGCGTCTTTTAATTTCTTGGCTGCAGTCCCCATCTGCAGTGATCTTGGAGCTCAGGAAAATAAAATCTGTCACTACCTCCATTTCTTTCCCATCTATTTGTCAGGAAGTGAGAGGACCGGATGCCATGATCTTCGTTTTCTTAATGTT